>NC_139043.1:102740463-102914353 GCF_965140915.1 Aythya marila | reverse complement strand
TTTTCAGTAACTGGACAATTTAAAGAGTGACAAGCAGCTCTCTCACAGACCATGTGATGTTCATTTCAACTTTAAAAATACATCAGCAACTTTTAATATATATACACATATATGCATCTGTATATACTGTCACATACAATGTCACTAGTCAAGTTTCCTCTAATCCGAATGGTCCTGCATCGTTACTTGCTGTGTCATCACCTTGTTTTAACATCACCTCTACAGGCTGGCACAAAAATCTCTCCATCACCTGAAAACTACAACACAACATCATATTGTACCACCGTTTTTAAACGGCTACCTCCAAGCACCCAAACAATAATAATCAGACCATGACATGGATCACTGTCTTTGTGGACTTGCTTCAATACTAGGGAGTTGTCTAAATTATTCTGTCTATAGAAAAAGTGCAGAGTAACAACTCAAAGCATCAAAGCATACAGAGAGGCACTGCATTCTGAAATACTCTTTAAATACATAATTTGAATAGTATTTGCATACCTGCTAATGATTCAGTACAGGTATTTCCCCTCCAAAGCTCTCACCAATACTTGTTAATTTGGGGATAGAAGCCAAAGAGCCCCAAGCACACTGGAACCTATTTTTACCTTCCAAGACAGAAAAAGCACCTTGGTCTACTTGGCCATGCTCATGACGCACATCCAACAATTGACTGCTGTTAAAAAAATATTGCGTATGCTTTTAAAATGTTCAACGTAACATCTGTTTAGGGCCTGAGTAGATGATCATTCTGATTCATTCAATATCTCTGATGAATCACACACACTGAAAGGAGAAATAAAAGCAATTCCCACTATCTACCAGGAGTTCAAAGATTTGGCTTGAAGACAAGTGAAAACTTCCAATTAATAGCTGAACTCTGTCTCCTACAAGAAGTCTTTGAACTATTTTCTTCTTACCTGCTGTCACTTACCAAACACTAATGCCTGTACTTATCCCCTAAAACAAACAAACAAAAAGCACCACCACAAAGGAAAAAAAAAAAAAAAAAAAAAAAGCATCCTACATTTCTTGCCTCATCTTGGTCAAAATTCCAAAGTTCAGAAAAATAGTGCAACTTCTGGGAAGTGCTTGGGCCAGGCAGCTAACTTACCAAAGCCGATTTGCTGGTAACGTGCAATCCTGCAGCATCAGTCAAAACCTAGAGAAAGCTGTTCTCTCTAAGTGTTCTTTATTTCAGGCATCCCATTTGAAAATAATATTTTCCTTAAAACAAAACTAATGAATTGTGTGCAAAGTAAAACAATTGGAAGCAGAATAATCGAAAATTGTTTTCAAGTGATGTAAACCACAACTTTGTGGTTCAAGTCTTTATAAACCAAGGAAAGCAATTAGCAAAAGATTGTTCTGATGTTTTACTTCAGAGACAGACAAATCACGTTTTGCACATTTGAAGTTTATATAAGTAACAAAAGAGAACAAGTTTATGCTAACTTCTAAGGTTTTTTTTTAAAAAAAAAAAAAGAAAGAAAGAAAGAAAGAAAGAAAGAAAGAAAGAAAGAAAGAAAGAAAGAAAGAAAGAAAGAAAGAAAGAAAGAAAGAAAGAAAGAAAGAAAGCCCACCAATTGCACCAAAAGCTCTTCTTCCCCCCTTTTCTCACAGGTTATTATTTGTTTTTCCAACATTGTACTACCAAGACACAGGAAAATATCACATCGCACTAATCTTACTGAAAAAACAACAACAGATCCAAATCCCTGTCTTATTGCAGAGCACAGTACTTCGTTTGCAAAGAGGTTTCACGATCCTGTGAGTTGTCCTCTAAGCTCTAGGTTCACATCAGACTGAATGTAAGATTTTGTCATGAAAATTACATGATGGTGGATCAATTTTGAGGTCATACAGCTACAGGCAACTTTTCAATCTCCAAAGTCATTCATTTTGCACATTTTAAATTTCCTGTTTTCACTAGCCGCTTAACACACATCATTCTTGTGCTTTAAATGAAGTCATCTAGGCTACCCTGCACAAGATGACACTTCAGCACTACAGATCTGATCTTAAAATATTCTGACAATGAATTGTGTTTTCTCAATTACGTGACATTAATCCATGCTTGGAAAGTATTTAATACCAGCAAATATTAAATACTTTATTTGAAAAGTAAATAAAATTAAATACTAAAATATCAAGGAATTAAAGTCTTAAACATTTTTAAAGACTCGTATTTCAACTTTGCAGATGTGTTATTTTTAATGAGTTTGCCCCAGCTGCTATTCCCTTCCACACACCTCGTCAGGGCTCTCCAAGCTAGTTAGAAACCCAAAAGCAAATTCTACCATGATAAGAAACTACAGCAATCCATCATTTTAAATCACACACACAGATCCTGAACAAAATGCAAAGCTCCACTTTTTGGCACAGCTGCACACATCTACTGCCCAGACAGGAGCAGGAGACACAAGGCATCACTCTGCGCAGTGAGTCCTTGTGGCAGCTTTTCAGCTCCGGATGTAACCTCACCTTAAGTCATACAAATAACCATCATTCTGATATATGAACTCTAAAGAGCCTTTTTCCAGAAGCCCACGAAGCACTTCCTTGAAGCTTTGGAAAGGAGGAGAGCATTGGCTCGGGAATCGCTCAGGTGCAGACACAGAAGTGGAGCAGTGAACTAGCTGAACTAGGCTTCACCTCAGAGAACACTCTGCTAAGGGTTTGCAACAGGAAAAGGAGCAGCACCTATTGACATAGCACATTAAGGCACAAAAAACTGAACGAGATCACTAGGTCCAAAACCTCTACAGAAGGGTTTCTGTTCATATGCAAGCCAGGAAGTCCCTCCTTCAGGGTTTACATTTCAATTAATCTTCACATGAAGGTGACTTAAGACCATAAGCAATTTTTGACATCAGCTCTCATCCATGGAGGTCTTACTGCAATGCGAAAGTACCTCTGCATTACAGGGTACCAGGAATCAGGATGGCAAAACAATTTTATCTGAACTTCTTGTGATACAGAAAGAGATTGGCAAGAACCACAACATAAGCAAGCACCTGACAGGAAAATCCCTCTACTACTGTAATACCTCAGCTAGCTATTATGGTATAAGAGACATCAACAAAACTCCCCTCGACACAATTTAACTTCTAGAATCTTTCCTTCTCCCCACATGGCTTTCCAGCCAATTCATCCTCATCCACAAACCACTCATCTTTAATGAGATTAAGGAAAGCACGGACAGGGCCTGACAGGTTTCAAACACAGGGGTGCCCTTTGCCTTGCCCTGGCATGGGGGGAATGCCTGGTGACACCACTCTTGGCATTCAGCGCAGCCTGCCTCCTGCCCCATCCACCACCCAGCTCCAACCACACGCCGGCCGTGTTGATGCCCACTCATACCACACCGATGCAGGGATGGATGGCCACGAAGCTGGTGGGATCCCACTCAAAGGGGCCTGGGGAACCACAACCCAGCCAAGAGCTGGGCCAGCCACCTGCACAGGGGCCTGGGGCTTCAGAAATGGGGTGTAGGCACTGGTCATGGGCTGCAAAGCTGCCTCCGTCACCCCCTCCGTCCCACCCTACCTACAGCCTGCACTCGTAGGGCAGCAGCCAGTGGCCTTCTTCGGGGAGGATGCTGAGGACACCCTGGGGAGGGGCAGCGGGGGGCACCCCTCAGGGAAGGAGATGCTGGGATGGCGAGGCCACAGTCAGGCCACCACAGGGCTTCTCCAGGGCCAAGTGTGGGGCCCGGGGGGGGTCTTCCCAGCCCCTGCTTGCCCCCTCCTGCCCTGTGTCCACCCCAGCCAGCAGCAGCCTGAGCAGCAAGCGCAGCACTGGAGGCAAAGCTCATCGTCCTGCTGACCGAGCAAGCAAGCGGTGCTTTATTTGAAGTTGTATTTTCGAATTACGCGGAGGGCACGGATTAATAATATTAGCATATCCACCCACGGCTGGGCACCGCGGCTCTACATCCAAAAATAATCCCTGCTTTGGCCAGCTGCCTGCTAAGTAAGGCGCTTTAACAAACTGAAATATCAATCTATAAACAAAATAATAATAATAATAAATAAGAAGAGCAACCAACTCCCCCCCGCAAAGCTCCGCGAATTTGGGAATTTGGGAATTTCCCAAAACGGCCGCGAACGGGAGCGGGGCGGCCGCCGGGAGCCCCCCGGCTCCGGCTCTCCCGTCCCGGCAGCAAAATCCACGGCCACCGGCGCAGGGAATAGCAACGGCGGTGTAAGGGATAAGGAGAGGGTTGGGGAAGGGGGAAGGAAAGTTTGTTGCGAATATAAAGCAATCCGGCAGCAGCCGCCGGGGAGGAAAGCGGAGCATCCCCAGAGCAGCCGGCCCGCGTCCCGGGGCCGGAGGGACAGCCAGACGGACGGAGGGACGTACCGGCAGCCAGGCACACGGGCAGGAGCAGCCTGAAGGTGAGCCCGCACAGCACCTCGGTGGCCATCGCGCCGGGGCGGGTGTGTTTGGAGGGGTCTCGGCCGGCCGTCGAGCCGTCCCTCGCTGCGCGCCACCGCCGCTCCTAGGTCCCCCCGTGCGCGGAGCCGCCGCGGCGGCAGAGCATCGCCCGTCCCCTCCTCGCCTCCGTCTCACGCCGCCCGCCGCATCCCCGTGCGGGCATACACACACACGCACACACGCCCGCCCCCTCGGGGCTCCGCAGCGGCGGCGGCGGCAGCAGCAGCGCGGCCCCCTCCTCGCCCGCCGCCCCGACGGCGCGCCCCGAGCCGCTCAATGAAACGGCCCCGAGCTCCGCCCCGACGGGGCCGGGCCGGGCCGGGCCGAGCCGAGCCGGGCCGCCAGGGGGGCGGGCAAGGCGCTGCCGCCCCCCGCCCCCGCCCAGGTGGCCGCGTTGCCCGCACCCGGGGCTTGGCTTTTCCTCCTCCTCTGTGTCTGTCCTTCCTTGAAATTTCTTCTGGTTTTCCACTTTTTTCTTTTTTTTTTTTTTTTTTTTAATTATTATTCCTTTTTTTTTTTTTTTTTTCTGGAGTGGTTTTCTGTAAATCGCCCGCTTCCCGCCCCAGGTTGCGGCAGCGCGTTTGGGTGCGCAAAGCGAATTGTCGCCTGGAAGGGAAAAAAAAAAAAAAAAAAAGAGAGAAAGAAAGAAAAAAAAAAGAAAAAGAAATAGGTCTGGAATGCATCTGACTTTTCTGGAAAGCTTCTTCCCCCGCGATGGTGTGAGAGCGCTGTAGGTTTAAAGGGGCAGTTGGCAGCTCAGCCGGCATGTCCCTGGGTGCGTGCCGAATAACCCTAACAGTTTGGGTTGTACAACGATGCTACAAAGGAGAGAGTTGTTAATGGTATTATTAATGCAGATGAAAAGGCCACTTAGTCTTGGGCAGTATCTCGCAATTCCTCCCACTTAGACGAGTCAAGTGCAGACAGAAGCCCCTTGTTGCGGGAGCACCCTCACACAAGATCTGGAGCAAGAGAAAGCGGGTGCCGTGCCCCTGTGGTGCTGAAATCCCAGGGCTCATCCTTGGTGAAGGACCTCAGCCAGGCTTGCTTCAAGCCTTAAATATGCTCTCGGAGTCCTGGCTTATTGACTTTATTACTTAAGAATCTTTTCATGTCCTTTTTGTTTATTTTTATTTATACGCTGTTTGTTTTTTTTTCTAAGAGTCATACAGACACTGCCCTCTCCACCTTCAGCAGAGATCCTGCTGAAGCCCCCAACAGCAGGACACCCGTGAAAGGATGCAGCCCGAGGCCATGGCTCTCTCCCTTTCCACATCTCATCCCTCTGTGGCTCACCCCTGCATCTTCACCGCAAACTAAGCCTGGGCACTGGGTTCCCAAACAGCTGGCATGTGTTTCAGCACGCAGTGGCCTTTGTGAGGTTGCCGAGTGGCCCAGTCTGTAGGTGGCAGAATATGAGGCTTGCGTAGTGCTCAGCCTGCTAATGAACCATCTCACCAGCCCCTGGTACAGCCAGCCCCAGAAGTGCTTTTAAGAGCATGGGATCTGTCCCGAGAACAAGCTGCTGAGGAACATCTCTCTCCTTGCCCTAGAGGCCACAAAGCAAGCAGTCAGGACAAACAGTCTGTGTGTAGGACACATGCAGAGCTGAAATATTCTGTCTACTTTGGCAGCACATTTTCAGGTATCGATTGGCTTTTTGTTTGTTTGTTTTTATTCGGTTGTCCAGATTCCCTGAAGCAAGGATAAAGTATTTATTACTTTTACAGTATGGTTACCAAATTGGTTTCTCCTGAAACACGGCTATTATTCTAATGTTTGGGAAATAATTAGCCAGTTTTCGATACTTACCGTTGACAAGGTATGAAAAGTGGAGTTACAATGCATGTATTGAATGGCTCATTAACTTCTGCGAGACTGCTGATCTGCTGCAAAATCTGTGCAGCCGCAGTGCCACCTTTTGGCTAAATCGCCTTTTGTGTAAATTACAACATTTCTTCCCAACAGCTGCTGGGAGTTAACTGTTTGCACACACATCGTTCTGGTAGGACGACAAGACATCCATCCTCCAACCCTACCTCTGTGGTAGAAAGAAGTACAAAAAATACATCACGGCCTTACTGATGAGTGCGTACATGTTCAGTCGTCCAGCTGTGGGCAGGACCAGAAAATGTGTTATCCTGAGAATTGGAGGAGCACTATTCACCAGCATGGAAACAATAAAGCATAGGATTCTGACTAAAATACACAAAACAGAATGTGAAATTGAAGTAAGGGAAAAAGTATCTGTTGAATGAAATGTATATAAAGCGACTCCCAGTAGAGAACCATGTCTAGAGGATAGCCAGGAGTTTATTTAACTGATAACTGTTTAGCAAGTGACGTGGAAAGCAATTTCAAGGCAAAGCAGAAGAGCTTCTTCTCCTTCCCTGAGGACACACCACTTAGTGAAAGCACATTGTGGGCCACACAGGGTTTTTTTGCCCTCTGCGAAGCAGAGGAAATTGCCAGGCTCCGAGAACCGTCCTGCGCACAGCACACGTGTTAGCAGTGATCTCACCACTGAGCAGCACTTTTTTCCCTTCCTTTCAGCTCCCAGGACCTAAGACCCTCACCACCAGGTGTGTGACACCCACCTCAGGTGAAAACATTTCAGCACTGGGGAGGATGAGGAGGCCTTGCTGATGACAGGGGAGAAAACAAAACAAAACAAAACAAAACAAAACAAAACAAAAAAACACCTTACATTTATAAAAGAACAAACTCCAGCCACAGAAAGCTTTGTTCCACCTTACCTCATCACTTTTCTTGTAGCAATAACTCGGGGGAATTTGGGGAAAACATTGTCTCTGCTTCATCCAATATGCAAAATGAGTTGCAGTTATCAGAGTTCAGTGGCCAAGAAGAATGTTGGGGAAAAAAGTCCAGTATATATTGTGTCCACTGATCCTATTAGGTAGAACGTAATCAATCACTATTGCTGATTTAAATTCACTGCATTGACTGGCTGTCTTAAACAGCCCTGCCCAGAAACATCCTTTTATCACTTCAACTATCTTATTTCTTTGACTCACCTATAGAAAGAAGAGGTAAGGCATTAAGTCCCATCAAAGCAGGAAAAATTCCTGAAGCCTTTTCAGGACAACCATAAGCTGTTTTGTATTTGTTATTCTCACGATACGAGAGTCCTGCTTTGGGGACCTGAGGGGAAGAAAATGACTAACATTTACAGACATGATTAACTGGAATGTTTTGCCTCTTGATCCTTGCTGTCTGAGTCTACAGCGAAACATGGTACTCCTCCTACCTGCTCTGGAAGCCCTTCTCATGATCAGTCCTGGGAGCAGCCAGAGCAGCAGCCTGCACACCAGGAGCCATGCCAGTTGGTTTTTCAGCTTGGTTCGCAGTCAGCTCTGACATAAGCTGTTATTTGTTCACTTCCAGCATGCAGTCAGCTAAACTTCAAGATAACATGCAAGTTCAGTTCTGGTTCAAGAAAAGTTAAAAAGAAAAACAATCAAACAAACCACAGTTCAAACCTCTTTTGTGTTCAGAGTCAGTTTAACTTCCCTGCACCAGCCCTAGGTCATACT
The DNA here is from genome assembly GCF_965140915.1 of Aythya marila. Classification (NCBI taxonomy): domain Eukaryota; kingdom Metazoa; phylum Chordata; class Aves; order Anseriformes; family Anatidae; genus Aythya; species Aythya marila. The sequence continues at coordinate 102,906,359 of NC_139043.1, read as the reverse complement.
TATTTTATCTTCTTAAATGATGAGCTTATCTTGCCTCACAATAAGGAAATTCATTCCACTCCAACATATGCTGAGTAAGCACCCTCAGAAATATTCACCTGCCCCAGCAGAACAGGCAGTTAGTTCCCTATGAGCCCCAAATTTCTCCTCTGTTTGATTTATCTTCCATTCATTATACCACAATTTCACCACTCACTTCAGTTGACTGGCCACAGGGTCTGCAGAAAGCTCTCTACAATCAGATGCATTGCTAAAGGTCTGACGTTTTTTCCCTGCTGTCCTTTGTTAAGCTTCCCTCTTCGTGGCACAGCGTCTGTCTAGAAATTTTGTCTCGTGCAGTAAAAATCTGCTGATAGAAACCTTTGTAATTAAAATGCTAATGTTGACTGCTGGCCTTGTTCTGCATGGTTATACAACCTGACCGGTTAGAAAGCAGACAAACATTATTAGCATTACCTCAGAGTAACGTAAAACACAGTAGGAGAGATCTGTCACACAGAAGCAATCCTGGTTTAGTCACATTTTGTAGGACACCAAACCCAGCAAAATATATCCAAATGATACCTCGAGGTGCCATTAACTGTAGCTGCAGTAAGAATTTAAAGCTGTTCCTGATGACTGAACACTTCCACATGTATCAGAAATGAATCATTAGCATTCCTAATGAATCATTAGAAAAAATGGCGTTATCTTTTTTTATCTGGTGGTCGGTGCAGAGGACTAACAGGACAGGGCTGCTGGCTGAACCACTGGAAACACATCCCAGGGCTCCCCGCATGCATTGCGTGACTGGATCGATACCGCAGAGGGCTCTTGGAGATCCATTAATGAGGGAGGCTGAAGGAGGAGAAATAAGAGGATGACCTTCTTGGGCAATTGTGACATTTCATAGCTGTGAATCTACTCAGATCAGGAGGAATTATGTTTGCTCATTTCAAATCAAATAAGTTACAGCAGTTGAGCCATGGTTGTGTCTGATTGCAAATTTCTTTATTTATTTTGTTTTGGTGGAATAACAAGTACAGGATAGTCCCTGCAATGGAGTATTATTAGCAGTGTTGATAATTTCTCACTAGATTACTAGTAATTTAAGTTTTCAGAGGCAGATGATGCCAAGGAATTTTAAGCACCATTCCTCGGTGGTGTAAAAAGAAAAGTAGAAAAAGTAATTCTAATTCAATGTGCCTGGTTACCTGTCTGTGTGTAATTACATTTGAAATGGAAAGAATTTTGAAAAAGATTGTCCAAATTCTGAAAGAATCATTTAATAAACAACAAACTATGATTTTTTTCCCCTGCGTGTTAAGAATCCAAACACGAGCAGGACTCTCAAATAACAACCAGGCATGTCACATAATTAAAACTGTCTAGTATAAGATCATAACTTGTTGAAATTCATTTTCAATCTGAAGAAACCACAAGCAATAAACATCCTATTCGTCACTGAATAGGAGTTAACCATTTAGGATATTTGTTAAATGCATTTTTATTTCAAGTGTAGTTTTAAGAAAATTTTAAAACAAGACTGGAACCATGACATGAAATACAATTACTCTTGGTTACAAATACTCTTGGTTCTGTGAGATTATTGGCTTGACTCTAGCTAATTGTAAAGTGATAACTGTGGGATGCAATGAAGCAGTTCCAAGACAGTCCTACGCAGATTGCTGTAAACACGCAGCTATGCAGTAGATCTGAGCTAGCTGGAATAAAAACATAAAACATTTCTCTGGACTCCTTTGGTAATGGCTGTAAACTTGCTCTGCTGTTGTGGTGATGTAAATTACATTCGGTTTGGTAGCCAGGGAGAGCCGGCCCCTCACATCACAGGAGCACCATTGCAGTTTACACTTTTGCTGGCTGCATCAGCTCAGACCAACAAGAAATGAGGCTGAGCAGATCCCAGAGCACACTGAACCAAAACCAGAATTCTCTACGGGGCAGTATAACAGTAAAATAATAGATTTATGACCCAAGTGAAAGAGCAGACATCGCTACACACACCTGCATTTCAGCCAGAACTCCTTCCTCCAGCTGAGCCTACGCAATCAAGGAAACCACCAACTCCTCCAGGTCCTTAGTTCAAGGCCAGTTTAGGCTGACTGTGATTGAAATGCATCATCCCTGACAGCCAGACAGTGGGCAGCCATGTCCCCCCAAATGCTATTCCTCACTCTCTTGGGGCTGGCAGGCAAGGAGCACTCCCTTTCAAGGAGATGCTGAAATGCCTGAGGGTCTGTTTTTGGCATCCCTTCATCCCTTCCACCTTATGCGCCCCTGCCATTCTGCAGAACCTGCTACTGCAAACCACTCTCTCAGAAAGGACTGGAGAAGGACAGCCTCTCCTCTTTCTTCTGGTGGCCTCGATGTCCACCAGTGCTGGTCACTCTTTAAGCGATGCCTCCTAGAAGCACAAGATCAGGCAATTCCAAAATATCGCAAGTCAGGCAGGCGGGGCAGGAGGCCGGCGTGGCTGACCAGGAACATTCTAATGGAGATTAGGCGGAAACAGAGAGTGTTTCGCTACTGGAAGGAGGGCCAGGCGTCATGGAAAGAATACAGGGATGCTGTTCGTGTTTGTAGGGAGAAAGTTCGAGTGGCCAAAGCACAGCTAGAGTTGAAGCTGGCTGTGTCTGTGAGAGAAAATAAAAAGGGTTTTTTTAGATATGTAAATGGAAAAAAAATCGCTAGTAGGTCAAGGGAGGTGATTGTCCCGCTCTACTCTGCGCTGGTGCGGCCTCACCTCGAGTACTGTGTGCAGTTCTGGGCACCACAGTATAAAAAGGACATGAAACTGTTGGAAAGTGTCCAGAGGAGGGCTACGAAGATGGTGAAAGGCCTTGAGGGGAAGACGTGCGAGGAACGGCTGAGGTCACTGGGCCTGTTCAGCCTGGAGAAGAGGAGGCTGAGGGGAGACCTCATCGCAGTCTACAACTTCCTCGTAAGGGGTTGTCAAGAGGCAGGAGACCTTTTCTCCATTAACACTAGTGACAGGACCCGCGGGAACGGGGTTAAGCTGAGGCAGGGGAAATTTAGGCTGGACGTCAGGAGGGGGTTCTTCACAGAGAGGGTGGTTGCACACTGGAACAGGCTCCCCAGGGAAGTGGTCACTGCACCGAGCCTGTCTGAATTTAAGAAGAGATTGGACTGTGAACTTAGGCACATGGTCTGAACTTTTGGGTAGACCCGTGCGGTGTCGAGAGTTGGACTTGATGATCCTTAAGGGTCCCTTCCAACTCAGGATATTCTATGATTCTATGATTCTATGATTCCCTTTAAACACACACTGAAAAAGTCCTTTTGAACGGGGCAGTATTCAGTCTCAGTCATTGCTGCTGCAGGCACTTTACAGGGAAACAAAAGCATTAGAGACAATTCTGGTAATGGAGAAAGCGACTCAAAGATTGCAACATCCAGCATGGAAGTATATGCTTTGATGCCCTACAACTGCAAGGCCTAGAAGAGACCATTCAACTACTGGTTTTATTTGCAATATTTCCTATTAACACAGAATTCCTTGCACACTGTGGACACAGTCCTTCCTCTCTCCCCCTTTCTCATTTTCCATCCTTGCAGAATGAGCCTTCATAGGAGCTGACCTTAGAAACTACAGGAGAAATTGGGCTGGGACAAGAGGGGCAAAAGGAGGAGAAGAGAAGAGAATGGCTTTGTGTGCTTTATCCTTGTCTCTGGTAGGAAAGAGGGAGTCAAGAAATAGGAGAAGCCAGCGGATGAATAGCTCCAGGCAAAAGAGAGAAGTACCTGGCAGGGTTGCTCTGTGAAGCAGCGTGCTTTTAAAAATAATTTTTTAAACTAACATATTTGGATAGGGGTATCTGTCCCCAGAGCAACCAACAACGGAAAAACAAGTAACAATAATTTTCCATTCCAATGACCAGTGCTATAATTAGATAATAACGTTAGAAATTTAGTCTACTTTGAGGTGAAAGGTGAAAGTCATGCACACTGCCTGACAGCCACAGAAAAAAAAAGTCACTCTGGTAATCGACTATTTCTGAGGTCAGATAGATATTGCTGTAGTGGTGAAAATTCAGCAACTCTGACGAGTTATCACTGAGTGAAGGAGATAGCTTCGAGCTGAGCTCTCAAAAACCCTGTCACACCACCAGCTGGACAGATAGCCACTGCTCCCAGCCTTGGCGGCCTGGATGATGGGCATGGACCACAAGTTCCCAGCGAAAGAGTCAAAGCTGGCAAAGGGCAAGCCCCTCAGCTAATGTGAGATAACCTGTAATGCCACAGCTTGTAATACATCTTTTTCATAGCGCAAGAGGGTAAGCATGTCTTAGAAAAACATTGCATTCATTCATAAGAGAAAGAATGCCACTGGAAAAGGAATATAAAACTTACGCAACACATGACTGGAGAGCAGAGGATGTTTTTTAGCTGATCTGATGGCAGAGGCACCATAAAAATAAATATATCTGCATCCAAATTGCAGGGCTCTGAGTTTGGATCTCCCTGGTCTGGCTCCAATACTCTAGCACCATCTCATCAATCCTCAGCCCTCCCTCTTCCTCAGCCTGTGTTATCGTCCAGGCAAAAAGAAATCCAGGTACATGGGCTGGAAAAGAACAGTGGTGTCTTCCAGTTACAAGTGGCCAGGGAAAAAAGGATGCACCAGCACCATAGCAAGACCTTGATCATGGGATCAAGTTGTTTTCAAAGAATCCTAATTTATAGATTTTTTTTGCTTTAAAAAAAGCTCATTTCTAAGCCTTAATTCGGACACCAGTTTGATTCAGCATTGTGCTACAGACTGAACAATAAAAATGCAAAGAATCTAAAATATATGGTCTGAGGTTCGAACTGAGACTTAGATGCCCTGTTGATGCAGGCATGTAACCAGGGAAAATATTTTGTATCCCACACAGGCATCCCCAAACTGGTATCATAAAAAAAAAAAAAAAAAAAAAAAAAAAAAAAAAAGGCGGAACTTCAGATGCAGCACTATTTTTAGTGTTTCGTAGCTAGTGGAGGTTCCTTTCACTGCTTCTGAGACTTTTGGATCATTATCCAGAGAAGTCAAACTTTCCATTTGCATTATAGACAGAGCCTAAACAAAAAGTTTCAGATTCCATTCTGGGAATAGATACTTTACTCTAAGCATTAAGGATCTGTACCCACTCTGGTACCTTTTGTTATGCTAACCCATTAGCTCTGTATTTTTGTTTTCCAATTATATTTCTGCCCTCAAAATTACAAAAATCTTTCTGAAAATAAAATAATAGTAACTGAGCACACTGCTGGGCCCACCCAGTAAAAATAGAAATGTATGTTTTGATATATCAAGTGGATTCAATTTGTGAGTACTGTTCATTATCACTCACTCTGGGGTCAAGTCAGGGGAGCACAAGGGGCTCTGCAGTATCAGACACTAATATTGTTGTGCAGTGCTCTGCTTGCATGGGATTTATAAAACAGATGCTCAGGTTTGTTTTTTGTTTGTTTTTCCCTCTGCAGAGGTGGGTGCTGGCATCGAGGCTTGGCACACGTGGCAGATCCATGGGGCACCTGACTGTAAGTGTCACGAACTGCAGCAACACAGGCATAAGCTGCTGCATCCATCCCGCTCCTGCAGGGCTTGTATGGGTGGTTGCCAGCCCACACAAAAACAGGCACACAGCATCAACAGTGAGGCCAGAGCATCTGCTCCACCACACCTTCTGAGGCGCTTGTGCTGCTGCACAAACATCTGCCCAGATGTTGACTTCTTTGATTATTGAAGGGGACACCCATACAGACTAGATCTGCAATCAATCTGAAGTAGGAATGCCCTACAGATATTTTCACCACTCATCTTGGGAGCCCAATCTATAAAGTTTACAGAGAGCAGCTGGCACCTCCAGAGGGCAATCCAGAGCATATAACTATCTGGCAGCTGGGCTCTTATTTGGGGAGTGCGGGATTTTTCTCTGACGGTGCTCATCTCTCCCTCCACTAACTCCTTAGCAAGACTAGGGAGGTGACAGTGAGCCTATCACAGGCCCCTATAGGCAGAAGGGGTGGTAATTACAGCAGACTGCCAGGAACCCCAGCTGATTCACAGTAGCATCTATTGCCATAATGTTTTCCATCATTATAGAGCCCAAATACCTGACATTGAGCTGTGCAAATACCTCATTTTCATCCTTGTCTTTCTTTGGTCAACTCAGCTCAGATGGAAAATCAGCACATCTGCCACAAAAAACTGCAACAGTGGAGGACAACAGGTTTTGATCATCCCACAGCAAAATACACAATTAGTTTTGACATTAAGGGAATTCCTGAATTTAGAGCCAACTTTCCTATTATGGAAACCTCAGCTCTGTGGTATAGCATTATCTAAGTGTGTATTTTGTCTGGATAAACAGGGTGATTATTGTAATTTTTGAAAAACTATGCACGGACATTCGGAAGACTGCAAATGGTCAACATCCCACTGATGAATCTCATCATGTAATTCACATTCAATTCCTCTTCATATTCAGAAAAATCCCAAGTGATTATGAAGATCACAGTCACATTTTAACTAAATATCATTTATAATATTCTGTAATCAAGACAAACAGGTTGTTTGTACCTTTTGGCCTTGACCCCCTCATGCCTCTAGCACTACGGTGAGATATCTGACTGATGTATTTAATCTGAAGTGAATGAGTCCATTCAAATCTCACACAGATTGGAGGCAGAACTGAGTTTTATTGTTCTTGGGACAAGGAAGAAAGATCTGCTCCTTTCCTTACGATGAGGGTGCCCTTAACTCCTCACGTCCCTTACACATGCAAGCATACCTGAGAAGGAAGTCTTTCCTCTTTTTCCAATCCCTTCTACGTATCTGCAAAATACTCACAAGTTGCTTTGCAGTGGTTACATTTCAGGCTGTTCTCCTCTCCCTATTTTTCATACCCTTATCAAAGTGGCTTCTGTTCATTTGCAGAGTATGGAACTGAAACCTATGGGGGAGGATAAGAACTCTGGCTGGGATTAAATTTTTTAACAAACATATGGTGCATGTCTTTTTGCAGATGAAAACATGCTAGATAAGAAGAATGGTCATCAGTTTCTATTTCAAGAAATGTTTTCCCTTATTTTTTTCCTGTCTGCTTTGTTTTTAAGTTTCTCCTTTACAAAGAGAAGCTTTTACAAAAACATTAATCAAGCAGCGCATTGTAGAACTTAAAACAGCACAAAAAGCTGTGAAATTACTCTAAAGCATCTTTCAATAATAAAGCAGCTATTACCAGTATAAAAATCATGGCTGGTATAGTTATTAAACCACAGTTGTGGGGAAAATGCCTTGGGCTTAATTCAGGTCTCCCATTTAAGCACGCACTTTCAAAGCACTCTAAAAATAGGAGGCGAATTCCCTATGTCCCATGTTTGGTTTGTACTTTCCCTGCACACAGGCTTGGAGTATTTAGTGAAATGCATGTTTCTAAATTAGTGCAGAGCTTGCAGATCCCAGGGTTTACTCTTACCTGAGAGTAAGAAAGTCAGGATCAGCATACTCAAGGCTGAAGACCAATTATTACAAGCCAATTCTTCCCTCATGGACAAACTGATCAAGCACTTGCAGTCCTTTTGCATGTCAGTATGAAATAAATACCACCTGAGTGCTATTGCATATCTAGGAAGGGAACACACCATTCCTCACCTCTGCTATGATCTGGCTCGTTTGCATTGGACAGGATAGGATTTGCTTCAGGTCTCTGAGTGTCCCCTCTTCTGTACTCAAATGCAGATTTGCAGCTAACGCCCACCTAAGTGCAGGTGCCAACCATTAAGGCACATGAGTAGCACATGGGAAGGAAGAGTGTCTTCAAGCCAGAGTTCAATCTCCAAGCAAACGGCTCTGGGCAATTGCGCCTATCCACAGTAAGCTGCTGTGACAAGGCACAAAAGATGCTGATGTGACCAGAAGTCATACTGTACCAGCCATATTTGTACCAGGGCTGCAAAATCCAGGGTTACAGTAAGGGCTACATTTATATTCCTGTAGAACTTTTACTCAGAGACCATCTAGTCAAGATCACAAGACAGGAATGGTTTAGCCTTGACATCACTGGGTAATTCTAAAATGGAAAAGGGTTTGTTGTTTTTCTCCTTCCCTCAGAGAATTATTCTCAATATTTTTAAGGAACTGTCATTTCCTGTAAAATAATGTTTATGGTGGCAGGCTCTCAGTCTTTCTGGTATTATTATTATATTTTTTTTCACAGGGTTATTATTTATTGTAGCTGTTCTTTGTTCTCTTTTCTGACTTGGGGACACAGGGCTGCCCCATGCTTTTTAATACTGCACAGATTTTACAGTAGAGTGGCTCTGAGTCACTTCAATCTATTTTAATAGATGCTGAAAATGCCATCAAACCCTGGTGTCCATTTAAAGAGATTGAAGTATGAACATCAAAGGAAAAGGACTTTGCCTCTTTCCATGCACTTATCCCCATCTCACCATTCCTCCCCCCCCCCCCCCCCCCCAAAATAAAAAAAAAATAGCATCAAGCATTCCAGCAGCCATGACACCAGAATACCCTCTGTGAAATGATGTTAGCTGCCTTTCAGGTGTGTTGTTTTTCTCTTAGACGTTCCCATAGTCACCCCACATCCTGATCACCATTAGGCCCATGCAGATGGGAAGTGTTCAAGTCACACACCATTCACAATTACAGTATATATACATAGTGATGCTGAGGATGCTGATATTACATCACAGATTCTTAGCATCACATGGCTTAGTTCCATCTCTGCCTCCTATCTTCTGGATGAAGCTGCTGCCTTGTTGTAAACATAAGGCAATAGCACAACATCAGAATTTAGATCTAGATTTAAATTTGCTCGAAGGAAATTGAACCAGCATGCGGACTTAATTCTGACCAGAAACCAACAGAATACATGAGCATGTTTCTGAGAATAAGGAAACTGTCTTGGCATTTGGGAATCTTCTGGGCTGCAAAAGGAGCAAAAGGAAATCATTTGACCTGTTCACCCTCCTCATTGGAAAGCACTTTCCAATGGCTGAAGAAAATTGTCAGAATCACTTGTGGTGGCAAAACGTGTACAATTTGGTAATGTAGTTCTGCGGTCACCACAAGGAAATCCCATGTCAACAATGACTTCAGGGAACGGGTTATGCCTCAAAGAGATGAAAGAAAGGAATGAAAGCCTCAGGTTCTGCCCATGCCCCAGGAGATAAAAAAAATCACCAAAAGCATATTGTGACCAGCGACATACTGGGGCCAAGACATCGAGTGCGTTGGGTTGCAAAAGGTGCTGACAACATCTCTCCAGAAAGCGGAGTCAGGGAGAACACAGGCATAATATTCAGCTAAGTTTTCACTAGGAAACGCAGAGACAGCAGGCAGCATTCTCCCACATTCCCTCTGCTCTCTCTCACAGACACTTCCTTTGTCTGTACCAGCTGGGTTATTAACAGTATATTGTTTTTCATTCCACTTCTCCTCCCTTTGGGCTTCCTATACTTCTGGTCACAGAAAAGAAGGTAAATAAACCTTTTTAATTATATAGTCTGTCAGAATTTTTCCACGCTCACCCAATTTATTACATTTTTTGGTTCTTCAAATTTATTTTTAACCCCCCTTTCCCTTGCACTTAGCATTTTTCACTTCGTATCTGCAAGTACCAATAGAAAAGAACACAATCCATTCCCTGCAGAAACCCAGAAACAATTCTTTCAAGACACATTTTACGAGAATGTCTATTTTTTCCTTTGTATAGAGGAACTAATATTTCTACAGACCTGAGAAGTGGTCCAGAAGAGGCAGATATTTAGCCTTACCTTCCAGCTGTGCAAAATATTGTAGTTTTCACATCAGAGAAACAAATGCTTGGGTTACTTGTCGGATGACTTTCACAGAAGTAGAAAATCTATTTCTTACTTTCCAAGTGGACTTAAAATGTCACTAAGTTTAAACAGTTGATACTTCACAGACCAAATTCTGAATACTGAGGGAAAATATAATTTGGTGTATTAGCTTCCAGACTAGCATTACTTCAGCTCTTTGAGCTAAGTTGAATTGGTGCTGAAATGTGTATTGCTGTATGACTGGAGAAAAACAACAATCCTAGCCTTGGGGTATTTTAAACATAGGCTGTGGAGTCAACTAACATAATAAGCACAAAGACAGTTTCTGTGCTAAAAAAGAAGTGGATTCCTTATTTGTAAGCATAATAGCTCTGATTTAGGCAAGATCAAATAGTGGGTCCCTTCTAGATGTATGTGCATGCATATTTTCATTTGTTACATCCAGTTTTGGTTAACTCCTTCTGTGGTTACCCTTCCCTAAAACCACCTCTTCTTGTTTGACCTACTGTGCTGCCAGAGACTCATCCCTGTCTGTTTCACTCTCACCCACAGACACTTGGGAACACAAAAAATCCTGGGCTACTGCTCTTGTTAATTCACTTTTCTGAGCCCTTTCAGGCTTTTTCACAAGGAAAAAGGCAAACAGTTGCATCGTTATCAAATGGAGATATCCAGTGGTTTATAGTTCAGTTCTCACAAACAACCTGGCCACTGAGAGAAGAATAATGTTTAGCGTGCAAGAAAATTCTTGGAGAATGAGAAATTTAACATATTTTCAAGCAGTGTGAAAGAGCAGCTTTTCTCCTTTGGGGAAGAATATATAATCTTTTTGTAAAATCCTGATTTCATTTATATATTGTACTGGGTCTGGCTGGAATGTTAACTTTCCCGGCAGCAGCCCATACAGTGCTGTACTCTGTACTTGTAGCTGGAACAGCAGTGTTATCACACCAGTGTTGTGTCTACTGCTGAGCAGCAGTGGCACAGCATTGGGCCTTTCTCTAACCCTCCTAGGGGGTGGGCAAAAAGTGAGGAGAGAAACATCACTAGGGCAGCTGACCTAAACCAATCAAAGGGATATTCCATACCATGTGGTGTCACACTCAGCAATAAAAGGTAGAAACAGGAAGAAGAGGGGAGGGGTGGGCTCTTGTTGAGAAGACGTCCGTCCTCCTCTCGAACACCAGCTGCATGTGTTGAGGCCTTGCTTCAAGGATGTGGTCAATCATCGCTCATTTGTGGGAAGTAGAGAGTAATTTCTTTCCTCTGCATTTCCATTTAGCTTTCATTTATTTTGTTTGTTTGTTTTCCTCCCTTTTTCCCCTTTCCCTTTTATTTCCCCTTAGTTAAATTGTTTAGTTCATGGCAGTCTTTATTTAATTATTATAATTATTTCCCTTTAATTAAATTATCCTTATCTCAACCCGTGAGTTGTTCTTTGCTTTACTTCTCCCCCTCCTCATCTAAAGGAGGGGGAGTGAGAGAGCGGTTGTGGGGTTTAGCTGCCCAGCACAGTAAAACCACCACATATATATATATAATATTACTGAAATTTATACTTCTGGTTGTACATGTATGCATATATATATTATTATAATAGTCTGAAAAAGTGATAACCTCCCCATATGCTTTAAAATTCACCTAATAAAACAAGAGCTTACTGCTGCAGTGATTAGGCCAACCATCTTATGACTGCATTAAGTATCAAAGATGATTTTGTGGTCCTCCTTCCTGCCTCTCTCCTCCTGGAGAGGCTGTTTGGCTACAGAGCCAAGGGCAATTCCCCCCCCTCTAGAAACACGCTTACAAAGCCCAGCTCTCAGACTGATCCCACTCCTACCTTACTGTCAGCACTCCTGCCTGTACCCAACAAAATATTGCTTTTGGCTAGAAGCAGGAGGCAATGGAGGCTGAAAGCACCACCCTACTCCTCTCCCTAAGGCCTTGGCATGCCTTTTCCTGCACAGTGTTCCCTATAACCATAGAGGGCAGAAGGAGTGACAGGGGGCTGCAAGTGCTTTTTTTTTTTAATTACTTGTGAGTCTGCTTTGGTCTCCCTGCCCAAAGCTGCCTGGGATAATTGCTCCAGCATGGCTCTGAGGCCCAGCTCTGCCTGTGGTCACAAACAAGTGGTCCCCACATGCCCCGCTCCCTGCTCCCTGCCAGCCCGCAGCGGGCACTCCCCCTATTCTCAGTCTCAGCTTGCTGCACTTTTCAAGGCTTTTGCCAGAAGGGGCTAAGAGGCAGAAGATCACAGGCTGCTTACTCTGGTGTTCATAAGCCTCCATTTGGATAAGAAAAAGGATCAGTAAGATCAGGAGCATCATGTTCAAGTGAAAATGAGCTCACTACATATATTGCCAGTCTTAACACATGCAAGAGATGTGCATGTGGCTTCACCCACCTATTTCAGAAGTGCTCATTGTGCTACTTCAGGTATTGCTGGCCTTAGCCATGATGTCTGTGATCGCACAAGGCAACTTCCTACCCACAACTGGCATGGAAAGAGATGCTCATTGTGGTGGCAGACCCCTTCATGGCCAGGCAGAAGTGGAGGGAGCCTGAGCACTTACAGCACCCTTTACCAGCAACTATGGACTCACCCCTGAGATGGCTTTCTGGAGCTGACAATAGCAGGAGGGAAGATACTAGCCTAGCCATGATAGCAAGGAGAAGGGCCTCAACTACTGATAAAACAGGAAAAAAAAACCACAGGCATTGCCCCAAATGTCACATGGGTGACATCAGCAACCCTCATTCAGAGCCTGAATGTAGTCGCAGAGTTGCATAAAATAAATCTCTTCAAGGTGAAAAGTTGCCCTACTCTTTAGAGGAGACCTCCCCCTCCAAGGGCCCAGGTATCTGCTATAAGCATTATAGGCCGTCAGCACTGTGGCCACCAAACATATGATCAAATAGGTTATTGTTGTGCCCATTGGAGCAGACTATAGAGAATTCACTGAATTTTTGGCTTTAGCCCCAGTCTTTTGGTGGAGGAGGAGGAGGAGAATGGCGGTGAATAAAAAATGTCTTGGAAACCAACTGGCTCAATAAGAAGAGCCTTGTAGGAGGCAGAGAGTAGCTTATGCTCAGCGCTTGATTCTCCCCCTCTGCTGAATAATTTGACTGCAGAGCTCTTCCTGCGTGGTCAGGAATGAAATGCTGCTGCTGCCAGGCAGCCTGGGGGCCAGCCAGCTCCTACCCTGGCCTTCCCAGGTTAAGAAGGCTGCAGGAGGCCTTCTGCTGCTTGGGTCCATTTTTAGAACAGGGGCTCTGCTTGCTGTCAGCGTCGGTGGGACGTATCTGGATTGTCAACAGGCAAGAAGATAACGTGCACTAACACCTTGCTCTTGTGGCACACACATGAATTTCTGTGGTGAAGTTCTTAATTTGAGGAATATTGAGAATGAATATAACAATTCCCTTGTGCAGAATCCTCATGTGAAGACGGACTTTAAAAACAATCAGCCACACTGGGGACTCAACTGTCTTCATGTACTGTTATGTAAAAATACATGCACACAGTAACAATTTTGAGGTCTTTACTCTCCCTTTCACATTTTTGATTTCCTCAAGTAAGCAATAAAACCCAGAAAACAGGTAGTTTTTCAGAACAACAAAAACAACAGGGAAAAGAGAAGTCATATTGTACCTATAAACTTGACATGAGACTAAGAATAAGCATGCTATCAGTGCCACTGAAAACTGAGTCCTAAGGAGAAGAATGAGTTTATTACATACAGTGGTCAGTTCTCAGTAGTCCTTCGTGGCAAAGGTTTGGCAGGTGCTTACCTTGGGGAATTTGTCACCTTCACATGGGTGGAGACACCCAAGGTAAATCCAGGGCATCCATGGCAGTCCTACTAATATAGAACTGTGGTTGTGCACAAATACCTAGGTAGTGAAATCTAGTGAAAACGTAAAGCCTGCAGGTGAAATTAATGCCATCGCTGTAAACAACTTCTGCTCATAGTTGGCTGTTCTGGTATCTAATTTTAACTATTAAAAACTTTCCTATATCTGCTCTTAGGATACAGACAGAATCTGATGTCATTGCACCTAAGGAGCTGCACTAGGAAAACAAACACTCTTTCAACAAGTTGTAAGAGCCTCCAGCTGCCAATTATCAGGCTGAATCAATATAAATTAAGCACTGCCATTTCAGTCAATGCAGAAATGCACAATAATCCTGTCTCTGCAGGATAGCTTTGGTGCTAGGCTGTTGAAGCGTATGTCATACTTAGAGCACTCTACATCCTGAAATTCCCTAACTTCAGCGTCTCTTTTGAACTCACAAGTTGTAAGTGAAACCAACAAAAAGCTCTATTAAACATTATCCTTACCTAATTGAATATATTAGTTGTACACAGCAATTACGTTCTCCTTTTTACAGCACAGTAAAGCACTTATGGTACAATAAAATCTACCACACAGCGCTCAACAGCCCAGTGTGTTGAGCAATTCAGGTTTTAGTGCCTTGTGTAGGTTAGGAATTGATTTTAATTGCCTGGAATAAATCATACAGTCCTACTGTAGAGACCCTAGCTATTTCACAGACGGGGCTGGTTTTAAAACCCATATATTCATGAGGAATAAGAGGGAAGCAGGACAAAAAGAAAATCACATTCTGAAAATCTACTTTTGAGAAAGACAGATTTGAATGCTTTGCACTTTAGTCAGTACAATTATCACAAGCACACCTGTAAAGAAACCTTTCCACATCACCACTAAACCTGTTAGACACTGCAATTGTTTAATGAAGTGAACCTTGACAAACTATGAGATGTAAAGCAAATTTGTAGCAGAGATAGAAATTTCTTGTTTACACATCCATCCTGCACTCTCTGCCCATTACAGCCATAAATAATACCTGCAAGCATTTTGCACGTATGTTTGGATTTAGAAAGTGCGTAAGATAGAAGCATTCTCTCATGAAACCTGGTTCTCATTTGTAGATTTTCAGTGCCAACATAGATTAATCATTTGTCTTAGTATTAACTTAAATAAAATAAAAACAGAACCTAAAATAAAAACCAAAATACCCTGCCATTAAAAAAAAAAAAAAAAAAAAAAAAAAAAAGTGTGCGAAGTTGAAAATGCATTTGGAGCTATTGCTCTAACTATTAAATTTCTTTATCAAATTTTTACCTCCAGAAAAAATATCACCATTTCAAAGGGGGCAATTGAAGAGGAAATGGCCTGTACATAATTGTGAGCCACCACCTAACTTGTGCATTAATGGTGATACCTTTCTTCCTCTACATGAACACAGCAGTTCCTGAGGAATGGGCAGACTAGGAGAAAGAGATTTGCACCTTGTGTCTTCAAACAGCTACATCCCAAATCTAGATCCACTCAATATTGATTTGCCTTTTGTACAAATATTGGTCCTGACACTTAACATCCGCAGGAGTAAACTAGATGCCTTCAGCACGGCTACATTTTGATGTCTCATGATAATTTGCCTGAGGAAGAAGCAGAGGACAAGCACTCAGATACAAGGGAAATGACTTTAATGTAAGAGTCAAAAGCAACATGCAGCATGATAGATATCTTGGTTTAGTTACCAGACTTCAAAGTTATAAGTAAAGTCTCAAAGCCTTTTTTATGTAAACAGAATAAAGATAATTCAGTAGTAGTACCACTAATAATAATAATAATATGCAGATGAAAAATCATTTACATGCAATTAATTCCACAAATTTGCCACTTAATGACTTAATGTTTAATTATTGCTCTCAGAATTGTTAAGACCTTTTGTTTTCATTATTAGTCTATCAGCTGCACACTTATCAAGTCTGGAAAGGCTGGGTCATCATTTTAAAACCACATTATACAAGGGAAAGTTAACCACCACATGAAAACTGGCTTTTAAAGTTCATGGTGCTGTTATAAAGGTCATGGTGATACTTAGTGAAAATTGAATCACACAGTAGTCGATACAAAAAAACATATTGTCTTCCTTCAATAAGGAGCTTTTAATGCTGTGCCAGTTTATTTACCATCAAACTCTGCAAAGTCAGCAAGCTAATAAAGAATTTAGGATTTATGGCCCCTTTAATTCAGCATAGAAAAAATAGCCAGAAAGTGACAGACTAATAGGCCAATTATCTGAGGAATATTTTGTTTATTTGGCAGAAATTACAAGGAGATGCATAATAAAAATACCTTCAGTAACCAATTTATTTCTACATTAAAATAAACTCATTCAAAACTACTGTGCTACAGAAAGTACCATTAAAATGTTCAAAGTTCCACCCTGATGCCAAACAAAAACGCTTTACCAGGGCAATATACAATATTAATATTGTTTTATGGTCAATTTATGTCTAGACACAAGCAATAAGGTGGAAGGATACTACAAAAAATTACAGCTTCTATACAGGAAATAGGAACAAAGCCCCAAAGAATTGTATTTGCATTTGTCTTATTCCAGATTTAGAAAATATTTTTTTTTCCCTTATAAGTATGGCTCTAAAATATTAGCTGTTTTCTTTGCCTAAATGGGCAGTGGATAGGGAATAGTCTGACAGGTTTTTTATTAAAAATTCTTAGATTTTATATATATATATATATATATTTTTTTATTAGACAGCGAAACTTAATTGTACTGCACTTCATACTGGATAACAAATGAACTTCATGAAACTAACCTAAAGTGTTCATAAATCCCAACTGATTAACATAATGTAAATTTAGAAGTTTAAATTCTGTTGAAAATTAAAGAAATGCAGGCCACAAAGTCTCTGAGTCTCTCATGTGGGTATCCCCAGATTTTCTGATGCCACAGACTTTGCAATGAGTCATAAAATAAAGCACAAGCCCTGTTGTTTTTTTGTTTTGTTTTGTTTTTCATGTATTTACTTTTTAGAGCATTTATGCATTAATATTCATAGGAAAGCATGACAGAGCCCTTTCCCTTATGAAAGAAAATAATAAATCCCCAATATATATTTCACAGATAATTAATCCAACACATTATCTCCTCTGGGCATTGACATTACTAAAAAAAATATATAGATAAGGAGGTAGTAACTGCACAATTCCCTTAGTAGGTCATGGGAAAAATGTGTTTAGAAAACAATACTTTATTCTCAGGCCTTTCTGAAATGACCAGTGACTCTGAATGCACTAATCTGGGGGATTTATTACCATTTAGGCATAAGGGTTTTGATTGTTGGATAATGTCCTCTTCATTTTCTAAAATCCAAGATTCTTCAAGATTACAGAAACAGGACATTCAGAAATTAAGAAATATGCATCACTTTTCAACTTCTTGGCTTAAAGATTTCAGTTTTAGTTGGGCAAAGAAGACAAAAATGAACTCATTCCAGTGGCCACCCCATAGCCCTTAGACCTAGCTTGTTACCATGTACAAGATTTCAGGAAATCAAGACATTTGGTTCTTAGCAAATTACCACAGTCAACTCTTAAAATAAAAACAAAACAAAACAAAATAAAATAGTAACTTGTTTTCCTCCAAGAACTCAAATTTTGGACTAGTTTCATTAGTGGCTGAAGTGCAGTAACCTGTACTGTCCTGTTCAAACTGTGGTCCTTGGAGCTCCTTTTAGCCTCAAGATTTTTTAATTTTATTTATTATTTTTCTTGCTTAAAGGAAATAACCACACAGGCTTAAAGAAAATGTTAATACTAAATTTGTCTCATTTTTAGTGGAATCTGAGAAAATGCAAGCAGACAGGAAACTATAGAGTGTCACAGTTTTGTTGTGTGTTGTTTTTACAACACTTGTGGTTAAAGGAGAAGGTTAAAAGAATTATTCTTGTGGTTTAAAAAGAATGAATCAAACTATCCTTTCATTGTGCCTTAACTGTAGGAATAATGTACAGAAATCTGACTGTTAAAGTGATCCCATACTAAAACTGTTGTTTCATAGCTTTATTTTCCACTTTCATGTGTCTGCAATAAAGTCATTTTTTTTTTGTGAGGAAACAGAGACATGCTGCCATTAATCTAGGGTTACTTCATAGTTACTTCTAGGGTGCTTTGTAGGTTGGACAAACAATTTCTGGCTTATTTATCACAGTTGCAAATCTTTTACTGTCCACAGGTCACAAAATCATTCAGGTTAGATGAATTTCTGGGGATCATCTAGGCCAGCCCTCAGGACCAGGCCCAAATCTGATATGGATTATCAGGCCAGACGTTAATACTAGAACTGCCACAGCAGAGTGAAGAGGAAGGTAGGAAGTGCTTCAGAAATATGAAGCAATGATCTTATGTGTTCAGACTGAATCTGATGTACGATGCTAATACAATAATGAGTATTATTCATTTGGAGATAGCAAAGCATAAAACAAAACAAAACAACAAAAAAAGTCATAATTATGCCGTATAATGTATCCATGCTCACTATAAAACTGAATCCTCTTTCTTTGACTTTTATATCCTGCCTTGTACACACAGGTGCTACTGTTACCTACTAAGCACTCTTTTGTTGTCTGTGACTGGCTCTTTGGTACACCATGCAGCAACGTCATCCATTTTGTACAGCTCACCGTAGCCCAGTTCCACTCACTGAAGCAGCAGAAGGTACAGCAATGAAATACATGGGACAGGATGTAGGCACAGAAATGAAAGTAGTTTTCTTGAGAACCCATAGAAACATAATGGAATGAGATGGAAGCATTCCTCAATTTATACAAAACCCTCCTGTTGTTACACTAACAGATGCCCATTGTGTCTTTCAGTACAGCTTTCAGTTGTCTTCCTTTTCCCATAGCAAAATGTTTGATTATGGTATTCTGCAAACAATGTGTGAATGTGGTGATTTACAAATACAGGTGGAATCACCAACCTCTTTCTTGAAAAGACTACATAAGATTTAAATCTCTAAGCAAAGGTACTGAGTAATTTCCCAGACTAAGTCCATATAGGCATCAGTGAGGAAGGATGGGAGACAGGGCTGACATGCACAGCTTCAGTAATCCAAAACTTTCAGTAAGCACACTTTCCAGTAAGCACCAGCTCCAGAAAGGAACTTTTACCGAGCATGGAAAGGGTGTAAGTACTTTAACCACTGAATAGATGAAATTATATTTATGAAGGAAAGACTCCACAAAGGGGAAACAGAAAGATAGAGATGCCTTTCATCAATGCATTTTTATGTGCAATCATTTAACAATGAGCCCATGCAAAAATGCCTTACAATGAAACCTTTTAAGGGATTTAAGGATTTTCTCCTTGAGTTCAGGTGGGCAGTTCTGCCTTTGCCCAGAGACAGGAGAAAGCAGAGCTCAGTCCTGCAAGTGCCAGATGCTGGTGAGGGAGGAACCCCTCAGCTTCTTGTCACTCCTCTGTGCTTGGGAGGCAGGCGAACCGCGGGACTGCCGCCAAATGAGAGCGGTCCTCAGCAATGTGACTACTGTCATGGCTAGAAACCAGGCAGCATCTTGGCAAGTTTCCCCATGCTACTCCATCTCAAGTGCTGCTTATAAAAGGTTTTGTTTTTGTTTCTTCTTTTTTTTTTTTTTTTTTTTTTTTTTTTTTTTTTTTTTTACCAGGGAAAGACCAGCTCTATCCATGTGCCTAATGAACTCCTGATTCCTTCAAAGAGGCTGTTGACACAGCTGCCAATTAACTCCATTTGTGATGCACACAAATGACTACAAATTCTTTACACAAGCCAACCAGCAACGTGGACTTTCACTCATTACTCTCATAGGTTAAATTTAAGCTGGTGACAGGGAACAGATGTGAAAGGTTCTTTAATCTTGAGCTTTTCCAACCAGTGCTGAAAGTATTTCCTGGGATTTTTTGAGGTCTATAGACCCAGTTCACTGCTGAAAAAATGATCAAGGTCACCAAAGGTTTGTGTTTTAACAGTGTCCAAGCAAAGGCTGCTCCTTCTCCTTCCTGAGCACCTTTGACATAACCTGTCTCCAGATCATTTGAGGTACTGTTCTATCATACAGAAGCCAAAGGAAGACTGCAAGTGTCCACGTCTCTTCACTGATCAGCCCCCATGATGAGAGGTGGAGGATGGCACAGAGATCTAAGGAGCCTTCATCATTGTTGTGTGAGTCATCCAGAGCCAAAGGACAAAGAGGTAGATCTTCTATCCTACTGAAGAGCATGTGGAAGTGACAGGCAGGGTACTTTTCTTTCTGGTGTTCCCACCTTAGGAGTCCCAGATCCCTCTGCAATGCTCCTGTCATCTCCTCAGCTGATTCATGAACATAGATCATCTATGGCCATGTCCTCAGGAGACATTTCCACCGTTTCCAAATTCCCTCCCTCCTTGGTCTGGTGTTAACCTTAATTTGTGTTTGAAATAGAGACATGAATTACCTCTTCTGTCTTCTTTAATTTGAGAATCATCAGATATCCATGAAGACAAATACAATGTCAATACACGGACAAACACAAATACACCCAGCATCTTTTATACTGACAAAAAGAATCCAATGCTGAATAAGGGCTCAATTTCTAAGGAGGGTGAGGGTCTGTTCTTTAAAAAATAAAGGCGCAATTAATACGTACATGTCACCTTTCTTCCAAGCATTTGGACAATAGATATCAATGTAAAAGTGGTGACGCGCTCGTAAAAGGGAGACCTTGACCCACTGGCTTCAGACAGAGCCAGGTGTCTGCTACACCCTTCCGAAGCTGTTGCACTTCTGACCTCAGCAGCTGTTAGCATCCCCCCACGATCATCTCGCCAAGCCACTTCCATGCACATCTGTGTCTGACAGGTTTCATTCTCCAGAGTACAGAAAAAAAAAAAAAAACACAAAAAAAAAACATTACAAGATGCAGAGATACCGTTAATAGGTGTTCAGTTGGTGAGGCTGATGTTTTATTTCTTGATCAAGTATCTTTCTGGGAAAACAGCATTACATTCTGCACAGAGAAACAGAAAAGGGAAGTAAGTGAAAACTAGCAAGAGCATACAGGAAGATAGACTTCTGAAGCTGTTCTGAGGGTCTCCTTTCAGGCTCATCTGGTATGAGCTATGTTCACAAGAAACCTTCTGGAATAAGTCCATGAAAAATTAACACAGAAAAGTAAGATCTAATAGAGAGAAATGGACCACAATTTATACCTCTTTTGCTCTATTAAAACACATTAGGGCTATTTCTGCTTTTTACTGGCTGTTTTGAAGATGAGGCTACTCACATCAATGAATCCTTCCCTGATGCATTGATTTCATTTTACTTTTCTTTTACTGGCAACCAGGTTAAAACATATATTTATGCATTAATTTCTAAGATATTTGGCTCAGGCAAACTAATCTACATCTATAGAAAAACAAACAGCCAACAAATGGATTATAGAGCAGTTGCCAAAAGTTTTGGGCCTGTTGCTGAATAATTTTTTCCTTTCAGTTTGGTCACTTGCCCACAGTCTTGAAAATTTATATAGCAAGTATGAACAATGACCTCCATCTTCTCTATTCTACTGAAAGCACAGCAGTAAAAATAACAACAAAATAATTTTGCTCAAAATCAGCTTTCCATTTTTCTTGCTTTACATCCATACATCAATGTTCACAGAACCACAGAATAATTTAGGTGGGAAGGGACACCTGGTCCAAGCCCCAGACAAAAGCAAGGCCAACTTCAAAGTTAGTCCAGGTTGCCCAGGACTGTCTTCAGTCAAGTTTTTACTGTCTGCAGGGATGGAAATTGCAGTCTCCACGCAACTTGCTCCACTGTTTGAAGGGTCTCCAGTGTATGAGAATCCCAACATCTGATTGAAATATCTAGGTTTTGCAGCTTTTATCCATTGCCTCTTGTTCTTTCACTGTGCCCCTCCAGAAAAAGAGATGGCTTCATCTTTTTCACCAGACCTCAGGTAAAAGAAGGCAGCAGTAAGATCCTCCCTCCTCCTTCCCTTTTGTGGTCTGAAAAACAGGTCTCTTGGCAGCATTTCTTACATCAGGAAAATGTAGCACACCAGGAAGATGTGCTGGAGCATGAGTGCTCCAGCCCCCAGCCTTGTGGTGGCCCTCTACTGAGCTTAATGGCTTTCTGATAATGTCTATGCCAACTGTATCAGGGTACATTTCATAAATACTTATTGTAATTCAACATGATGAAAATGGGTTTGTATTTACATCTGTGGATGAATCTGGTACTACAAACAAGTGAATGATCACCAGTAGCGAACAGATATTTTGCAACTAGAATCTCAGTTCACTTCTTTTCTATATATGTGGTACATCATGGCATGTCCAGTTCAGCATATATCTTGAGAGCGCTAGGTACACTAGGTTCTTTGGAAATTAGTTATGTAAAGTGAGCAAGTGTAGCAGTCAAAACTGTAGGCCAAGGCCTAGATGAAATTATCATCCTATTACTAAATGATGGATTTAATAATCACTTGGACCTCACTACATCATGTATCAGAAAAAAATACAGTGTCCCAATCACAGTCATAATGCAAAACCAAAACCTAAACTTCTCAGAAACAGCAAAGAGGAAGCTAGAGCCAGTGTTGCAAGGAGGAACATAAATGCATTTTGTTCCTTCTAATGCTTAGCCATTCCTGCCAGGTATGACTATTCTGTAACATTTGACGACAAATTAAAGACCATAGATTTACTTAAAATTTTGTGAAAAAAAGTTCTTCAGTGGTTGTGGAATGGCCTATTAACACACCACACCTAATTCTATGAATCATATTTCCATAGATATCACAACATATACAATTGTGCTAATAAAACATAAACATATTTTTCTAACATGGTCTGGTAATAATAAAGTATTAAAGTTAGAACAATGGATCAGTGTTGAGGTGATTGCAACTCTGTTGCAGTTCAGTTCTCTTTTGCCAGTTATGGTATAGCAGTGACTAAACAGAAAGCAATTCCTGTATATTAGACATTTTGAGACTAGCTATTGGAGCCAAATGGTGCAGTTAACCAAGGGATAGCATGCGAAAACAAAGGTATTTTTTATAATCCTGTTGCTAAGAATCAAATATTGCCCTGAGGACTACATTAAATTTTGTTTATTTGCTTTTTGGGTGTGTTTAGAAATATTTTTACATTAATGAAAGACTGAAACCATCTATGCTGGGTCCATTTCTGTCCAGCTAGAAGCACACATTGTCTGCATTAGTAATCCCAGACTCCAAAAAAAAAAGCCATGCTTTCACCAAAGTACAGAAAAATGTTGAAGATCTGTTTTCTTCTCTCTTTTGCAAACAGATTTGTCTTAAATTCATGTACTGAATTCATACTGATCGTTCAGTTAATGTTTCTAATTTTTTTTTCAGATGTGTTGCTTGCTACAGTCCAGATAGACAGATTTTCAGTCTCTTTACTGTTGCTTCTGTACAAGCTGTGAGCTTGTGGTTAGAATGTCAGCCACAGTTCCTATGTACTTATTATTTTATGGATGCTGTGAACACAGACCTTTTCTTGTATCTCTGACCCGACACTACTCTATTACTTTTACAATTTAATCAAGGAAAAAAAAAAAAAAAGAAAAAAAAGAAGTAAAAAAAAAGAAAGAAGGAGAAAGGAAAAAAAAAAAAAAAACAACAACAAAAAAAAACAAACAGCTCCTTCAAGCTTTTTGTCAATGTCAGCCTGGAAATTACATTTAGAGAATGTTGTATTCACTTCATAAACTGCAAATATAATTCATTATAAATTTCTTAGGAGAGCAAAAATTAAAGTACCATATCAATTCACTACTATTCATTAACAAATAGTCAGCCCTGTTGTTGTATACATTTACCTGAGGTGTATGTTTCTTCATACTTCATCAAAAATAATTAGCTGACGTTATCTCTTTCTTGTCATTGGTTGGTGGGTACTCCAATGAAAAGAAGTATTTCCTGCAAAAAGAAAAACACACACCTTTCTCATTGAATTGCTTTGTTTTGAAAAAAAAAAAAAAAAATCAATATGTTAAAATGTGAGAAGAGTAGAATTGAATTCCTAGGAATATGAAGAGATGAAAGATTTTGAACAGACATTTCAAATATCTATTTTCTCTTTGTGGCTTAACTCCTGACAGAGGGATCATATTTTCTTATAGAGTATTTTCTGAATATATACTCAGGATGACACTTAAGCATTTGATTCAAATTTCACAGGTCTCTGACTCAGAAAGAAAATAAATGTCATGCCTTGTTGGCATGACATCTAAATATGACATCTGGCATGAGTATCTGAAGCAGACCGGCAAGGCAGAAAGGTAAACTTCACCCATTTGAAACCATTAGTTATATCTGAAAAAAATATTTAAACACAGAGAAAAAAAAATACAGAGACAACTTTCCTACTTTTTGCATTATTTTTCAATTACAAAGGGATTTTTTTTTCTATTTCCCCTCAAAAGAACAAATATTCATAGCTCTAGACTTCTGAAGAGTTAATTCTTCACATTACTCTGGTCTAGCACCAATACAGTGTTTACAGTCTGTTTGCACAATTTTACACTGAATATTATTTTGTAAATATGATATCATCTGCCTACCTAAAACCGTTAAAAAAACTACAAAGCCTGGAGTGTTATGTTAGATGACTTGAATATCAACACTTTAAATAAGAAAACTAGAGAGCTAAATAAGCTTAAATTATTCAGGCAAGAGAGCCTTATGTTATGTGTACAGTGCATAAAATTGTTACTAAAACTAGTAGAGTTGTCTGCAATCACATCACAAATACTCCCGATAAGGTTACAATTAAACAGTTAATCCTATGCCAATTAAATTTTAATGCAACTACGTGAGATACTAGGAGGACTTTGACTAACACTGTCTCTATATGGTAGTAATCATAAATTCTTATGGTAACGTCAAAATAACATCAACACAGAAAGGACAAGAAAGACCTCAATTTTCAAAACAAAAATTAATTTTGTTTCACAACTTCAGTTAGACATTGCTATCAAGTATCAATGATAACATTACATAACGTTCCATTCTAAAATCATAAGTTTCAATGGCAAGTTGAAAATGTACTGTACATCTTACAGTGGCATTGATTCAAGATGAGTTCAAAAAATGGTTATATACGGATAATGTCTATTGATGTTAGATTAATACTAGAATTTAAATGCAGACTAGATAAAGATTCCAATTCAGTTAAATCACAGACATCTCTATCTTTTCCATCAAAGCTCAGGGTTTCTTCACAGCTGCTTCATTTCAGTGTACAAGGGACAGGAGGGCTTATTTCTAACTCTGCAGTAGTTCTGGATCCAAAGTTTCCATGTGTTTGGATCTTAGATTTGGGTCCTGGCCCACTTTTGCAACATGTCAAAGCAAAGCCATGAGATATTGAGTAAAAGGGGATTCTGGAATTCCAAAACAAAAGTATTTTAAAGCATAATTGGAAATATTATCAATTATCCCCTCTACACTATACTCGTTATTTCAGTGTGTGCCCTCAGCATGACCCACTTTCTGATGTGAACATTTTAAAAGGGGACTGGAGCTAGTGGAGTATCTGTGACTGGGTGACTGTTTTCAGTGGCAGCAATGCTGAGCAAATACTTTATTTATAACCTGTTTCTAATATCTCATGTAGCACAAAAATGTTTTGGCAAAAATCACAGGTATGCATATTATTTTTAAAATTAAAGTATTTCTGGTAACTGGTCATATTTCAATAAGTGCTTCTGACTAGGTTTTAAGATACACAAGTTGATAGTGTTTAAAATATATTTACTTAGTATTTATAGCGCATAACTTCCCTAAATAGTAATGTGATATTTTATTTAGTTTAAATTCATTTTTATGCTAGAGCAATGACCTCACTGTGAGAATATACCACTGCAATATGGTAACACTGTGACCCTGTAACTCAGTCCGAGCCTAGTCTGTACAAAGATGCAGTTATGATGTCAGAGTAGCTCCAGTGAAAATCCAAGAAGACCTCCAGTATAACATCAAACAAATAAACAAAAAAGCATCCAGAGATTATCCAGGTTCATTCACATGAAGTTGCGTGTGATTTATACCTTGTCCTTTACTTAAGTACTGACATTTCATATGCTAAATCTTTCTCACTCTCACAGATAAATGGTCTGCCACTATGACCATGAAGGTATAATGAAGAGTTGTCTTTGGGTCCAAACACAGTTGTCATCCTGGCTTTGAGAAATGAAATGCTGTTGTATTTAATTATCCACGTGGCACTTTCTCATATTTAATATCTGTTCCCCTGAGTATATCTAATATTCTTTACTGTATATTTTAGTATCTTCCAGCTTCCAAAGTACACCTGCAGGCTTATCAGAAGAACACATTATCTTTTTTCCAATTCTTTTCAAAATAACCTCCTTATACTTTTTCACACTCATACAAAAATATAAGGGCTTCTTGCTCAACCTTTTATTCCAAGGAAAATACATAGTTATCTCCCAGATAGTCTTTGAAAAGGTGAAAACTCAGTACCGTTTAATTGATTATTTGAATTTCCTAATTATTGTGTATTTTACTGCAGATAAAAAGATATTACATGAAACTGTACTCTGGAGCATAGTTCTTTTGGTACTTTATTTATTACAGAGATGCTAATATAAAAATTGGAAATGTGACATAATGGAATTAAAATGCAGTCAAGCTAGGTAATATTGGAAATGCTTCTGCAAAGTGAATTTAATTAAAACTAGACCTTAACTCAAAAGTACTGGTCAGCTCCAAAATGTGACTAGAAATGAAATTGAATTACAGTACCTCAGTGACTGCTAGCAAACACAACACATTATAGCCGAAGTAGATTCCAGACCTGTCAAGGGAGACAAAAACTGAGCCTTCTTGTGTGCATCCCACATGTATGCATGTGCATTTTTGATGAGAAATAAAGAGCCTTCCAATGGGTGCATGCCAGTGAAACTGATCAGCTCAACACAGTATGTTAAATAACTATGCTGATATGAGAAAACTTTTGCATGACAAGTTTCTTCTTGTTGTTTATCTGTCTCTCCAAGAGTAAGAAGAAACTAAAAAGAACCCAAGACATGTTTTTATTATGGAGACTTCTTTTGAAGTTTTATTCTAAACACATAACAAAATTCCCTATACTGAGCGAAGTGATGTCATTGTGATGTTTTTGGACTTTCTCAAATCACTTCAGAATGTCCTTTGAAGTGTACTGCAAGAGCTTAGAAAGTTTTGCAGATGAAAGTAGCACTTTAGAATTCACATGGAATATTTCTATTTTACTTTGCCATTTTCTGCACAGCAATTGCTAGCTGAGAATAAACAATACCTCTAATTTGTCTCAAATCAAATGATGGGAGTTTTAGGAGTCTTGCTGGTTTCTTTTAACTTTGCCCTAGGCTAACATAATTTAAGGCTCCTGCTGGAGTCTGGAGACAGATATGAAGTTGAACCGAAATACTTCTACAGCAGTGCTGAATTCCACAACCTGTCTGGACAAAATATTCTGTTGCAAGAGGTTCCATTGTTTTTTGTTCGGTATTGTTTTCCAGATAGCATATTCTTTCTTCAAAAATCATTCTTCAGCAGGAAACCTTAAAGGTGTTAATAAAAAAAAATATGCCTTTAATTTACAATCATCAAAAAATACCTTTTTTTTCCTTCTACATTGTAGGTATTTTAGCAGAAACAACAAAAACATTTTGAAGAGGATTTTCTGTTAAGGAAAAAATATTCTGATTCATTTTATCACTTCAAAGGCCATGTCAGTGTAAATGCACAGCCTACAGTTAAAATGAGAGGAGGGGAAAAGTCATTCTCTCTTTAAGTAGCTAGCTTAAATCTTGTAAGACAGCATTGCTTCTCCCTAACAGCTATGAAATAAAGCTCACATTGTGACAGAGAACTAATATACCACAACAGATTTGAATTTTACGCAAACCTAATTTAATTAAATGAAGGCTTTTGCAGAAAATGTTTCCATTTTCATTGTAGCTGATAAACTCATGTTTCCTAGTCTCATACAATTAAATGTAGGTGATCCAATCAAGATGACAATTTTTTACCACTTAAACTACATCTGCACACATACATGGAACTCTACATACCTCAGTTAGTTGTAAGTGCTGTATTTTATTAATATGAACCTATTTTAGTAACAACATAAATGGATGATTGTAAGGAAAGGTGAACACATTATTCATAATTTTATAACACAGTGTTCTATCCTGATGATATTTAAGAGTGATATGTAATAGCATTTGATTTTCAAGTAGTTTGTTTTACTTGTTTACATTTTTAATTATTTTCACATACAAAGATTAAAATCAATAATATGCTGTTCAAGGGTATTGTCTAGTAGACACAAAGGACTTAATCTGCAAGAAAAACAGAACAGTTACATGCCACTTTCTGTCAGTACAATATCATTCTGTGGGGAATGGCATTTTCTGCATGAAACTACAGTAATTTCCCATTTAGAAAAATCTCTTGTAGTGGAGTAATCACACATCTGGTGCTCTTTTAACTTTCAAATCAATCTTGCTAGATTCTAGCACTAGTCAACAGTATTGCTAATTGCATATCATACTTATCTTTTAGGTAGGCAAGAAATACAGATGTTGTTAATCTAAGGAATTTGATAGCAGAATACTACAGTTTGTTGGTTTTTTTTTGTTTTTTTTTTTTCCTCAGTTAGAAACCGTCAGCCTTGGAAGTAAGGTAGAAATTTAAAATATTCCTCGAGTCCAAGGGTAGCTGACCTGACCAGCCGTAGGTGCAGGGCATACACAGTCTCTTTTTCCAGGCTTCTGTACTGTATTACTACACTTTCACTCAGTGCAGCCTAGACACCATGGCACATACACGGGCACCTCCAGGCATTTAAATTTGAAGGCCTTAATCCCAAACTGCATCCTGCCCAACACAATTTATTATGGCCTCTGATTTTGTAAAGAGACAACTGTGGACACCAGCTAGACATACTAAAATCAATAATAAAAATAAAACACTGTTGACTTCACAATAGTGCTGATAGATCTCTCAGGCTTTTAATCAGACCTCAGGAAGGCAATTTTTAGCTGTGGCTTTGAATGCTGTCTATCTGAAGAGAGCAGCTGAATTCCTCAGTCAAGAGATCTCTTTGTAAGGAGTTGACACAACTCTTCAGGTTCTGGCATCCCAAGGAAGTGTCATAAGCTAATGAGCAGCTCTGAGCCTGATGTCTGACCTCCAGAGACACACTTAAGTATCTAGTATCCTTCATGCTGAACACTAGGCTGCTCTGCATCATCCTTCAGAGGAACACAATATTCTCTCTTCACTCCTTAAGGTGCTTCCCTGCCTGAGTTACCTTGTGTGATCTAGATATTCACCCATAGCTGGTCTTAGCAAGGGTCACATTTGCTTCATGTTACCTATCTCCCTCCTCAAGGAAACTATGTATGCATTTTCTTACTGTTACACATGCATTTCTGTGAGTTTTTGACAGACAAAACAAGGCTGTAGAAGTTTGTCCGAAATTCATTTTGGAACACGATGAAAGAAAGGGAAAATCCCCTCTAGTTCAGTACCAAGATTAGAGATAATTTTTCCAGCAAATAGATTTTTATTTTCTTTTGTTTCTGGACAGAGGAGGATGATGAAATTACTCAAAAAAAAAAAAAAAAAAAGTCAGATCAAGGAACCAGAACAAAAACTAACTATCTTAGGCCAAGAAATAACCCAAATACCATATAAAACATTTCTATATTTTTGAAATCTGCATTTTCAAATGAAATGTGAAAATGAAATTTCAAGTGAAATATTTGGTGGTGGTGTTTTTCAACTAAACATTTCCAACACGCCCTATTGCAAATGTATGAGATCATAAAACAGTAGGGCTGGGGAAAAAAAATAATCGAGAAATCATCTTTTCTACTTCTATGTACTGGGAAAGGATCAAGTACAGATATAAAAAACAGTATTGGATATAAGAATTATTTGCAATCATAGTGAAATAACCTTTCCATCAACTTGTTCTCATCTGGCAATGTATCATCTACTACAGGTTGCAGCTTATGAAAGAGGTCTTGTACAAGAACAATGTGCTATGCCTGAGATCACAATAAACTCGCCTTTTTTTTTTTTCCCTGTTTCTTAGTTCAGCTTTGGGAAAGGCAATCATAAGAAAAGAAGGAGAGGAGAGGGATGAGTACAAAGTGCTCCCCTCTAAGAAAGGTTTAAGGTGATGTTTTTTAAAGACATTCAGATCAATTAGATATCAAAAAACAAACAAATAAGTATGAGTATCTTCATCCTACTCCTACTATACTGAATATATTGTCACAGAAGTCATAAACTGCCTCTCCTACATCTCTGAATACATTAAGAAGAAAGAAAAAGAAAAAAAAAAAAAAAAAAGAAAAAAAGAGAGGGAGAGAGAGAGAGTGCTTACAGCCACAAAGGAGAAAGAGAACTTCATAATTCTTAAAGCTCTTTTTCTCCATGTGCTACTTTCATATAGTCTTCCCTTGAGACATGTGAATTTTTGTCTGTAAAATAGATTGTCTTTGCTTTTAATTCTCTCTAGTTTTCTTTAATATAGGAAAAGAAATGAAAACATGTTCTCATTGCAGCATTTTATCCATCTGGAAAGTATAGGTTTTCCTCTGTGGCATACCAGTGACCATAAGAATGGAAACACAGACAAAATTAGGTAGTTTACTAAGCTCTTAAACCCATTTTAATTAAGGAAAGCCTACTGAGCTCAGCTTTTGAACACTCGTCTGTACATGAGATAACATAAAGAGACGCCTGCACTCACATCCTGATTTAAAACCTTGAGAATTTGTCACTATGTTCAGTGTACACAATTTCCAATGACCAAAGTGCTCTGCTGCTCATGATACAAAAGAGACAAGATAATACCTTACAGCTTGACACACTTCAGAATGGGAGCTAGCTAAAAAAAAACATAAAGAAGTATTAGCATTTGAACGTAAAAGGAGACTAAAAATCCTTACTAAGTTGGGTAAATATGAGTAATCTACACCATTGGAAAAAATGGTTAAAAATAAATAAATAAATAAGCTTTAAAAATAGAGAAGCACTGAGACTTCATAGAGGGTTTGAGAAATGGACCACAATAACCAAAAATAAGAAAACTAAATCACCCTGACAAGTAAGAAGAATATATAGAGCTGCCCAAGATTCCTTAGCCACTCATATTGGAATTGCAGGTGGTGCAGTATAAAATTGACTTCTCAGATTAGCCATCAATGGATACCAAAAACCTAGACTACCTACAAATGCAACCTGCAAAATCAGTGTGCACTATTAAGATATCGAGTTGTTCATCTGAAGGGCAAATCCAGAACTAAGTATACAATATTGTCACACTCCATTAACTTTGAGAATACATTATGTTTCTAAAATTAACATATACTGCTCAGTAATCAATGGACAGCGTGGAATATATTTCTAAGAATCATCATCTTATAATAACAGAGACAATGTTGGCCCAAAACGGAAGAAAATGTATTTAAAGAGGAAAAGGGAAGAAAGGACTATGCTGAATGACAGTTGTTGGAGTTATATGCAGCACAGGTAGGGAAGCTAATAATAAAAAAAAAAAAAAAAAAAAAAAAAAAAGATACCAGTGGCTGTTAGGTTAGCTGGATGTTTGCCTGCTTGGAGTCAAGGCTGGTGATAATGCTGGAGGGAGGTGACGGTGAGCATCTCAGCATTCAAACAGCAGGTACTTGAGGAGCAGAGCAGCAAAGCTTGGGCCTTGCACTGACTTCCAAAAACCACTCAGTTGAACGTGGCTGTGGGCCATTATGGAAAAGATTAATTTTGTTGCTAGCACTGGTAAAATACACTGATGAAGAGGTAAAATCTTCAACACTGGACACAGACAAGCTGTGTTATCCAGATTCAGCAGCACAAATGTCAATCATCTACCTCCTGGCATTTTTCTGTTTTACCTGAACAAAATAAGCAGATATTATCTGAGTGCCAAAACATTCAAGATGAATAGACATCCAGATCGACTTATTCTTCATCTTCTGGACAGCGGTCCTGTTCAAAATTCACAGTCCTACTTCTAAACAGTGAAAACAAAGGCCTGAAAAAGGCTGAAATGTGAAGACCTTCATGTTACAGGCAGTTGCCTGTGCTCAGCTGACACATCTCTGAGTGTCTCAGATCAGAAAGAACTGGAAAGTGTATGCAGAAATAATGTTGTTGACACAACCAAAAGGATGAAGCACAACTTTAATATTTCTCCTGCAAAAAGCTTCGTCCAGAAGCCTAGCAGCAGGCCAGAAAGAAAACTAGGCAGGAAGAAGCTTTATAACACAACAGCAATAGCACAGGAGAAGGATGAAGACACTAGCATGCAAGGCAGTGCCAGAAGGAAGGAGCAATGTAGGTTTCTGTGATGTTCAGACAATGGGATGGAGGTACATTCTGATACTGGAAAAGGCCTTCTTACCAGTGTATATAAAAAAACTGACTCGCACAACACTATCAAATGACAGCCATCCAACTGACATCCTGTGTCACCAACCTGCAAGTCCTGAAACAGCTACTATGGTCAATAGAAGCCTTATCAAAGGACCCCAGACACAAAAGACCCCTAAAGAGGGCTCTCTGTTGCTTCTCTGTGGTCTTGGATCAGGCCCAGAGAGCACAGTTATCACATGGTGTATACATGCCCTGATGAAACTCATTCATACAACTATCTAAAAATAAGTCAAATTTTCTTGGGGCCTCACTTCTATGAAATAATTCAGTCCCACTATTTGTGTCAGGGCCTTGCATGCACCAATAGGCCTTAATAGACCAGACCAGCCTCAACAAGGCCCACCACCCACATGCCCACTGCCTGTTCATCCAGAATCCCCATTTCAGCTCATCAGCCTCTCCCTGACAGAGCTACACCATACAACTGTCAGTCTCCAGCTCTGTCTCATGTTGTTCTTAATTGGACTCCCTGGATGAACCCCATCTTGGACTCATCACTGCATCTTATCTTGATTGCTAACTATGCACAGAACCTCTCACTGCCACCAGTACATCGCCGCTCAGATGCTGTGGGACTACACCCTCTCGGTGTCATCCCTTGTATTGGGACTGCCCTTCACTCATTCTTTTTTTGTGGAGCAGTCTGCCCTTACTGCTCCCTGGCAATTACCATTATACCAAAAGCACTCTTAAATGAAATACCTCTATGAAGGGTCAAACCCTAGAGAAGAAAAAAAATGGTTGCATTGCCAATTCAAGAGGAAATGAAGCTGCACATTTAATATTCAAGCAAGAGAACTGCTGTGGCACCTCCAGATATTCCAGACTGCATAAGAAATCAATTCAGAAAGAGAGTGGGCAAGTTAATACTTTGGAATACAGTGGCTATACTGTATAATCTGAATAAACACTGGATGTCTTTCCCCACCTTTCAGCAAAGATTTAATGCAGGAGCCTGTGGTGAGCTGACATAATACTGAGATTTCATTTTATTTATAAAATACACCACAGATCATTTATTAATACATGAAGTATCATAAATAATTAAAACAGTTCTGTAATTGTCAAAATCAATGCACAAAATATATTAGCTGTTTTTTTTTTTTGCACTTACACTGTTTATTTGCTTACTCCAATTTGGAAAAGACTAATTCACAATGGATTGCATCAGTAATGATGTTCTTCCATAAACATATTTTATAAACTAAATTATCTGTTAGTAAAAAATCTGGAGAGCTGGTCATACTCTGACAAATTCTCTCTTGTCTTCAAAAAAAAAAACCAAATCTCTCTGGTCTCTAATCCTAAAACTTCTTGGCTCATGGAAATTTTCTCATAAATGTTGATGGAGACAGCAGATTAAATCCAACAGGAATTTTACATGAATGAGGACTTTGTGAAATGTATAAGTGAAATTTTTCTTGTCATCACATAAATGTGCATCAGAGGAAAGGATAAGAAATTCCCTCCTCTCCTTCTTCATGTCTCCCTGTTGCAAAGCCTATGCCAGAGCAAGCTACAAACAATAATCCACGCAATTTGGAAAAAGCTGCACACCAAAAGACTTTTTTTTCATGCAGCATGATTTGTTTTACAAAATTTAAAAATGTTCCCCAATGTGTTACTTACCAGAGTATTAATTTCTAACGATGCTCAGATGTACATCCCTGTCTCTTTTGTAGCATCCTTCTAATGTTTGTTAACTGTGGCTTTAGGGGATTATACCCCAAGAGATGGTGTGAGGAGAAAGAGAAGGAGGAAGAAGGAAGACTGTCCAAGTCTCCCTAAGCAGCAGCCATCCAATTAATTAACTGCAACCTGTGAAAGGACATAAACCACACTTGTGTCTTTGTATACCAGCTACTTCCCAGGAGACATTTTCTCAGTGCTCTGGCATAACTTGGCATCACTGGACAGCTACCAATGTAGGAGCAGGATGAATGTCTGTAAGTCCCACTGAGGCTAGAATAAGATTTTGTCCCTACATTAAATTTTAGCAACTTAAATTCAGGAAAAATCCACTGCAAGAGTAAATCTATGTAAATACACTGAATTCCTTACAATGGCAACAATTTAGCGTAGTTGAAGATCTTAGTTACTTAATAGTGTATTTTGATTTCCAAATATATTTCACTCATGCACCTCTGGTTGAACTATGTTATGGCTAGGTCATTCTTTGGAGGTAGCAACCACAGTCATGTCATTTCATATAAGTTATGACCCAATATAATTTACTTCAAAACCTGCAGTGTAAAATATCACTGTAAGAGCTTGAAAGTAAATCTTTTCTGATAGAATGCAGGCAGCAAAATCAGAAAGCACCTGTTTTTTCTCTAACATGATTTTTGGACTTTGCTTTCTCCAAAGTCTCTCACATCTGGGCTGTTTTCAAGTCTTGCTAGTTTCCTTTTGAAATATGTCCAAATATAGTCTGTTTTCCTTGTCCAGATTTACCCAGTTGCTAGTCATCTCCCATCCCAATTGTTCTGTCTTCCAGGTGTTAACTTTGTTTCCCAATATTAAGCTGGCTTCCCCAAACCCATTCAAAATGCTGCTGTCAAAATTACCTTTTTGCTTTATGACTTTTATCATGATGAATCATGTGCTTCCTCATTTACTTCTCCAGCAAGAAAAAGCTTTCTCTCTAACATCATCTTCTGATGTTTGGAGTAACTGAGATACTCTCCAGACTTCTTTTTAAACAAAACAAACACAGCATAAAGTATTTCTTGAAAAAAAAAAAAAAAAAAAGTAAAATAAAATAATATAGTTCTGGTCTGGGTTAAAACAGTCTAGCTAAAGACCAGACTTCGATCACTTTATTTTTTTCCATCACCAGTTTTTTTTTAATGAAAATGAACAAAAATATTTCCTCATGCATTCAGACACAGAAAAACGTTATTTCAAGAAACAAAGCCACAGCATCTTTCATAGTACTCTGGATTCTCTTTACAGGTACTATAGGACACCTAGAACCTGCCTCACATTGGGGCAAGCCTGGCAGCTTCTCTGCCTGGGCCACTTCAGCTTTGTATCATGGAAGAGAGCCTGTCCCCCTGCTCCCTGGGAACTGGGTGCATGGCACAACAGACTGAAGCTAGGAGGAATGGCTAATACACTAGAGCATTGTGCTGCTACTGACAGGGACCTCAACAGGCTGGAGGAAAAAACAAAAAACAAAAAACAAACAAACAAACAAACAAAAAAAACCACCAAGTAAGAACCTCCTGATGTTCAACAAAGGCAAGTGCCAACTCCTGCACCTCAGGAGTAATAATAATCCCATGCACCAGCACAGGCCAGGACTGATGTCTGAAAAAGCATCTTTACAGAAAAGACTTGGAGGCCCTAATGACAGCAAGGTGACCGTAAGCCAGCAATGTGCTTTTGCTGCTAAGCTCAAGAGCCATGGAGATACTGGAGGGAGTTCAGCAAAGGGCCACAAAAAGGACTAAAGGCTTAGTGCATCTGTCATATGAGGAGAGGCTGAGAGATATGACTCTTCCGTCTAGAGAAGAGAAGGTTCAGGGGAATCTGATCAAATTACCTGATGGAAAAGAATAAAGAAGATGGAATCAGTGACAGGACAGTGACAGCTTAAAATACAAGAAATTCTTTTCCACAAGAGATTTTTTTTTTTTTTTTTTTTTTTACCATAAGGGTGATTGAACACTGAAACTGCATGCCTAGAGAGAAGTTGTGGAGCCTGCAGTCTTGGAGATATTCAAAACATAACCAGGTAGATCCCAGAGCAACCTGTTCTAGCTGACCCTACTCTGAATAAGGGGATTTGTCTGGATGATCTCCAGAGGTGCCTCTTAACCTCAGCCATTCTGTGGTTCTGCCAAGTCTCTGCTCTAAAGAACAGGAATAGCTCAAAAAAAGGAAAGGCTGAGAGACATCCGCCTCTTAAAAGCTTTGTGTGTCATCCTTTCCTGTGATACGAGAGCCTAAAGTGCCTGGTTCAGATCAGGAAATCAAGGCAGTGCCCAGACAACTATGTGTCTCTCCAGCCCCCGGAAAAACTTCTTTTGGACCAAGGTATCTCTCTGTCCCTGAAACACCCCATGTTAATCCTGCCTGATGAACTTTTCCAAAAAGATGTACTTCCATAGGGAAATATTGACATGTCCAAAACATCTGCTAAAAATATTCTAGTCAGGTGCATAGATAAGTATCTCATTTCCTTCTTAAGAATATTATGAAGTTTTTGTCATTAATCATTAGAAAGCATTAGCAGAATATTCCAAAGTGCAAAGCAAGATGACTACTATATACACTTCCATACATCTGCCGTATTTAAAAATTTTTTGCACCTTCAATACAAAGTAGGGAGGGCCTGTTACCCAGGCCTCTTAACCATAAGAATACATTTCTTTACTAGGTGTATCTGCTTCTGGTAAAATGGAAAGGGACAGTCTTGTCATATTACAGAAACAGTGCATCTCACCTGTAACTGAACTTTCTGATTTTCTATAATCTTGCACCTTCCAAAAAATTTACTGTCTTCCTTCTACTTCATTTTTCTTTTTTATCATATTCTTTACATACTTTGCTTGAATTTTTGCTGAAAATTTCTGGAATGTGCTTTGATGTATCTATATGTGATGGTCACACCCTGCTGCACAGATAAACTCTGCCACACCACCCTCTTAATCCTCCTCCTCAAAGCACCCTCTTACTTTCCCTCCTCAAAGGGAAAGGGGGAGAAAATACAAGGAAAAGGGGCTTATTTGGCCAGTTGCAGGTCCATTCTGGAGCCAGCTGGGGCTGGGTTTGATTTAACATTGGGCAGCTTCTGGGATCTTCTCACAGAGGTCACCTTTGCAGCTTCCTGCTACAAAAACCTTGGCCTATATACCCAATACATCATCCATATTTATCCATTCACCTGGTGTTCACTGTCAGGAGTTATATTTATTCTGGGCTATCAACAATTCATCCAGCACCACTGTACTGTTACCATTCGCGTCACCAGGTAGGAAAAAAAAATTTGCATCTAAGACACTATCCTGGCCCTGTCAGGCAGAAGAGCTCTGATGTCATGCCTGATGACTGACATAGTCTTGCTGTGCCCTAAAGATTAAATGTTGTTTCTGAAGGACTCAGAAGATTCAGAAATAGGGAGAACATATCCTTATAGTATAGACCAAAAAAAAGGTATCATAGAATCACAGAATGGCTTGGGTTGAAAGGGACCTTAAAGATCACCCAGTTCCAGCCCCCCTGCCATGAACAGGGACACCTCCCACCAGAATAGGTTGCTTCATTCTCCATCCAGCCTGGCCTTTAACACTTCCAGGTATGGGGCATCCACAGCTTCTCTGGGCAGTGCCTCTCCAGTGCCTCACCAGCATCATAGTAAATAATTTCTTCCTTGAATCTAGTCTAAATCTGTCCTTTTTTTAGTACTCATCTTGGAAGAAGTATTTTTTTCTGTATACATAGGTGGAAAATAGTTCTGACTTTTTGAGTGTGTAGTACAAACAAAATGCAAGACAGCCAGATGTGCACCAATCTTTTTATACTGCTGCCAAAGATTATTAGCCAAAGCTTCTTCATAGAAGTTAATCCATGAGAATTCAAATACAATAGCTAGCAGCTGAGAGCAAGGATCAAAAATCATTGTGTTGCTTCATCCTTTGCTGCATGTGGAAGGGCTCTGCACAGTTCCCATCTCATTACTTTGAAGAGACACTGACACGTTTTGCTGCAGAAATGTAATAGAGAACTCCTAACAGTGGCTTTATTACAGGGGTTTTCTCATAGCAGACTCCCAGCTGAAACGTAGAGTAGAGATGCTGAGCTGCTGCAGCAAAACAGTCACAGAGCAGTAAGTAAATTTAGCACTTTACTGTCTCTGTCTTTCCATGTGCGTACACACCTATGATCAATCCCATTTATCCTTTTGCCCATAAATATTTCACTGAGCACTTTTTTATTATTATTATTTTGTAACAGAACAGGGTGTTTAGAAGTTGTAGGTAATAGAGATAGCTGTCCCCACATTAAGTGGAAATAGACAGCCTTTCAAGTAATCTTTTCTTTTCTTTTTTTCCCCCCCCATGTTTAGGGCACTGGGGCAATCCTGGTCTGACTTACATTGACTATGGAAGCATACATACCCTAGCTGAATCCTTGATATCCTAGCTGAATCTTTATTATATCAGATTGATATATTTCATACAAAACAAATAAGTACTTTGTAGGTGTCTACAGTCTACGAGTTTTAGAACAAATGCTACCTTAGATTTTAATTTAGCAGTATGCAAAAGGTATCCTAAATTCAGACAGGTTAAAAATAAATCGTTTAATGGAAACAACAAAGAGGAAAAGCATTCACAGTTTAAAAAAGAACATGCTGCTGAACACAGAGGTTAAATGTGGGTTTTCCCTTCTCACTGTGATTCAGTCAGGCAGTCACACACACAGCCTTCTTGTATTGTAATGCAGCTTCAAGGACACCGCAGTATGTACACCTTACAGCCCATTTTCTGCTTTAACCCACCTCTCACAGTCAGTTTCTTATACTACATATCTTCAATTGTATATGTTGTGGTGTTTTTTTCTATAAACAAGCAATCAATTATAACATGCAGAAAGGAGTCTGTGTCACTTATCCAAAATATTTATTTTTAAAATATTTATTTTTGCTGTGACAACATTCAGAGAATTGGGGAGGAAGGTTAAAAAGCAGCTCTCATATATAGAGAGGAATACATATCCTCATCAAATGCCAGCTTCCAAGTATATATACCCTATAACTGGTATTTTAAAATTAATTTTTATTTTAGTAGGGGTGAGGAGCAGTCTGAGCTCACCTAGAGACAGAGAAAGATGTGTGGCACTCTGAGGACAGCAAATCAAACACAGGAATCAGCTGCACAACTAAAGGAGCACTACACTGCCCTCACCCTGTCTCACCACTCCCATTTTCCTCCATCCTCTCTCCCCAGAAATCTGGGGATGCAACAGCTCCAGCAGCTGCTGCTAGTGCTGAACTCTGGTGAGTTCATGCTTTCCTCTTCAGAGGAATGCAGACCACAAGATTTTGCCTTCTCAACTCCCTCATTTTCTACACATGGAAAACAAAACTGAAAGGAAAGAGCCAGAGGACAGACTTTTCAGGTGCTCATTCCTCAGAATGTTGCTCCTACACCCGTTTCATGGCTTATCCAGGTAATGACACATCTGTGCCAGCAGGGCAGGCTGCCCAGCTGTGTCACAGTGCCTCCAGTACTTGACAATAATGAACTAATGCTTTGTAAAAGGGTGCAGTAACATAACCAACACTACACAAGCAACTCTCTTACAAAAACAGCTCCTTGCCAAAATGTATGTGGCCATGTCTACACGTGGTCAGTTCCTATGTGAACCAACTTTGCTTTCACCCCATAAATCAATGCACTACTTTTATATGGTAAAGTTTTTCCTCCACCAACCTGTCAGGCAGGACTAGCACAACCCTGAATTTTAGATCCAGACATCACATACTCAATCATGGTCATCGTAGCTTCCACCTGTACAATACAGACAGCAGAGTTTGAAGAACAGATGAATCCCACCTCAAATGAGCCCCACAGTACTTGAGCTCATAAGACTGAACTAAAAAGAGCATAACAGCAACAACTGAGGTACAGTTTGTGGTGGTTTTACTCAGGTGGGCAACTGAGCTCCACCACAACTGCTCTCCCACTCCCCCTCTTCAAAGGGAAAGCAGGAGAAAATAAGATGAAAAGGGCTCAGGGGCTGAGATAAAGACAGGGAGATTACTCAACAATTATTGTCATCAGCAAAACATATAGCATAGAGAGATTAATGTAATTTATTTCCTATTATTAGCAACCTAGAGCAGCAAGAAACTAAGAAAAATAAACGAAAATTGCAGCTCCAGCACTTGGAGCACCTCCTGCCCTCCTTCTTCACTGACCTTGGGGTCTACAGGGCTGGATCTCACTCCTCACTCTCCCAGCTGCTGTTGCACAGCAGGTTTTTTTTTTTTTCCCCTTTCTTAAATCTGCTCTCCCAGAGGCCCAACCTGCCTCACTCACCAGCTCATCTCTGTCCCATGATGGGTTCC
This sequence comes from Aythya marila, assembly GCF_965140915.1. Lineage (NCBI taxonomy): Eukaryota > Metazoa > Chordata > Aves > Anseriformes > Anatidae > Aythya > Aythya marila. Next base: position 102,866,080 of record NC_139043.1, on the reverse strand, counting down.
TTTAGAGCTGACTGAAAGTGGCCCTTATCTAATATGGGGCAGCTGCTGGGCTCAGCTCACAGAGGTCACACCTGCAGCCCCCTGCTAGCAAAACCTTGACACATAAACCCAGTATGCAGTTTAACTGAAGGCAGGTGTCCTTAGTGAATTTAAAACACAATGTAACTGGAATCTTGTGTTATCCTACTTTGGGTGCCTACGTGGCCATATATCCACTCACATCCATGGTATACCTCTTTGGAAATTCTGATATGCTCTTCTTGATTTTGGTATATACACCTCTCAGACACTGAACAGTGAACATAAATCATGCCAATGATACACTAAGCATTTTGAAAACAGTTTGGAGATAGCTGTGACTGCACACAGCCCTGCAGAATCCATCTTACTCATCTAAGTAAGCATGCACTAGTGACACAAGCCCCAATGTAGCATCATTGAAACATGGAAGCTTTAAACTGTGACCAAAGTCACAGGCCAAAGAATTTCCAAGCAACCTCCTAGGCAGGCCCTGGCAGCCAGGCTGCATCCTACTGCCCCAGCCCTGGCATTGGGCACCTCCCTGGGTATGGGGACAGGTCAAGTCTGGGCTGGGAAATTTCTTCCCAATGTCCACTGACCTAGAGGGTATTTGGAGACCTACAAGTGTGTATTGTGCAGCATGGTGTGGAAGTGGTGGCTGCATCTGCAGGAGCAGCCATGGAGGCCATGGAGGCCCCAATACAATGGGTCCATGAAATCAAACAGCTGATGCTGAGGACATGATTTTGATCTTCCAACTCACTTCAGTTTTACTGCAGGCTAGACCCCAGTCCCATGGGCTGAACCCCTACAAGCAGGTAGAGCACTCAGTTGCTGGTTTACTTTGATCTAAACTAGAGTCTGACCCAAGCACTCTGGGACTTGCTTGCAATGTAAGCAGAGAAAATTGGGAAATTTTGCTTCAGAAGTACATCCCTGATGTAAAAACTGATGCTAATAAAGATGCACCCAATACATTTTGTCCTTTTTACCCTTGTGTCCGATTTGCCTTGATTATTTCCAATCTTTATGAACAAGATGCGGAATGAATGACCTCAAGTTTTCCTACTGCTAGAAGAGGTAGCACTTTGTGATTTAGCATTTTCAAAAATCAGCATGCTTTCCCTGTCACTGCATATAAAATGGAAATTAAAAAAAAAAAAAATGTACAAAAATATGGAAACAGCTACTTGTAGGAAATTCTCAAAAGGTACTGAAACCAAGGGACTTTAAAAGCCAGCCTCCATGCAAGTCATACTGAAAGCTAAAACCTGGGACCAGTTAAGTCTCTTTAGAATTCAGGCATGAAACGTCTAGTATTACAGTGCTTGCTTCGTACGAATAATGACTGCTTGGAGAGACATTACAATAATTTTGTTTCCTGAAATTTTCCCCAGTCCATTTTTTAAAACATGTTTTAAATAAGTAATACATTGTTTGTAGATGTCTACCTTTGAAATTTAGAAACAGAAGCAAATAAAAGTTAAATAAATTGTTCAGAGTCCCTTAGAATTCTGTGGCGGAATTTCATTTCCAGGGATGAATTATGCCATGCTCATTAATAACGTAAACTGTAGCAATCTGAGCTGCCATTTAGCTTTTCCCTCTTTTATAAAAAGTGGGAACTTTTCATATGTGAATAGAGAGAACTGTACAAAAGTAATTGTATTCTGGGGAAATGCTCAAAAGAAATCACGTTTCTGCTGAGTCTATGGGGGTTCTATTAAGCTAAACCATGGGGGATGCCACTGAGTAGAAGATCTCACTGACAGCATTGCTGGAAGTACAGGCATCCTGATATTAAATCCTCAGGAAAAGACATTTCCTCATTATTAGCATCCTGAAAGACAAAGATACGTAGGATAAAACTTAAGTGAAAGAAAAGACAAAACAACCTTACATTGGGTTTAAGCAGATTTTAAAATTTAGGATTAGTGTTATTCAAGTACAGATAGAGGTAGTGCATATCGAACAAGTAGTTGACCAAAACAAGGTGGATGAAAGATAAAAATTATTAGCATCTATGTGAAAATTCATACACTTTGTTAATGCATTTGAAAATACCTAAAAAATAAGTAAAAATATAAAGATTCTCCCAAGAGTTCCAATCCTCTATTTTTCTCACCACTATTTATCACAATGGAAGTCATAAAGCTTAGCCATCATCAATATTTTTTTCTAAAAATATGTGGGCTGATTGTGGAAGATACATATTCCTTAGACACAGCTCCTCTTTTGAATAAATACATGCTTTGTTTGTTGAACATGTGCACACATCCTTTATTCATGTTCAGCTCTGAATAAATTCCCACTTATTTGTTACCAAATCTAACACTCCTGATTTCAACCAGCTGTGAGGCAGACTACTATGCAGAGAATGTACTCAGGGTGTTCTAAGCAAAATGCAAAGCACAGGATAAAACTACAGTAGATCTCTGCTTTAACTCCAGAAGAGACACTTTAAAAAAAAAAAAAGAAATACGTTTATTAGGAAGAAATGCAAAATGCTAAGGACAGGAGATCATTCTTCAGAAAGTGTTGCTTTGCAAGACACGTGAGGAAAGTTGCTGGGGCTTTTTGGTGTTTTTTGGATTTGCCAGAGGTATGGGGTGAAATCTCTTCCTGTATTTGCACAGGGCAGTGCAGCACACTCTTAGTTGAGACTGATGAGAAAACCACATTGAAAGATAGCATCAGGGACTAAAATTTCTCCAGCTGCTGTGGCATGACATGACTCTGTGCACTACACATTATCCTAAAAAATATGTATTATTTTACCTGGCTCCAGAAGAACAGAAAAGGGGAATATACATGTCCATAATATATCTTCAAAAAGAGACAAAACCAAAACTAAATGCTACTAGGTGATTGTGCCTATATGAAACCTATAATAGAACAGAGCCTGCCATCGCGCAGGTATGCAGTTATGAGTGACTGAGTCGTGAAAGATACACTTGCTCCCAAATTCTTTACTGCTTAAAATGTATTTGAAAAGCCCATAGTACTGTCTTTGCCTGCGACTCAAAAGATTTTGCCAGTGTGGCACTGTCAAGCACCCTGAAAAATCTTTTTTGTCTAACAATTATTTAATGTTGACCTCAATTAATTCAAAGTGAATTAGAGATGAACATCGCAGAGCTGATACATACTTAAAACAGCCACAAAACCACCGTAGTTAGAAGAAAAAGAAAAATCAATTAGTGATACAAACCCTCAAGACTTAAGGGCATCATCAACTGTTAGCAGATGAGCTTTGGATCAAACTTTCCCTTCGAGCAAGTATTGCAGCCCTCCAGCTGTTGGCAGCAATAGCATACCAGTGGGGATGGGCTGTTGTTCTGATCCAGTGAGGCAATGGATTACACTGGTGAGGGTGAGATAACTTTTGGCTTTTTTGACATTTCACGCAGCAGTCGTGCAGATCTCAGTGCTGATGGCAATAGTGTCATTGCTAAAAATTTAAAGCAGGGCAGACAGAATATCCTTCATTCAGGGAATCCCAAAAGCCTGCATAAATGTTTTATATGGTCAATTTTTTTTAAGAATAGAACAGTGTCATCTAACATGAAATTCTGCCACTTCTGTAGCTGGAGTCAGCTAATCCAAATTAGCACATGCTTTCATGCACAAAGTAAAAAATAAACTTATCCTGTTAGAACTACGGGGGGAATTTCAGGTAGGCAAAATCTTATTACTCAAAACGGAATAGAGCCAATAAAGCCAAGTAATGCGCTTACTCTTGTGCAATGTGCCGTAGGATTTTCTTATAATAGTTAGACTTGCTCTGGACCTTCATTTTTTATTTCATCTAAAAGATGGACAATGTGCTCATTTGTGTAAAATCAGTTATAATGAATATAATGAAAATTTACACAGGTCTTGTATAACTGGATTTAACAGCTAGAATCTGAAGTTTAGATTTGGACAGCATTAGGCCACAAAGACACCTTTGTATAGCGTTGAAATTTTTTGGCAGAGACTGGAGACAAGTGGCAATAAAAATTTAAGTGTTGAGACTGTCTTCTGAAATACTTCACACACTTCATAAATAATACCCTGTATTTTTAGAATATTAATAAAACTGTCCTGCTTCTGCCCCTCTGGTTTTAGTATCCATCATGTCTCTTTAAAGTTGTGACCTTGAAAAGGGGAAGAAGGCAGATAGCAAAGCCAATAACAGGACTCACATCCTGAAGAAACAAGTCCAGAGAATGGTCCAATACCCCATACCCCAAGAGTTCAAAGCCTATCTGTCTAATATCTAAGCAGGACTAATTTATGTGTGTGTGTGTCGCATGCCAGCAAAGTGACATTGGTAATTACATACGATTTCCGTGTTGCACAAAGGTATAGGTGGCCCATTGAACTGGGAGCCAAGTTCAGTGAATTCTTCATGTGTGATGGCAAGCATTTGGCAGCTTAGCACTGTTGATCATTGCAACGGTTAGCGGTGGTGCTCTGTACCAAGAGCTGACATTACTGGCTCACTAGCTTTTAATTCCTGCCTCATGCCTTTGGGGTAATTCTGCTGTAAAACAGCCAGCTACATTTGCCTGCCACTCAAAGGCAGCAAAGAAAATCACAGTGTACAATTAGCAAGGAAAAGTAGAGTAACAGTGGACATGGGCATACCAACTTCTTGTACAGGTAGCTCTTTGGCTTTCTGATTAAGGCTCACTGAAACCAAAAGAAAAGGAAATCCTTTGTGGGAGGATTTATATCCCACACACCAACATCATGAAAAAATGAGAAAAATAAATCAGCAATGGATTTTTTTTCCAGTTTCTAGGATCTTTTTAATACATGGAGCAGCTAAAAGTCATGCCCCAGCCATCTCACATTACACCTAAATCTGGCTTGCTCCTCACCGCTCCTCTTCTGCTCAGGTTCCAGAACAAATAAAATCCTCTCATATTTGTTCACAAAAGAAAATTTGTTCACACCCCCACCATTTGGTAGAGAGATTACAATTACGGTGATTCCTGGTTATCTCTGCAAAACTAATTAAAAAAAAAAAAAAAAAAAAAAGCTTTTAATATGCAGATATGACCAAAAAAAAAAAAAATAATTCTCTAGCTGTGGGTGTCAGTAACCACAATAGTTTTACTGTTGTAGAACTACCTATAGACACCATGACATAGTATGTCAGGAGTTCCCATTTTCTGTGCCAAATCTTGAGCTGGCAGCATATGATGAGTTCTTAGTTTTATTGGTTGCCATTCATCCCTCTTTCTCAGCAGACGGCACAGACCAGGCGTGGGCAGTAGACAGAAATGTCCTCACAGCACACTGCACAATCTGCCAGCATCCAGATTGGTCAGGAGATTGCTATGGGTCTTTAGCCCCACAAAAGTTAAGAAGCTGGAGGTAGAGGGTGAGGTTGAGGGCACCATTTTGCTGTAGATGGGGCTAATGTAGCACAGGGGCAGAAGAGCTGGTGAGTGCTCCCAGCTCCTGCAGCAGAGAGAGGTGCAGGAGAGCACCTGGGCTTACCCAGCTGGTGCTTCATCTCCCCTAAAGCTCCAGTAACTAAGGTGAGCTCCCTCAGTCCCAAACTGAGTGAGTGTACTCAGCTTAATAAAGGCCATATTTTATTCACTAACCTGCTTTACATATCAACAGAAAGTAATAATTTTAGCTTCATTTTGCTCTTTTACTCTCTGAATTTTCCGTTTTTTTTTTTTTTATTATTATTATTTTTTTTTAAGTATGGACCCCAGATTTTTGACATCAAAGGTGAAAGGCATATGCACAGTCCTGAACTTACAGGCATTTTAGAAACTCAGCTTTTTCAGACAAAACTTGTATGCTGAAAGGCCCAACTCTTGCTCTATGATTGGGATCGTCTCTTTTCTTATCAGATTCAATAAATACAAAACTATCTGATAAATAACTGTATCAAGTAATCTATCTCAGCAAAACAAACCAGTTAAATGTTATAAAATGGTTAAAATGTTATAAATGTTATAAAATGTTATAAAACCAAAGATATAGGCAAGTGTCAAAAAATGGTTTTTGAAAATAAGCGATTCAATATATGTGTATTTCAAGATTTGTATCAACAGAGTGAGTATCCTCCAACTGTAGCAATCCAACTCACATGTACATTCCCATGACTTAAATTCAGTTGGTAAAAATGCATTACTTTTTTTTTTAAAAAAAAAAAAAAAAAAAAAAAGTAATACTTCAGACTATGTATTGTTGGGATAAGGGGCATAGTTAATATAATACCATCAGTGTGTTTCAACCAAAGCCAGAGAGCACAGATTTGGACCAGAACCCTCTTTATGTTCAGAGCTGCTCAGAGGCAGAGTATTTTTATTCAGGTCTCTGTGGAAATTGTTCCTGTAAGCACAAAATCTACTCTTTGACTAGCTTCTAGCACTTCAAAGCCTGGGCTTGTGCCACAGGACGAAATAGCTATTGAGTGAGAGAGGGAGCAAAAGCTTTCTGAAGCCACCTTGCCAACATGACTCAAAACAACTATGAAGGGACCATCCATAAAGCTTGGAAATTAGTTTAAGTTCTCTTCATACTGAAGTTTTAACCTTTCTCCTAAACCTAGCAAAACCCATCATTTAGTGTTTTAAAGTTCTCTTGAGGTCCCTTTCAACCCCTACAATTCTGTGATTCTGAAAGTTGTTGGCATCATCAACAGGCCTGAAACCCCCAATTCACCTACTGCAGGGCAGTGATTTTTTCACCTCTTTGCTTTGTATCTCTGAATTCTTTGTATTTTTCTTGAATATTAATTGAAATAATAGGAAAATGATTGTGCTGCAGAGTCAGTGAGTGGCTAGACAGTAGAGAAAATATTTTCACAGTGAATAAATTATATACAGGACATGGGTATGCATGAGTTTATTTCAGGTGATCAAGAAATTAGTTGTTGTTTGAATTCCTGAAAGGAACGTTCAAAGCTGCCATCATAAACAGTTGTTTTTTTTTTTTTTTCTTTTTCTGCTAAGTAAACAGGTATATGTACAGGATATTTCTGCTAGTTACCTTAGCATCTACATTTAGAGCATAGGCAAAGCCTCTGATAAATGAAAGAAAGAACACACTTTAGCCAAAATGAGGTTGTATTAGTGTTCAGATATCATTTAAATGAAGATACAGAAAACAATAATCAGATAAAATTAAAAAGAAAAAAAAAAAAAAGAGAGAGAGAGAACAGAAAGGGGGAAAACAAACCATGTATGTGATTCTGTATAGACCATAACTACATCCTAAATACATACATGTACATGACAGAGAAAGGAGGAAAAAACAGTTTGGCGAGCCAAACTCTGGCTTAAATAAATCATAGATTTATCAAATCTTCTGTATTTCTTGTGTTTATCAACAGAACTTAAAGCTACTGTAAATACAATTTTTTTAATAATATTTTGCTTGATCTGGAAACAGGTGTTTCACAATCACACACCTTGAAACATGGAATTTTGTCCACATTCTCTCTATGCCTTGTGTTAGCCACTTGTCTTTCACATGGTTGGCAATTTTCAGCACCAAAGTATGTGTAAGCTATTACTTCCACTAGAAATATTATCAAGGCATTACAGTCATTTAAAAAGCAAGAAGAAATATGGAAATAGGAATATTAATAATTCTGTCCTCTGACAGTGCCTGAATGTAAGAAGTACTCTGTTTCACAAGAAAACAAAACACAGGAAAAAAAAGATTCCAGACAGAGTTGGTAGATGTTATGCTTAATATGATTTATATTTAAATTATAAAGCAAATAAACTTGGAAATAAAGGTATTTTAGGAGTTTGAAATTATGTGCTGATGCTGGGTTTGGTATTATTCTTGATGTTTCTTTCCAACAAATCGTGACTTCCTCCCATATTATTTACTGTCAAAACTTCTTCCATCGGGAACTGCATTATCAACTAAGCTGTACCAGCGCTACCAAGACTATGCTATATTTTTGACATTATGACCAGCTATATTTTTGACATTAAAAGCTCGGGTGACAAAAATTCAGTGTATTATAGAACCTGCTAAAATTTATTGCTTACTAAATTGTTAAAAAGAATCATCAACTGACAATACCCATGTGATATTATTTTAATTTGGAAAGGTTTTGATTTAAGCAAGGAGAAAACTATTTTAATAACAATAAATGCTGATTGTATAGAAAGAGAATCAAATCACTCTAAACGTGTTTTCCTTTTCTAAAGGCTATGAGAAAAACAATACCTATGCAAAGTCACTAGATTATTGCTAAAGCTTTTTTCAGAGGTTCAAGCGATAAAGTGGGTCTTTGGCCAGCCGACCAGAGTGAATAACGGTATGGTTAAAATGAGAAAATTGTACAGAGGCCAAAGTGGTGGTAAATGGAAGATTCACTTAGCTGTACATAGATTATATTGTAGTAGACAAAAGAAATAAAGCTGATGGTATGCATTTGTATTTTGTAGTGATAGCTTTATAATTCAATATGTGTAACCACCAAAGAGGAATAAAAGCATGCCAGACTTAGTAATAACTGTGGAGGTTATAACTAAAGAAATATTGCAGAAAGCAATAATATCAATCTGAAGTAGCTTATCAGATCAAGGTAAAGGCTGTTAGGAAACAAAGACAGCTATTGAGCTCTGCAAAGACAAACTTTTGGGAAGCAGTTAAGTATTTCAGTGCATGAAATTGTGGTCTTGGCCTCTTTCTTGAAACAAACACATCAGTTTCAGAAACCTGTCAGAATCAGCAGACTAGAAATCAGAAGATCTGAACACTCTTTTCAGCCTAATCACAAGAAACTGAGCACATCATGTAAATCTCAGATACCTACTTTGTCTCCAGTATGGGACTGTGTAGAGAATAAAGGGGAAGGAGGAGGACCAGAGGAGAAAAAAAGAAAAAAGAAAAAAAAAAAAAAAAAAGCATAGCGCAGATGGACAGAATGAAGATTTGACACAACTGTGAAAAGTTCCGAATCTGCTGCTCTAATTCTCTGAGCAGGACTTTGCCAAGCCCTGAACACCAACCTTCCACCCCTACCCCCCCAGAGGTATGGAAACCAGAAATGCCAGCCTAACACTGTTCTGGCCATAATCAAAGGAATTCTGCATAAAATCTATCCCCACACATGCCCCACATCTCAGTCAGTTCTAGGTGAGACGGCCACACGTGATCAAACCCAGTGAGCAGCATAATCCAAATTTTATAACACACTTTCCCTCTTTTTTCTCAGTTTCTGTGGCCAGAACAAGTCTCCTTCTTGAAGGGAGACTACTAGCCAAGACTATTTCTGCACTTATTTTATAAATAATATAAAATTATTTATATGCCAGAATTGGAGGTTTGTCCAAGCTGATGTAAAGAGCCTCTGTGCTAGCTACACTAAAACAGTGTCTAAAAGGCTTGGACCTACCAAGAAATGTGTGTCTTACATGCTCTTTTTTAATGGTCAGTGAATCTATTGGAGCAGAAGGGAAGATGAAGCATTAAAACATGCGTCCTGAGAGAATGAACAAGGGAAATGTACCATGAAAAGCATGGATGATAAAAACAAATTTGGGATCAAAACTTTTGAAGAATATGTAAACATATTTAGCTATAACTGTTATTTAAATAGGGAGATCCATATCATTTGTGGAGAACACAACACCACCAAATTCAGTGAAATTTCAGCCAATTATTCTCATTTTTGTTTTGTTTTTGTTGTTTTTGGTTTCGTTTGTTTTCTTTTTGTATTATCATATAAATGTCTTAGAACAATTAACTGGTTGTATCCTATTGTTTTGAGGAAGTATATTCTTAACTCTGTCACCAAGCCTAGTTATAGTGAGAAAGCATTTAAAACACGGAGTTCTTGCTGTTTAGTTGGGACAAAAAGTGGCATGCAAATCATAAACAATATGAGAAGAGCAAATAGGGGTTGATTATTTTGTGTAAGACAAGAACTAAGGAGCAGTCAGCAAAATCACTGGATGCCAGATTTGAAGTGAACGGAAGGAAGTACTTCTCAATGTGATGTATAATTATGCTGTGGAATTCATTGCCACAGGACACTGTAGATGCCAAAACTATAAATACATGGCAGATGGGTCCATCAGGGGCTATTAACACACCAGATGCAACCTCCAGTTCAGGAAGTCCCAAAACTTCTGACAGCCAGAAGCTGGGAGGGTATACCAGGGGAAGGGTCATTTTATTCTTGTACTGCTTCTCATAATCTTTCTTTAAACATTCATCTAGTGGCCCTTGTCAGAGGCAAGACACAGGCCTAGAAGAGCTGGAGGTCTGTGTACATGTGGTAGGCTTTACATTCTCATGATGTGGAAACACACACCGGAATGCAGCCTGGCTGATCACAGGTTAATGAAAAAATAAATAGTAAGGAGCTTGGCTCAGTGTGGCTTGGAATGCATCATTTCAAAAAAGAAAAGGGTGTAACGACAGATCTATAAGTTCAAATATATAGAAAGACTACCCAGTCCTTCAGAATCATGACAGGTTTAACTGAAGGATATCAGATTAGTAGCTCAAAGAAACCCATTTAAATTTTATGGAATAAGCTGCCGGTAGAAGTCCTACCACACAGTTAAAATCAACCCAAGTGGAAAATTTAAGCATTTTTTGCAAGTAGGTTATCAAACGACATACTGGATGGCTGTACAGCTTTGGGTTGAGATCAGGAGATAACAGTTTGATGTTTTTATCATAAGCATATAGTGTAGAAAAACATCAGGTCAGGTCAGTACATAGTCAAATATTCTTAATTATATTCTGGAAGAATTATGAATTTTGGAGTTTTCACAATTCAGACTAAAGAGATATTCCTTAAATTATATTCAATATCTAGCACCTCTCTTATTACCATGTGTTTTCTTTATATTATACTAGTGCAGTGCTCCACAGAGGTACACAATACATCACCTTTAATGCATTAATAATGCTCACATTATAACTAAGCTAGCAATGACAGCACTGCATGAATAAACAAACCCTGTAGCTAACATACTGTGTGATGACAATGCCAACCTATATACTAGCTGGCATGAATTTAAAGTAGGATAGGATAGGGTAGGGTAGGGTAGGGTAGGACAGGACAGGACAGAATACTTTCGTTTCATTTAATTTTGTTTAATTCATTTGGAAGAGACCTACAAAGATCATCAACCTGACCACTTCAGGGCTAACCAAGCATTTATGAAGAGCATTATCCAAGTATCCTCAGCCACTCCTGATTGGACGTGCCTTCCAGCCTTTTAACCAGCTTTGTTGCCCTCTGAACACATTCAAGTATCTTAGCATCCTTTTTATATTGTGGAGACCAGAACTTCATGTGATATTTAAGGTGAGGCCAAACCAACACAAGATAGAGTGGGAGAATCACCTATTTTGGCCAGCTGGCTATGCTGTGTTTAATGCACCTCAAAACACCGTTTGCCATCTTGGCTGCCAGGGCACAGTACTGGTTCATGTTGAGCCTACAGTCAACACTTTCTGCTGATTTGCTCTCTTGTCTTTCAGTCTGCACCCATGTCTGGGATTGCTCCATCCCTGGTACAGAACCTGACATTGATCTTTGTTGAACTTCATGCTATTTGTGATTGCCCAATGTTCCAACCAGCTAGATCCCTCAGCAAGACTTCTCTTTTTCAGAAAGTCAACAGCACCTCCCAGTTTAGCATCATCAGCAAACTTGCTTAGGATGTGTTCAACTCCTGCATCCAGATCATTGATAAAAATGTTGAACAGAACCAGCACTGAGGAGCATATCTAGTGATCAGTCACCAGCCAGATGTAGCTCTATTTGCTACAACCCTTTGAGATCTACTGTTCAGTCAGTTCTTCATGCAGTGTAGCATGTACCCATTCATCTCACAACTGGACAATTAGTCCAGAAAGATACTGGGAGGGACAGCATCAAAGGTCTCAGTAAAATCCAGAATGATTACATCTATTGCTTTCCCTTCATCCCAATAAGCAGGTGACCTTATTGTCAAAGGATATAAAATTAATAAGGCAGGACTTTCCCTAATAAAAGCTTTGTTCTTTAAATGCCTTTCAATAGCAATCAGGATAACATTCTCCATAACTTTTCCAGGTATTAAGATTAGACTAACACATTAGTCTACAATATAAAACAAATGATCAATGAAATAAGAAATGCTCATTTGGAAAATAAGACATGAAAATGCAGCTCAGAGGCAGTATTTAAATTTGTACTACAAATTATGGATTATATTACAGATTTTTCAAACAAGCACAAATTGTTCATTCAAGCTCTGTAATTGTAGTCTCTGTTATTTCAGGAATTTCCCAAATTCATAGGTATAAACTAAAGGTAAATAAAATTAACTTTTTCAGTGGTATAATAGAAACCCTCAGCTTTACCTGGGTGAATGTGATACATACGACTCTGTAACTTGTGAACTGTCTGTCATTGCCTCTAGGTAAATTATGTCTAACTGTTGCTACGCTCATTTGAATGTCATTAAAGCCCACCTGCTGTCTTACGACCTAACCCACTTGCTAAAGGGAGGGTGATATTTCTTGTGTGTAATGTGTGGGCACTCTAGTAAGTCCATGCTTGAGTTGCATGGGAAAGGTTAAAGTGGTGCTGTTCACGTTTTCATACCCAAATCAGGGACAGTTCAAGTGTTTTAAGAAGGATGAAGAATAATCCTTTGCAGAAGTCCCCTCAAGCATCCTCTGTTTTAATATGTCAGAACATAAATAAGTCTAAATAGAGAGAAGTTGTGCTTTTTATACATGTAGAATGAGTAGAAGAGATCTTCTAGGTGACCACTACCTTCCTGTCACCAATAGAAGCTGTTTCCTAGGGAGAACTCAATTCCCAATTGACTGCATGTATATGAGTTTTATATGGGACAATTGCCTCTATAAGAATAGCTGTGCAATGGCTAAATCCTGCCTGTGAGTTGCTTTGGAGGATGCTCTCACAAATGAAATTATTGTGGTGTAAAAATACCACCTGAAGTTTCACTGCCAAATTTATTAACAGACAAATGATGACAGGAAGATTAAGTGCCTATACTCAGGCAGGGAATCCATTTTAGAAGTTAAATCATAACGTATCACCATAAAAGCTCAAAAACCTTCCACCTCCCTGAGGCAGATGGTAAACATCATATTTTGGTAGTTCTGGCTACAGTCAGGCACTTGGATATGAATAAGAGGCAGAGATGACACTGGCTTAGTCTGTAGAAACTGGCTTAGTTTGTAAGAACCAAGAGCCAAGAGCCACAAGACTGTTTACAATTGTACAGGTTATGGGATGAAAGATTAATACCTACAAAAACAGTAATTAACTTTCATATCCATTAGACATGCTGTATTTTCAGGAAGGGAATGAAAAGAAATATATTTGTCCTTTTTGAAAGCTGAGATTTCAACTCAGCATTTTCACTATTTCCAGGTTTCTAATTTACAGAAATCTCACACTCGTGGGACTGGTGAGCCCTGTAGTGTAGTTATACTGGAGCAGAATTACCCAGAGTGGAAAAATGAACGTGTAACACTAAATTCACTTTAAAAGTGATTGCAGGACTTTGTTACAAGATTTCTCTCAAGACTTTTCCAAAAGAAGGTTCTTTTTTACATGATTTAGAAACATACAAGGCTTTCAATAACTTTCACAACTCTATCCAAAGCTGCTTTGGAGGCCAGGACTACAGCAGGCAATCTAACATTAGTTCTAGTAATTAGTTCAGCATCTCTACACTGGGTAGACATAGCTCTTTTGTATTTTATATTTTTGATCATATTAATGGGCTATGTTTCCAAGTAAGTGCACTACTAGTTCTTCAGCAGACACACTGATGGCCATTCCAGTTTCAGAACAGGGACCTCTGACACAAATAGTTCATGGTTTCCAAGGAAGCTTACTGCTTATGCTCCAAATATCTGGGAAGTGTGGAGTTGCAAAACTCTGATAGAAAAAAAAAAATAATTTCACCCCAAACACTTATATAACTCAGTCTAAGACTTTACCGTCTATAGCTTAAATAAATGTCAGAGCAAAATACTGATCCCGCTTTCTTAAAGAAAACACATCCAAACCACATCCACTACATCCAAAGGGCTAGGTCCATGCTAAAAGCAGCAATATTCAAAAAGAATGGTCTCAGAAAAACTTATTTAATCTTCACTCTAATCTGGTTTTCTCATAGGTGTTCTTCTTGTGTCATATATTTTTGCCTCTCATTTTTCTTTGACTGGCTTCCAATTTTTATGCCTCCTGTGCTGTCTTTTGCTCCTCCACTTTTTCTCAAGTAGTATTCACCAACTTCTCATAACCCCAGCACACACTTTCTTTTTATTTCCACATCAACACAAATTCTTTTCTGCATCCATCCTCTAAGTGACCTACCTTTATAAGGACAGTTCTACTTTGAACAGTAGAGCAAGGAGCAGGTCAGAGATAATCTCTTTTCTCTCTGTTTCTGTCTTATCTGCTCTTTTCTTCTTGTTGCTCTCTTTTTACTGTTTATAAGGATACAGATGTAGAGTAGAGAAAATACAGAAAGAGAAGTTTTGAAAATTTACAAAGAATCAAATTCTTGGTTTACAACTCCTTGGTATTGGGGCCTGCAGCTGAAGATGATAAGTGCCTGCAAGTAGCAATTTCTGCATGTACTACAGCTATAGCAGCGGAGTGGTTTGCATTTCATTAAAGATTCCTAGATCCAAGTCAGCAAGGTTAATTATGTGAGCATTCACTGTGATGTGAATAGTAAGAAAGACATGCTGTAAGCTTAACAACCAAGAGTAATGATACGTTGAATTAATGCAGAAGCAGATATTACTCCCTGTATATCTATTGTTAGGGATCAAAAATATTTTCCCCATTAATTTCCCTATTGTAACCTAATGTAAAGGTCTGTTCTTAAGAACAGTGACTGGGAATGGGCATGGTTGCTGTATCTGGATGCCATTCATGTTTCCTACTCAGTTGTAGCATTACATTTTCTAAGCTGATTACTTTTTAACACATCTTTCTTTAAACAAGGTCCAAGAATCAAGATTCTTAGAGGCTTTTCTTGATATCAAATTAGAGATGTGCAACAAAATGCAGAGAAAAAAAAAATCTAAAAAAGTAAAAAGAAAAAAAAAACTTGCCTTGCATAGATGTTCATGTTCATTGCACAGATTTGTTTGCTTGAAAAGCATCAGGGGTTGTTTTGTTAGTTTTTTAGTAGATCTAAATCCCATTTTCCTAGGATTCCTCCAGAAACCAAACTATCTGCCAGAACCAGAGTAAGTACAAGCAACTCATCTTTTAGTTTTAGTCTCACAAGTCGTACTGCTCGAAAGGGTGTGCCTGGGGTGTGGAGAAATGTTGGAAAGTTGCCAGGCAAGTCACTGGTGATTTCTAATGCCAGTTCTCATGTCCAGCACTCCCACATTTTGCCTTCTCTGCTTAATATGAATCTTATCTCACTGGACTCTGCTGAGTGGACTGAAATGTTAGAAATCTGGATATGTTCACATTACAGATCTTCCATTCTCCTGTCTGGATTCATTATCAATAATGGACTCCTGAATTTCATTAATGTAAGCATTTCACAGTTTTCATTTTCCAGGCTTTTTATAGTAAGTCTTGAAGTACTGCACAGGGGTTGACGGAGAGTCTTTTTTTCTTTTATTTTTATAAAACTATAAAGGTTTTTTCAGAGTTAGATCCATTCCAGTTACACTTCTCTTGAAATGGTTTCACAGGCACAGCAACCTTTTCCCCAGCAACTGTCCCAGCCCCACAGCAGAGCAGCTGAAAGCACACGTACCCAAGTGCTGACTGCTGACATGTAACCTTCCTCTGCCCCAGTCTGATATCACCAGTGGTCTCCCACCTCCCTGACAAATACAGCAGCCAGAATCCAGCATTTTCCCTTTAGGTGTTGGACCACTTCTGTTTTTTTAAATATTTAGGTATTAATTCAGAGTGGGTAGAGGCAGCAAGGGAGCAACTGAATTTTATGGCCCAGAGTCAGAGCATTCAACTGGGATGTGGGAGACCAATGTTCAAGCTGCATGGATTAAAGAAGGTTTTCCCACACTACGGATGGAAGAGCTCAGTGACTGTGCCAATAACTATAACATACTCTCTAACTTATTTTGTAACGTCAAGAGTATACAGCACTTGCTATTTTTTCTTTTGCCAGTTTGGCTGGTCATGTCTTTTTATTTTAATTTATGGGTTTCAAAGACAATTTTCTGCTGTTAATTTTAAAGTCTTACCCATGCCTGAGTTGACATCAGACAACTTGGGACAAGCTACAGATGATTAGAGATGCCAACCAGTTCACCTACTAAGCAATGTCTGAGCAATACCAGGCCTTCAGCCAGCCCTTGTTGTTATGCCATTGCAACTGCTGTTGGCTCTACTTAAGACGGATGGAGGGAGTTTACATTTGCACGTTTATTCTACATTTTAAACTAAATGAAATGTATGAAGAGTACCCATGAATTAAAAAACCAAAACAAAACAAAACAAAACAAACAAAAAAAAAAACACTGTGAATAGTGTGTAAGCTGAGAAATTTGGCAACATCAAAATGTAATGTATTTCCTGACCAATTATTTTTACTGTTTTAAACCCACCACTGTGCAATGTTTACTTACAATAAACTATTTGTTTTGATAGCTTCAGTGTTATCTAATGAAAAATGGTCTTACATTGCTGCCAACTTTTCTTAACATTACTTCTCTAGACATGTTCTCTCTTATCCACAAGTTTCAGATATTCTTTTCCACTTTTGTCTCCCCTCGCCTCTTCCCCCCAAAAAGGGTCTTCATGTTCCTGGCCAGAGGGCTTTCTCACACAGCAGTTACAGCTCACAGGAAGAAGATTCACAGAAAACTATTTCCCAGTGTGTTTCCTTTATAAAGCAGCTCAGCAGATGCTTCTCTTATTTAGCCCTTTTTCACACAGCATGCTCTGAATCACTCTTTAAGAGGCACCATGCTTTATGAACTTGTTGTGTGTTTATACCAGAAGTCCCAGTAGACTGGGCTGTGACTAGGCTCAAGTGCAGGATTATTGGATTTACCAATCACATGCCAAATTTTAGTAAACATCCCTAGGCAGTTTCATGTGTTGAGTGCTCTCTATCCTACAGGAAAGAATGATAAATCCTCAGTCCTCTTTAAATCAGTGAACAGATGGGTAATCACATAATTATAGCAACCAAAGACCAAAGAGAAGCCTATTCATACCTATCATCAAATTGAGATGAATTTACTTTTTACCCATGGTGTATAGATTGATAAGGAAGTTAGTAGCACGATCTTGTGAAATTTCTTGAGTTAACAGAAAGGAGCTCATGCATATTTTTGACTTCTCAGCTCACATCAGGCTGTTCTCTGAGAAACATAGGAACTGCCATGCTGAATTAGTCTAATGGTTCATGGAGCGCAGCATCCTCTTTAGGATGGGTTTCTGTGTTAGAAACTTCAAAAACAGTGCAATTGTGAAGAACTGTGGAATAACATGCCATCAGGAAGATTTCTCCCATCCAGCAGCTGATTTATTTTATGTTATGTGAGCTGGTATCTGTTTCCAATATGTTAAATGGAACAGTGATTATCACTGATAACCCAGAACATTTGTTCTAAATTCCTAACTCAGGCAAGAAGTTTTTAGATGCTGCAGACAAACTACCCAAATACATCCTGGGCTCTTAGCTTTGCTCTCCAAAGTATTTCACAGATCATTTCATGGACTATAGCCTGCACATCAACACTACAAACCCAGCTCTATTCCTCCATGTAATATCACAAAACCAAAAGCAACAGAGATTTGAAGCACGTGAACTGAAATGATTTATTGCTAGCTGTGTAACAAACTTTCAGAGAATATAAGGCAACTCCAGATTTTAGCTATCTTTAGGGAACATCAGCAAATTTTGGTTTTATGCAAATTATTTTTATTGCTATTTACACAACAGTCTTCCCTTCCTTCCTTCCTGCCTTCCTTCCTCTCTCTTTCTTTTTTCAATCCCAACCCCTATGGCATAGTTATATAGAAATATCTGACTTCATCTCTTTATTTCGGTAAGAAGACTCTATCATGCACAACTACAGCAAAAGGCTTAGAAGTATGTACCATAACAGCTAAAACTATAAGATTTATTAAAGAAAATAAAACATTTTTTTCTTAAAATCTCATTACTTTGTACAGCCTTCAACATGACTTCATGTAACAGATGAGCTAAGGGTAAAATTGTGAACTACCTTCATTGCCTCGATTATTTCTTTGGTCTGTCTAAGAATAAAAAAAATAATAAAATAAATAATAAAATAAATAAAAATAAAAATAAAAATAAAAATAAAAAAAATAAAAAATAAAAATAAAAATAAAAATAAAAATAAAAATAAAAATAAAAATAAAATGTATATCTTATCCTTTAGCTCCTAGAAATGTATGAACATCAAGATAGTTACAATAATTCTTATTCCTGTCTGAAAGGAACTTCTTATTCTTTTAAAACAAAAAGAAAATAAGTTAAAAATTTCTTTTAGCATTCACTGTTTTTTATGTTTGTCTTGTTTCTCATGTCATATTTCTTACTTCCTTTTTCAATTACACAGTTTTAATCTCTTGTCGTATTTAAATAAGGAAAACCTTCCATTCTTCTACTCTATGAATATATGCTACCAAAAGAAATTTCACTTTTCCCTGTTGTATAAAAGGAACATACTGTACCAATTAAAGAGCTTTCTATGAAGAAATCTAATTATAAAAACACAAGGCCTGATTCAAAGCCTATTTTAGTCCATGGAAAGACTTCTGTTGACTTCTTTGGGCTCAAGTCCATATTCAGCAATGGTTAAACTGAATAAGAAAAGAACTTATTTCCAGTTAACAAACAATTCATGTACATGTTGAATGCAAAAATACATTTATATTATCTCCACATCTTCCTTTAAAAACTACAAATTGACTGCTTTGGGAAATATGGTGTTGTATCAGTTCATATGTGAATTCATATGTTCCTTGTATATGGGTCTGCTTCAATATGTCCATCCAATTAATCTGTAGAGCAGTACAGATTTTTACAGAAAACATACAGAATGAGTAAAGTATTTTCTACTGTGAACATCCCATGATGGAGATGTGAAGCCTGTTTTCTGAAACATAAGCATTCTTCAAGTACTTTAAAATTCCTCATCCAGTGGCTTCCTACGTCCAGATTTCTTTAGCAGATCCTGGTCAAAAAGCCATAGGCTACTCTTTGATATTAGTGGGCATTTCTATAGCTTTGAAAACCTGCCTCCATCAAGATGCCTAAACACAAAAATTACTGACTGGGTAGACTTTTTCCCTTTCTGCCCTAACAAAGGGACAATAGAAGCAATGGTATTTGCTCCTTTCTTGCATTGCCTGTATTCTGAAAGATGCAGCAAGTAAGTGGTACTCTGTTAGTATGTGGAGCTGGCAGAAGGACTTTCTTTGGTCAGTAATACAGACTACATCTAGATCCAGCCTTTGTGCCTGAGACAGCTTGCTGTGCAAAACAAAAGTCTCTGTGCGCAAATCACCCTTCACACATTTCCTTTCTCCACTGTGTGAATTCAACCTGTCTGGGAAACTGCCAGAGCTACTAGCTGAGTAACTCACCAGAGGAGAGTTAGCTTTGAGGCTAGAAATGGGGTCTTTAGCTCCAGCCCATATAAGTGAAAGGAGCTAGAAATAAACCATGAATACATATGAGTTTGCACTGTTGTCTCCTTCTGCAGAAAGAATTGTACTTGCAGAATTCGGCCATTGACATGAGTGGGATGAAAACTAAACTTCCATTTTGTTTTTGTTGTTTTGCTGCTGTTTGCTTTTTTGTTGTTTTGTTTTTAAAGAGATAAGTAGTTGAGTAGTAACTACAGCAGTTAGAGGTTGTTGAGGTGAAGCCAGATAGAAAACATGCATATAGATGCTGAATGCCAGCCAGCAAGGAGAGGTGTGAATTTTCTTTGCAGAACCTATAGATGAAGCAGTAACCTTGTTTTGAGTATGCGTTCTGACAGCAAGCAGAGTATGTGCTGTTTCGAAGTGGAAATGAGCTTGAAGGAGACAAATGGATCTAAATTCCTGCTGAATTCAGTGTAATTTCAGAGGATAATTTTGCATCTTGTGCTTATTCTTTCTTAATATACATTTCAATATTTATTTACCAATGCATACATTTAACACAGCTGGCTAAAACTGCCTTTCCAAAACTTCAGTTAAGGACATCTGATTTCTGGACATTGTTAACTTCACATTCACATCAAAGCTAGATCTGCAAAAAGCAAAATCTCTTCTCAAAGGAAGTTTGCATCATAGCACATTTTCAGCAGCAAAGTGTCATCAAGCTGAATAGTTTATATTGTGAATTGTGCATCCACAATCCTTCAGGAAGTAAGAATAACAAAAACAAGTTTCTTATGCAAATATTCAAGCCTCATAAGGGTAGACACTGGCATAACAGACCTTGATCGATATTTTGGGAAATTACATCCAAACATGTACTGGTGTAAATACATTACATTTTAATTACTTGTGTACAGGAATTTCACTGTAACTCATTAACCTATTTCATTTTTTAAAAGTCAAAGCATATAGAAATACTCAATAAATACAAAGTATCTGTAGATATTTTTCAGGATTCAATCAAGTCAGAACACTTCTCTTGACTGATTTTACATGATTTATTGATACATGGAAAACTAGTTCTTTTATCACCTAATTTCCCTATATGTTTTATTTGCCAGGACTCTCCCTAACAAGTCTAGCTTTCCTTATTCAGAAGGTAAAGCAGAAAACATATTCTAGATTTAATAACTAACTCCCTTTGAGGCTTCCAAGGCAAGGACAAAACTTTCAAAGGCTGTTCTTCTTTTGCATGCTTTTCTGTTCTATCAGACTAATCAACCTGATCTATTTCTCCATAATCAAATCAAGTAATCGACTTGATTATGTAAATATGTAGAGTTAAAAAGAGAAAAATTGGGTTACTGATTGGGTCCCCTTTTACTACAAATCTTTGAGCCCAACCCGTCAGTTAATTGTTCACCCATCACATTGTATACTTGCCTAGCTGTATGCTGGTTATTTTGTCCAGAAGGATACAGTGAGAGACAGTATCAAAAGCTTTGCTAAAATCCAAAAAGATCACATTGTTTGCCTTCCATTGGTCAACAATATGGGTAACCTTGTTGTAAAAGGGTAACCCTTTGTTCTTCAACCTGAAAAACTCTGGAGATATTAAGGCCTCTAACCATGTCATCCGTGGAGATGACATTCTCTGCTTGCAAAAAGTAAAAGAAAATAACATGAAAAAGTATACTTAGTGAGGACAATCACCGTACCAGTTATCTGGTACAGAAGTTCAGAAGGGGGTTACTTTCTTTTTTAATCCAGGGTTCAGTTACAGCGTATTCCCAACTTCAGTGTTCTTTTCAAGCCTTCAAATGCAAAAAGAGTTTTTCTGTTTTTAATTTACACAAGTTTTTAATTAAACACAAGTCAGCATTTTAGTGTTCATTTTTCTGTGGCTTGCTTTCTATAAGCTTAATGTTTCAGTCCTCATCATTGTTTCAGTATAAATATTCTATTATACTGTAAAACAATGAACAGTAGTAATTCATGCACAGCTGCATTATTAAGCAAACATGATTTTTGTATGTTATGGATTATTCAAAGAAGCCCAAGACTTCTGAGTTACAGAAATCCACTGTATCTAAGCAACTTAAGAATTGATTATTTAGAATTATCTTTGAAAAGTAAATCAAAGCATATTAATGGGAAAGAAAAGCTTGTCTGCTAGAAAAGACCTGTATACAGTAATGGAGATACAGAGATGAGTCGGCTACAGTGGTTACTAAAAGCTAGTCAGCAAAAGATCAGATGTCTCAAAAAAGGAAGTAGCAAAGTGGATTGTGAGCAATCAGAATTAAATTAATCAGCTAGGCTGTAATGACTGTCATCTATGTCTAGCCTAAATGTTGTTGATAAATATTCGAGATGCATTTTCCTTAACCTATGTGCAGCAGGCAGGAAAACCTATTCATCCCTTTCCTCTCTATTGCTTTCTTTTGATTTGTTACTGGATCAAAGGCCTGGTGAAAACTTCAAAAAAGCCAAGTGATAAATCTCTACTGATTTCTATGGACTTCACAACTTCAATAGGCAGAGAGATTGAATTCTTCTATCACCTTTACCATTCCCTTCAGTATATCTGATCTTTCACTGAGAAAACCAGCCAAACAACCAACCAAAAAAAAAAAAAAAAAAAAAAAAAACAAAAACAAACAAAAAAAAGCTTTACCTCTGTAGGGCTCAACTAAAATGACCTTGATATGCATCACATTCATTTGTTGCTGATATATTTTAAAGAAGATAAAGAACAAGTCAAAAGCTTTCATACAGTCCGAGCATAGCAAGCAAAAAAATATATATATATAAACATAAAAAAAAAATAATCCACAAACAAACAATTAAAAAAAAAATCACTGAAAAATAGTGAACTGCAAGCTGGGATGCAGGATTGAGACGAGGCTGTGTTATACACCAACTAGTTTAGTTTAAGAACAGAGGCGGGTGGAAAATGAGAGTGATAAATACTCAATACCAAACAAAAGTAATACCTTCCAATTTTAAGAAAGGTCTGTTTCGTGGCATAAAAAGATAATCTAAATGAAACACATTTTAACTGGCCACTGAGTTTACCTCTAAAGTCTGTATGATTTATTTCTTCTCTCTTAAAGCTGTTTCTAATGCTTATTTTCATTATGATATCTCATACATTTTCTTTTAACGACTGACTGCTTCATCATTCCTTACTTGAACTAAGACAAAGACTTGAGCTTTTGGTGTCATAAAGCAATTTTCAGGGAGGCCATTTACCAGGAAAATGAAAATCCTTGTGGATGTTTGACAAGCCTAAGTGCCACTGCTTTCTAAACCTATGGGAAGCAAGCAACTCTTACCAAAATAAACCCAGTTATCACATGCACATATGAACGCTGTATTGTGCATTTGCCTCTCATTTTACATGGATGAAACATTATTCTTGACCTTGACTCCACTTAGTACACTGGAGGTTGAGACAGTCTTGTGTGTGTTCAGAGGACTGACCCACTATTGTGTTGTGGAAACAGAGTGGGAGGGGAAGAAGCTAATCCAAGTATCCCCTCTGGTTTGCTTCAAGTCCTGTCTCTGAGGAGCTGCTGTCTGAATTCCTCGGACCTGGAGATGTTCCAGAGCAGTCAGACTGTGCATCCCTCGAGACATGACTGCAGATTTTGCTGAGCTTTTTTAGTGCTTTTTATTCTTTTCTGCTCTATTAAATGGCAAAGAAAGCCCATGGCTGTATCGCATGCTCATATCCTTTATAAGCAGAGAAGAACACATGGGTCTCAGTTGATGCCCACTTGCCAACCCTTTCTCTTCTTCTTTTCTTCCCCAGTTCTTAAGATGTCCTGGAAGTCTGTATGGAAATAATCTACTAGTCAAGTTCAGCACTATTGAACAATGGAAAGCTCATTTTTATCGTGTTTCTTTTTAGTGACCTCTGTATTTGATTCAAACAACATGAGAGGATCAAGAGAACACACACCACAGTCTGTATACCAAATGTATTCAAGAAACGTGTACTAGCAGACAAGTACATGCAGTTGATACAACAGAAGGAAGGGATGCCATCCAAAGGGACCTGGAAAAGGTTGAAGGCCCACATGGGCCCACATGAACCTAATGCGGTTCAACAAGTCCAAGTGCAAGGTGCTGCACCTGGTGCTGCATTTGAGGCATGAGTACCGACTGGAAGAAGAAAACATTGAGAGCAGCCCTGCAGAGAAGGTCTTGGGGGTTCTGGTGGACAAAAAGCTCGACATGAGCCAGCAGTGTGTGCTTGCAGCCCAGAAGGCCAACTGAATCCTGGGCTGCATCAACAGAGGAGTGGCCAGCAGGTGGAAGGAGGTGATTGTCTCCCTCTGCTCTGCCCTTGTGAGGCCCCACTTGGAGTCCTGCATCCAGGTCTGGGACCCCCAGCACAAGAAGGATATAGGGCTGTTAGAGAAGGTCCAGAGGAAGACCACAAAGATGAGTAGAGGGCTGAAGCACATCTCCTATGACAAATTGAGAGAAATGGGGTTGTTCAGCCTAAAGAGAAGGCTCAGGGGTGACCTTGTTACAGCTTTTCAACACTTAAAGAGGGCTTACAAAAAAAGATGGAGAGCAACTTTTTACCAGGGCAGATAATGACAGGACAAGGGAGAATGGTTTTAAACTAAAAGAAGGGAGATTTAGATTAGAGGTTAGGAGGAAATTCTTCACTCAGAGGGTGGTGAGGCACTGGAAAAGGTTGCCCAGAGAAGCTGTGGATACTCCATCCCTGGAGGTGTTCAAGGCCAGGCTGGATGAGACCCTGGGCCACCTGATGTGGTGGGTGGCATCCCTGTCCATGGCAGGGGGTTGGAACTAGGTCATCTGTAAGGTCCCTTCCAACCCAAGCCATTCTATGGTATGGTTCTCTGGTACATTCAAACAGCAGTTCACTTGAATTATCCATTATTATTTCCTATATGACAATACGTTTATATAGCTTCTCATCTAAAACCAGTCAATGTTAAACCTAGAAATCTTTAGTCTGAAGAGATTTAAAAACAGGGAAGCTCTATCTAAAGCAGAAGAAAGCTGAAATGTTAACAATGTTGAATCATACAGACTACAGAAGTCATTTCCACTCGTCTTTTAAAAGGTGGTTCTTTATATTTTAACAAAACCCCAAGTTCATGGAGCTTCTGGCTGTCTACACAGGCTTCTTTACCTCTTCAATATGATCTGATAAACCTACCAAAGCTTTGTCTAGAAGCAAGCTGGGTAAACAAACAAGCCCTCTAGCTATTAGATTTTTAACACCACATTTTTTCAAGTGCTGGCACACTGTCTATGACAGGCTTCTACAAATCTCTCTTTATCTGATTCAAAATAATAAGCTGGCTGGCTGGTGAATGGAAGACACTGGCAAGGGGAATATTATACAAGACATGAATACAATGGTAACGTCCATTCTTAGCAATTCTGCTAAGAGTAATGCATGATACCTTGCTGAAACTGTGAAACAATCTTTAAACAAAATTAAGTCATCTGGATCAGAATTTGACTAATAGCATTTACAGCTGAAGAGAAACATTGCTATGCTTACTGCTTGTTTTTCTTTTTATGCTTGTCTAAACTCCTAGCTATGTGATGATCTTCCAAACCATGTATTAGCTAATTCTGTGTCCTGAGGTAAAAAGTGACTCTTTCCAAGTCATCTCCATGTATTGCAGCAAGTTCTTGGAGATGCTGTAACTTAAAATTCTGGTAGCACTTGATAATACTGAGCTTGTAAAATCAGATCATGCAGGACAGCCTGCTTGTAAACCATAGAATGAATCTATTTGTATTCCACCTTAGCTGCAAAAACATTTTCAAATAACAGTAAACACTAAGAAAGTTAGCTGTGGATTCAGTGCATGTAAAAATATTTTGCTGACTCATCTCAAATCTTGGTAAAGGAAAAATAATGTGATATGAATGTTACTGTCTTTGGTCACATAAAAAGCAAACATGGGCTTTGCAAGAAAAGCTCAAGACTCACAAGCAATAATTCAAGTTTAACATTCCAATCTTTTACTCTCCTAAGATTTCTGTCAAACTTTAGAAGTACGATCCTTGGTAAGTACATGTAGAACCATTTTTGGTTCCCATTTGCTGTATTTTCAAACAACTAAAAGAGAGCAAAAGGAAGGCCCATCCCTTGCCCACCCCCTGGGGTACTCCAGTTCTGCCCAGGCCCAGGCATCCATGTCTGCCCCAGGGCCATCAGCACCTGCCCAAAAAATGCCACAGCAGGGCTGGGCTCCAGCTTGCCACACCCTGTCTCTGCCCAGCCAGTCCTCAGCCTTGGTGTGTCCTCATCCCCAGGGAAGGGCTGGGTCTGCCCCTCTGCCCTGATCCTGGTGGGATGGCAGGACAGGGCCTGGCTGCCAGGGACTGCTCTGGGAGGCCTGGGGGAGACCCCAACACTCCTGGCTGCCAAGGAGTCCCCAGCCCACACAGTGCCTGGACACTCTCCTCACAAATACTTACTTTTCATCAGTTTTGATCTTTGCTTTCTATATATTCTCTCTATGAAATCTTTTTTAAACTATTAACAATATGTAAAAATATGTATGTACACAGAGTACGACCACTGGTCTTAACATCAGTGTAGGAACTTTCACTCAGGGTAGAGACTTTTTGCTGCATATTTGGACTGTTACAGTGTCCCATCTTCTCTGAAATTATTAAATACTGAACGTGGTTTAACACTGACAATACTAAAGTACAGTGGAGCTGCAAGAAACTACCTCAGGGCCATAGCACAGGGACATTTGTGTTGTATCCTGACACTTCTCCCTTGTCTGATCACGCATGCCAAATTTTATCTCACCTATCCAAAAATGATGTACACTGGCACCTATGGCAGAAATCCTCACTATAGCAAGATTAAAAGCATGATGTGCTTAAAAAGGAGTGGTGTAATTCCTTTGATGGGATGCAGAAATAAATACCATGATTTCAGTGCCAGATTGCCTCAGTGCCATTTGCCCTGCGGCCGTGACGCATTACAAATGATACCATTTGTTCTGCACTAGGTCCAGGCATACTGCAACCCACACCTTTGAATCCAGAATATAGGCAGTCATAATGAATGGCATGCTCAGGAAGCACATATTATAAACACAAAAATGCCACACTTAGGAGGCTGGAAGTCTTCTTCCCTCAAAATCTAGAGTTGCCTACTCCTTCCCAGACATTGCAAGTATGTTTTCCTTTCCTGCTTTTATTGCCTTAACATAGATTGTAATTTGCTTTCCGGTAAAGAGAGATTTTTTTGGTAGTGGATAGATACTGCTGTAGCTTTCTATCCAGAAAGCCAAGTTCTTCATGCTCCTTGGCTGCAGATCATTCCTTAAGAGGAGATATGAGACCAAGAACAGTCTCACTGTTTCCCTCATTTGCCATCTTTTCTCACATATAACTTTACAGTACCCCACAAAACGATTTACAAAGAAAATTATCCTTCAATATACAATATCTAAGCCTCTGAATGCAAATGTCTGCAAGGTAAGTAAAAATAAAAAAGACTCGATTAAGATGTGAGGGCACATTAGCCACGATTTTATTTTATTATCTCTGCCATATCACAGACAGTAATCAAACTTCCCCTTACTTGAACTATTTTACGTCTTACTAAACTCTTAAGATACACCATACAGTATGGTTCCTATCAGCCACCTAAAGCCGATCCTGGCATTGTCATGAAGCAGGAGACACAGGAGAGCTGCCCAGTCACAAACTTTTCTCTGTCTTGACATTTCAGCCTGGCAAGAAGTGGGTTTGCATGTGCTGAACACAAGCACTGGTGGAATTAGGGTAACAGAGAATGTTAATTTCAGGTTTAGCTCTGCTTTCTTAATATCCCGGGGCAGTTGACAACATATGAGGCTAACAAAAAACACATACCTCTATTGTGCCTCTGTCTGAAACTTCTTCCCCATCCATTAAGTGCCACTGTGATTTCTTTTTCTTTACATGGACCAGTTGTCCACTCACTTTCTGCAATTAAAACAACAACTTCATGCTTGCTAATGTTCTCAACGGTGCATGCCTTTTCTGTGACTAACTCTATAGGTATCAACAGATTTACTCCAGTTTTGCAATATGCATGAATCCAAAGAACCCTTTTAAATTGTGTTCACTATCCTATTATTTCCTATTTAATGCCACAACAGTAGCCCAGTTAACACTGCTTTCTGGTTCTAGTAGGAGTATTGTTATTTCAGGGAGAAATGTATGTTAAGTTTAGCAGACATATTTAGCTCTAATAGAGTTGTTTTGTCCACAGACCAGAAAGAGTATGAAAAAAAAAAAAAAAAAAAAAAAAAAAGTCAGTATTGTTATCCCAATTATTGAAGTCAGGAAGCTAATACATCTGGAAATAAAGGGACTTTTCCAGCGTCACAGGGCTGGCAGCAAAGCCACCTGATCTCCTGAGTCACAGTCTAGTGCTCTGCTCATTCAGCCTTCTGGCCTCCCCAGAAGGGTTCCCCAGATTCTGTAGAGGATTTCCCAGACAGAAATATTAGCAGTGTACAAATGACCTGCATACCAGTGCATGTACAGTCTGACCACATCGTGCTTGTGATAAACATGCTTGTAATGTTTACCAGCTTAAGCATGGTGGATGTGGCAGACTTCCAGTCATTTCACAGATATTGCTACCACTTCTGCTTTCTGCTTCTGCTCAGGCTGTATGACATCCACTAACACTTAGTAGGTGCCCAAAGTCCTCTTTTTCCCCTCGGACAAGACTTCTGAGGGGCATGGGGAAGAGAACAAACTACAGATATTCAAACATGTTGTACCCTTAAATTCATGGTGCGTGTTTCAATTTAGTTTTCTTTCTTCCTTTTGTCAGGAGAGAATGGCTTTGACCAAACCCTGTAATTATACTTACCAGGTATACTCTGTCTCCAGAAATATTTGACCCAGAGATTTATAAAGTTATGTTAAAAATATATGTAGTGTCCTTCATGTCTCCAGAATATATATGGTTCAAGGTACCATGGAAAAATGTAGTTTCCCTGAATAACCAAGTTTTCCATCACAGCATATTCACCAAACTTAGAGCTAGAAAAAATGCCTAATTATTTCCCAAAGGAGTAATACTGGACCATTGTGTGTTGATACATAAAAGTTCTCAGAGAAAGTTTGGCCAAGATATGATACAAGAAGTAGATTAGATAGCAATAAACTGTTTTGGCTATATTATCAGTATTTTATAATCTTTTTCTATTATTTGAAGAAAGAGAAATGGTTTTCAGGAGCACACTAGAGGAAAGATCATTCATATTATTTATGACTTCTAGGCTCCTACAGCCCTTGAGATGTAAAACAATTCCACCTTTGGGTAAAAGGTTATTTATAAGGGCAGTTTGTTTAAATATATCAATTTTTGAAGGTGTTCAGATGAAGATTTACTGTTGCTTACTTGATGGTTTGAATAATTCATTCTTTTCAAGACAGGCATACACTCATTTCGGAGAGGAAATGCCTCCAAAACCACATGTATTGACTCGGGGACCAGCATTCACTAGACAACATCAGATATGTCACTCACAGTAGGGAATAACAGGAGATTTAAGGAACTAGCTGAAACAAAAATAATATTTTAAAAAAAAAAAAAAAAAAAAAAAAAAAAAAGCATATTCTCGTCTTCTGGTAACAAAACCAAAAAGTCTTATTTCTGCGAAAATAATAAATAAATAAATAAATAGGCTATTTCACATTCATTAGTGCCAAAAATCAAAATGACATTTTGGCTGCAGGGGTGAGCAAACAATGCACCAAGAACAACAGGGAATAAACAACTGTATCCTATCCTACCCAGTGAATGGAGCTCTCCTGCACAGGGGCTGGTTAAGAGGCCAAGCAGTGTACCCTGCCCTTGGAGAAACGCAGCCAACTGGTTTGGGGACACAGCCAGATCCACATAACTGCTTGTGGTATTTGGCTGCAAGCTCTGAAGGGCTGTACAATGCTTCATTCTTAATTTTGCAAGTGGAGCACTATATAGCCCTCTTCTGCATCGCTCCCTGAAGTGCCTGCCTGTGACTGCTCATTCTAGTTAGATGTTATTATAGACACTTTAAGGTATTCTTTCTATCAGCTTAAAAAAAGAAATCTTCAGACTTTTCTGTAGAATGGTTTACTCTCTGATTTATAGTGAAAATGAAATTAAATGAGAGATTTGTGCACTAAATGAAATGAAGCAAGGAACTTTGGGATACTCATGGTAGGTGATGGCAGAGTGCAAATTCATATTTTACTGAAGTCCAAGGATCCAGAAAACACATTTCCTTAAGAGAGGAAATAAACAGCCCTCCTATGTAAAAGGCACCCCAACATCAACAATAAGGGTATTAGATTCACAACCAGGGTCATATTATATGTGTGAGATGATATAATAGACACTGAAGAGCTGTTTTCTGCTGTCCCATTCACTCTGCAGAGCTGGGGCTAGCACCTGCTGTGCACACTCACATGCAGCAACAAGGACACCAAAGAACTTCCAACATCTTTCAGTGTTATCTTTATGGAATCTTTTGTCATACAGGATGTAGAGCATTCTTAACAAAAAATATTTAAATTAATGTGATGTAGATATTTATTTTCTTACATTTTGGAGGAGACAGGGAAGGAGGGAAATTCACAGATGTAAATCTCCAATTGGTGCCCTTGACCTTATTTTCGTATCTTCACTCTTTTCTCTTTCTGAGCACACAAAATCATTTGAAACCTTCCTTCAGAAACAAGTTGATGGCAAGATTCAGAAACAATATACTTTTCTAAAGCAAAGCAATCTTACAGCTCACAAATTCAGTTACCATTCTTCAGTGAAACAGCCAGAAGGATCAGCAATGCCAATAAATTGTAGCAGACATGCCATAAAAATCCCTTATGTGCTCAACAGCCAATATGCTGCACATATTAAAAGTGTCTTTATCAGTGCTAAATCCAAGCATCAAAACACAAATATAATATCAGCTATAACAAATGAAGGTATTTCTGTGAAAGCAGTTATGACATCATTGTGACTATATGTTAATTACTGAAGAGTATTCAGCTCAATAGTAATATTTTTTGGCAACACCCTAAGCAACTGACTACCTCCAAAAGTAGGCTTTGTACCTGTAGAGTGTCTGAAACTCATGAGAGAAGCAGAGAAACTCTGGTCTTGTAAACTTTTAATCGTGGGAATAGTCTCATATGTTTTTATGTCAATATTCATATAAGTAATATTATAGCTTATTAATATTTGCAAGGTAAAGATTAAAAGCATTTCTGCTGTGGTGGCAGTTAATTTGTGTGAACTGTATGAAGCCAATGTGAAATAAGTATTTATACGAGACTAACAACAAGTAGTACCCTGGTTGATGTACATTGGCAGGGCTGATAACAGGCCCCCACAGACACAGAACACAAGGCCAAAGTACTCCTTCTAGTCAGGATTAGAAGCATTGAAAAAGTTTAAATATTTTTTTTAAAAGACACAAGGTATTTTAGATGCTATGGAAACGTAGAGCATTTATTAATGAACCGTGTTAATATACAAACTCACTTGTCTCAATCAAAACTATTGATCTTCGTTTGCTGGCAACTTCTTTTGAATAAAGGTATATCTTCCTCTAAAAATAAGTCCTCAGTCATCTTTACTCCTTTGTTCCCATTATATTTTAATTATTTTTTTTTCAGTGTCCATAAACCAAGAACATAGACTCAATGTGGTGCATACCACACAGACATATGCTAACATCAAGTATTATCTTTACAGTACTCAGCTTATGTAAAAAAATAAGAAATTAGATACGTATGTCCATTACACAAATGCCCTTATGCACCAACACAGATACAGTCATAAGAAGAGGGACATATTTTACAAAGCAATCGGGAAGGAACATGCCAAGTTAATATCTCAGAACATATGTGAGCTGATGTAGCTTCAAAATAGCTGCAATATTTTCCATTGTATTTGTCAAAAAAAATGTTCTTATGATTGTACCTAGGGCTTGAATACAAATAAGTAGATCAGCTTTCACGCACTGCCAGATAACTTCAAGATCAGTTCAGCTCTTGCCATAAAAGCAGCAAAAGCTGTTCCAATATCAATAATATTTTCCTGTTTTAATAATCATTATATTTGCTCATACAAGCTTTGATTTTACCTTTCATGAATCTGGTACAATAAGCTGTACATTTATATGAAAATGAATAGCCAAGGGAAAAGGTTATTTCCTTTGGCTGAGGCCTCCCTCTTGCTGGGCTGGGCAGAACTATTCTTGACCCAGTTTTATAGGTTTCACAGTTGGCTGACCCATTCATTGTCAACTGATACGGATGTTAGCTCAAAATTGTCTTAGCAACCATGCAAGCACACAAGATCTGAAGGAACTCCAGCATTTAAGCATTTAATTTGAGATCTCCCATTCAGTGTGAGTTAGGCAAGTGCAGTTGAGAACATTAGCTGGTATGGAGTAAGTAACAAGTTTCTTTTGCAAAAAGGTCTTTTTTTTTTTTTTTTTTTTTGTAAAAAGTTTTTTTTTGCAAAAAGCTCAGCAGGCTAAAGCATGGTTCACAGCATGCTGCGAATGACAGCCTAATTAATAAACTCTCTAAAGAGCGTGTGTCCAATCCAGACATCCTGTATTGTCTCCTCACAACTGAAGAAAGCAGAACAGATGAGCCCATCTTGAAGTGTGAGCACATGGAGATACGATGCTCTCCTTCTAGAAGCAAATTATAGGGTTTGTGCAGGTCCACAGAAAATGAAAGTCTCCAGGAACAGCCATGGTAAACCTTATACCTCCCAAGAATACACAATGTGCTGCTAATTACTTGTCCCTCACTTCCCTACTTTTTAACTTTAGGTAACAACAGGAGCCAATGATGTCACGCTTCATGAAATGCATCAAACCCAGGTTTAAGAGGAAGTACTGTTGTAAATCGTTTTGGATTTAAAAGGAAACATGCAATAATGTGGTAAGTAAAGTTCAGTAATACAGTAAAATCCCCGCACACAAACCCCAAAGTGGCTTAGAATTACCATGCCAGTTTTAACCTGAAAATTAAGGTACAGTAAGAAAACAAACTTCAACTTATTGAAATGTGTTTGACTAGTAGAAAAAAAAATATCAGAAAAAGAGATTTAAGGAATAATAGGAAAAATTGTTTTAGGTTCATTACTAGGTCAAGAGTTTATAGGTGTTATTCTGGTAATTCTTGTAGAAGCTTCTTAATCATATCATATTACCTAAGCTACTTTTATTAGTCAACTCTTATTCATCCTTTAATCGATTACATTTTTTTGTCATGTTTCCTACTTGTTTCCTACGTATGTTCTTGACTATTATTCTGCTCTTCCATCAGAGCAGTTTAGACAGAGACAAAGTTCAATTTGTGACTTGTTTATTTTTCATTACAAATAAAATGTAGTTTTACCAAAGCCAGCAACAATGTTAGAGACCATTGAGTGCAGTGGGCAAATCAGACAATCAGACCAAAGCATTGTTGTCAAGCTTTAACTCTTGCAAAATACTGGGAGTACAGTTAGTTAATTGGTCGTTTATATGCTTTACATACTAAGATGTGGTACACTGCTATCTCCCCTAAAGAGCAAGCAAATACAATAAATTCTCACATAAATAAATCAGGTGAACAGAGGTAGGTAGTGCCCCAGGGTTGTATGTGCAAGAAGCAAGCACACATACCACAGCTTCTTCTGAAAAATCTGCACTGGCAGAGCTGAATTTTGCCACACAAGAGAGGACAAGCTATCTATCCCCATTCAGAGGCAAGTGTAATAACTGCTGTTCATGGCTTAGACTAGTTACTACTTTCAGCTGTCAGGTTTAGTTTGTATGGTTTTGGTTGATTGGTTGGTTGTTGGTTGTTGTTTTTTGATTTTTCTGTCTAGGTAAAATTAGAACTTAGCTTGAAGTCACAAAAGGAGAATTTACCAGTATTAGTATTTCATGAACTGAGCTCAGAGTCATAAGATAATCATGAACTGATTATCTTAGCAGACCAGAAAAAAAAAAAAAAAAAAAAAAAGGAAAAAAAAAAAGGAGTAAACAAGAAGTTGAGAAAGCTGTTTTAAGTGTTAATTTGCATACTTGGAGATACAACAGAGATCAGAGTTGGTCTGGGGACCAAACTGCTCTCACAGATGTCTCCCCAGTATCAGATATGAAAAATCAGATATGAGTTGCTACCTGTAACACATTCAGTTTCTCAAGTGGCAACCTAATCTCAATCCTATCCACAAAACACGACAAAAGAAAGTATGAAGGAGGAGTTCAAGCAAACTTATGCACTACTGCAGTAATAAGAAAACTTATCCATCAACCTTATTTCCCCTGCAGGCTGTGATGTTGCATTCCAAGCAGGGGCAGAGCTCACAGAACAGAGAAGATTCAAGCACTGCCCAGACAGTTTTCTGCAAACTACAATTTCTTTTGCTCTTCACAGAAATGGGAATTAAATTAAATGTAGGTGAAAAAAAAAAATATGTCTTCTATTGGTTTACAATTTTTAATTGTGAATTTAAAAAGTGATTTAATAAATTTTTTGCTGTGTATAGCTAAACACATCTGGCAATCCACCTGACACTCTATGGACAAATTATAGTTTTTCTGTAGTTTAAGTATGTGTGACACTATATACAGATCGGTACTCATAGATTTGGAGGAAAACTCATATGTAAAAATCTTTATAAAACCGACTACTCTGAAAAGTTGTATTTACCTTTACCATTGTATTCCTGTTATTCCCTATATTTAGAAGGAGAAATTCCAAACCTGGCATAGGAAATCTAACTATGACAGGTCTTTAAAAGTCCAATTTTAAACAGCATTCACAGCACTCAGTATTTCTTTTTCAAAGTCTGTTGCTGCACTCTTTAAGACCTGCCAATTTCATTATTTATCTTGCAGGATTTCCTACCCATGTGAGACATCAAGCAAAGCACTACTGTGTCAGACATTGTTCCAACACAGAACAGATAGATGGTTCCTATCCTCAGTCTTACTATTCAGGTGGCTGGAATGAGAATAATACAGATTACTATAACAAGCAGTGTCCAATGTATATGGGTCATCTGTCCACTGAAGCCAATTAGATTATATATTGAAATCCATAACAAGAAAATTCTGTTGCTGCTTTCATATAGAGCTCTGAGTCAGTATTTGCCATCAAACCAGCAAAGCTGGCAGTTAACGGTTTCCAGTTTGTGACTGACACATTGAATCCTTTCACTCCACATCTGTTGAGTTAAACACTCTGGAAAGGATATCTTTTTCACCTGTGGGGACCAGTTGTTTATTGGCAATGGTGTGCTTGGCTAGTATGTAGTATATGAAACAAAATATTGTCCTTGCATTGAGGAAGCTGTAATCAAAACAGACAGATATAAAAAGATAATATCCACTGGGAAGTCCAGGGATTATTTGTTTAAATTGTTACATTCTTGAAGAAATCAAAGTTGCATTTCACTGTGGATGATGACTACTACACAGTAACTGATGGCACAATTTTGCTGAAACTTTAATAAATGTTGAATGTGGTAGAGTAAACGTGTGTTTATTCTATAACGTAAAATTAAACTATTTTCTAGATTATAAAGGTTTGCATAATGCACTTTAAGATTAATCACATGCTGATATTCCAAATGATTCTTAAGCAGACCTCCACCCTTTAAGTCCATGCACGGTAACACTTGGAAGCACGCGTTCTGTATTCCTATATTCTTAACATGTCTATTTTTGTTGTGGTTTAGCCCTGGTAGCAGCTAAGCCCCACACAGCAGTTTGTTCTTCCCACCCACTGAAATGGGTAAGAGAATAAGAAGGGTAAAAGAGAAAACTTGCCTTATAAAAAAGATGGAGAGAAACTTTTTGCTTGGGCAGATAACAACAGGACAAGGGAGAAAGGTTTTAAACTGAAAAAGGGAAGATTTAGGTTACATGTTAGGAGGAAATTTTTCACTCAGAGGGTGGTGATGCCCTGGAAAAGGTTGCCCAGAGAAGTTCTGGATACCCCATCCCTGGAGGTGTTCAAGACCAGATTAGACAAGGCCCTTGGACACCTGATCTAGTGGGTAACACCCCTGCCCATGGCAGGGTGTAGGAACTAGGTGATCTTTATGTTTCCTTCCAATTCAAGCCATTCTATGATACTGTGATTCTATCACTAGAGGACTAGAACAGTGAGAAACTAAAAAAAAAACAAAAAAAAAAAAAAAAACACCTTTCCCCCATCCACCCTCTCCACCCTCTTCTACCTCCTCTCCCCTGAGCAGCACAGGGGAATGGGGGATTGCCCCTGCTCCATGTGGGGTCCCTCCCACAGGATGCTGTCCTTCTCCAACTGAGCTTGCTGGGGCTGCCCACAGGCAGCAGCTCTTCAAGCACTGCTCCCACATGGCTCCGTACCACGGGGTCCATCCCCCAGGAGCAAACTGCTCCAGCACAGGTCCCCCAGGGGTGGTCCTTGCAAGCCAAACAGCACCAGCATCACCACATCTTACAGACAGGAATAGCTTTATGTTAGAGTTATGAGAGAAAACTGGTTGTTTCCTTAAATCTGGTGTATCCAGCAGGCTGCTGAATCTTGGATTTCTCTGTCTACTTTCTCTAAATCTACAGGCAAATCACAGGTGAATCCCCACTGGCCTTCAGAAAATACATATTCTTTATCTTCCTTTTTGCCTCTGTTTTATCTACTAGCCTTTTGGTAACACCATTCTAAGAGGTTAAAGTATTCATCACTCTGATGAAAAAATGACCAGATGACATAACTACAAAAGAGTACAAAGTACACTCAAGTCTACAGGTCTAAGACATTCACATTTCCAAAATCTGGTGCTGTCCACAAATGGCTAGAACATAGCTATTTTGACCATGCTTTTAAAACAAAATCAGTGTGTTATATTCAGAAGACTGTATTCTGACATCTTCTACTATAGAAATTTTTATGTAGAAGTCATAGATTAAGAAAGAAGCAAACAAGGTTGTGACCGTGTATTGAGCTATTTAAGTTATTAATTTTGACTGTCAACTGTTTCATCAATGATAGTTAAAAATGTTAAACTGTTGTTTGTAGACATTGCGTTAAATATATCTTACTTCTTATAACAACTGTTTGGACTTTTCTGATTACTGCATTTTTATAAGCTGAGACCCCTGCTTATTGTGTGCACAACACATGAAATTCAACTTGTAAAAATGTTGTGGCAGAAGAATAGGAAATATTCAAAATACCACAGAGATTTTATGTGATATTGCTTAGCGAATGCACATTTGTTTTCGAATAGCTTAAAAAAAAAAAAAAAAAAAAAAAAGTTTCAGAAGAATGTGAGAATGGAATTTGAGTTGGAATGGCCATGGGAAAGTGAACTAGAATGATAAAATAAGGGTTTCACTAGAAATGGTCAGATTTTAGAGTGTTATGATCTAATTTCTTCCATCAGCAGCAACACTCAAATTGCAGTACGCAAAATAAAGTCATTGAGAACTTAAAACTGATTTTCCATCTATGTAGAATTCATTTTCAAATAAAGGATTTGAAAAAAAGATGGAAGTGATATTATCCAGCTAAGAATAAGGTTTTAAATAGGCAAGTGGCATTACTTTTTTTTTTCTCTCAGTTTGATAATAAGAGTTCAGAGGAAGCTATGCTTTTCCATTACTAAATCAAATCCATCATAGCCTCATGCAAATAAATATTTTCCCCAGTAAATGACAAGTGTTTTAAGTCTCTGAAGGTGCTGAATTGTTTCTGTGTTGTCCTGAAACTTTCACTTTTGTAATTTATCTCCTTTTATAATTTATCTCCTTGCAGACTAATAAATAAATGAATAAATCATTTTGTTATTAAGATCCAGAATCTCAAAATTAAAATGTTTGCATTTTCATGATGACAGGGAAACACTTTATATAATATTTTGTACAGAAGTATTGAAATGTTTGCTAGTTGTAGCTAGCCAGACCACGGGAAAGATAAGAATTGAAGCTAGCATTTCCATGTGGAATAATACCTTGAAGTTTTTGCTTAACATAAGCTTTGTATATGAAAAATTAATATCATCTACCTTATTTTTCACATATATCAGTAGAACACAGATAAAGTAATATTGTGCGAACTGTACACACAGCTTCACCTCCTCCAAACTCAGGAGCAATGAATCCCAACAAGGAGAAAGTCTGGTAGAAACACCAGCATGGATGAACAAGGGGATCCCAGCCAAACTCAAACAGGAAAAGGAGGCAAGCAGAGAGTGGAAGTAAGGACAGATAGCCTGGGATGGAAACAGAGACATTGTCTAAGCAGCCATGGATCAGATTAGGAAAGCCAAAGCCCTGTTAGAATTAAATTTGGCCAGGGACAACAAGGGACAAGAAGAAAGGCTTCCGTACGTACAGCAGTGATAAAAGGAAGACTAGAGAAACCGTGGGCCCTCCCTGGAAGAAAATGGGAGACCTGGTTACCTGGGATATGGAGAAGGCTGAGATACTCAATGACTTTTTTGCCTTGGTCTTCACCAGCAAGAGCTCTAGCCACATAGCCCAGGCCCCAGAAGGCAGGGATTGGAAGAATGATTAAATGCCCATTGTAGGAGAAGATCGGGTTCAAGACCAGCTAAGGAACATAAAAGTGTACAAGGCCATGGGACCTGATGAGATACATCCACAGGTCCTGAGGCAGATGTAGTTGCTAAGCCACTTTTCATCATATTTAAGAAGCTGTGGCATTCTGGTAAAGATCCCAGTGACTAGAAGAGGGAAAACATAATCACCGTTTTTAAAAAGGGAAACAAGGAAGACCCAGGGAACTACATGCCATTCAGTCTCACCTCTGTGCCTGGCAAGGTCATGGAGCAGATCCTCCTAGAAATGATGCTAAGGCACATGCAAAATAAGGTGGTGATTGGTGACAGCCAATATGGCTTCACTAAGGGCAGACCATATCTGACAAATCTGATGGCCTCCTACAATGGGGTTAAAGCACTGGTGAGTAGGAGAAGAGCAACTGACATCACCTATCTGGACTTGTACAAAGCATTTGACACCGTCCCCCATAATATCCTTGTCTCAAAATTGGAGAGACATGGATTTGATGGATGGACCATTCGGTGGGTAAGGAATTGGCTGAATGGTCACACTCAAAGAGTTGCAGTCAACAGCTCAATGTCCAAGTGGAGATGAGTAATGAGTGGTGTTCCTCAGCGGTCACTATTGGGACCAGCTCTATGCAATGTTTTTGTCAGTGACATGGACAGTGGGATTGAGTGCACCTGCGACACATTTTCCAATGACACCAAGCTGTGTGGTGTGATTGACATGCAAGGGGGCCATCCAGAGGGACTTGGGCAGCCTTGAGAGGTGGGTCTGTGTGAAACTCATGAAGCCCAGCAAGGACAAGTGCAAGGTCCTACATTTCAGCTGGGGCAATCCCAAACACAATTACAGGCTGGGTGGAATAGGAATTGAGAGAGCCCCAAGGAGAAGGGGCATTGGTTGATGAGAAGCTCAAAATGAGCTGGCAATGTGTGCTTGCAGCTCAGAAAGACAACTGTATACTGGGCTGCATCAAAAGAAGTGTGGCCAGCAGGTCAAGGGAGGTGATTGTCCCCCTCTACTCTGTTCTCATGAGACCCCACCTGAAGCACTGCATTCAGTTCTGGTGTTCCCAGCAGAAGGACATGGACATATTAGAGCAAGTCAAGAGGAGGGCTGCAAAGATGACTGAGGGACTGGAGCACCTCTCTTACAAAGACAGGCTGAGAGAGTTGTAGTTGTTCATCCTGGAGAAGAGAAGGCTCTGGGGAGACCTTACAACAGCCTTCCAAGGGAGCCTACAGAAAAGCTGGGGAGGGACTGTCAGGGAGTGTAGTGATAGGACAAGGGATAACAGCTTTAACTAAAAGAGGGTAGATTTATATTGAATATAAAGAAGAAATTCTTCACCCAGAGCGTGGTGAGGCACTGGAACAGGTTGCTCTCAGGAGCTGTGGATGCCTCATCCCTGGAGGTGTTCAAGACTAGGTTGGATGGGGTTTGGAGCAATCTGTTCTAGTGGGAGGTGTCCCTGCCTGTGGTGGGGGGATGGAACTAGATGATCTTTAAGGTGCCTTCCCACCCCAAACCATTCTATGATTCAATTTCCTTAGTATCCAAGAAATACAATCATGTAATTAATAATCATGAAGTTAGTTATGAAAGTCATGCATGATGAAATTTGTTTGTAAGGACAGAGACAGTTCATGAATAAGTTCACGAAAAATTTGAAATAACATATGTACGAGTGGAACGGGGCTATTTCTTCAACATGTCAGTAACCTATATAACAAACAAACCTAACTAAATTGACAAAAATTTCCACATTAGATACTTGTGCATACTCATACAACCTCACTTATCTTCTCATAGTGCATATTGCCATGTGTTGAAACGAGTCAGTTTTATAGCTCGGTCCTAACGGCCTTAAGTCAACATCAGCACTGTGATATTACAGAAGTGAATATATGTTTATTTATATAAATGCTTGTTTCCCCAACAATTTATCTCCCTATTATCACACTTTTGATAACTGTTTTTTCATAACAATCTGTTCTAATACAGTGTATCTCATTTAATAGAATCCAGCATACATTATTAGGAGCAGCAAGACAGGACATAGTTAGCTCAAGAACAAAAAAGGGTCAAGTTGTTGTTTTGTTTTTAATCCAGAAATGTATATAGAAGCTGTGAAACTCCTTACCATGGGATTTTGTGGAAAGTCAAATTCACTTAAATTTAATAATATCTTTCAAAATGGGGGGAGGGAGGGGATGACAACAACTCCTTAGACTCTAGAAGTCCCTGAATCTGTATTTGCTTGAGTCTGGAATTATCTTTCAAGTCACTCGTACACATCAGTGGAAGAGATTAGACTGTTTTTATTAGACAACACTCTTAAATCACATTCAGTCTTGTAGCAACTATTAATTTGCTTTTCCTGGTCTTTTATCATCTTAAGATGGTTGTTAAAACTTCTTGCTTTCCAGAGCACAGTTATCTGCTCAGCCACATTGCCTGGGTCTGGCAATAATATTACAAGCTCCTTTTGCTGTTATAACCAATTTTTCTAAC
Organism: Aythya marila; assembly: GCF_965140915.1. Taxonomy (NCBI): domain Eukaryota; kingdom Metazoa; phylum Chordata; class Aves; order Anseriformes; family Anatidae; genus Aythya; species Aythya marila. Next base: position 102,825,328 of record NC_139043.1, on the reverse strand, counting down.
TTCAGAGTTCCTCTTTTGCTCTTGTTTCTTTTCTATCTTATTTGAATGTCTCTGTTTCAGAATTTCCTTCTCTTTGGGAATCAAATCAGCACTCTGACTGCATCCAAGAGGGTGGATGCTGGTGTACCATTCCCCTGTATGATTCTGCTGGCAACAAGGATTTTGCAGTTCTGCTCCAAGGACTCTGTCTGCATTAAGGCACAACTGAGATATTCAGATCACCAAGAAAGAGTTACTAGTACTCCATTAGCTAGCACAGTATTTCTCATGTTCATAAGCTCTCCCTGTATGACTGAGATGTTGACAGGGTTGACTCCAGCACATCATTCTCTTTACAGATGGGCTTTCTCTTGCTCTTGGCTTGAAGCGTCTGTGCTTATTGTCTCTAAAGCTATTCATAGTGGCAGTTGATTTTCCCTATTAGGAATAGGCATCAGCCTATCCCTTACCAAACTAAACTCTAAAATAGAGGAGAAGGCATTAATGAAATGTGAGGTAAGCCACATGATTTCAGGAGACTAAAATAATAAAATAAAATAAAATAAAATAAAATAAAATAAAATAAAATAAAATAAAATAAAATAAAATAAAATAAAATAAAATAAAATAAAATAAAATAAAATGCAGATATAAGACTCAGAGGGTCAAAAACTGAAAAATAGGGAACTAGAGGAGGATGAAGAGCTGCTGCCTAATAGTACTTGCTGCTGAGTAGGCACTCACATTGCACAGCAAGCCAAAGCAGAGCAGCAGAACAACAGCATTAAGCGTGAACAACCACCCAACAGCCAAGAAAGACAGTGGCTGGAAACAGGTTCCTTCTTCTGTCCCCATCAGAATAACTCATTTGGCTTGCAAAATGCTTCTGGGAATAAGCTGAATAAATGGGTTTAATGGGCCACACGTGGCCCATTAGACACAACTTGAATCCTGACACAAAACATTTCCTCCCACACATATTAGCCCTCAGGAAGATACACCATGAAGAATACACACTGTAAAAATTAAAGGTGAGACCAAGCATTAAACATCTATTATTAATTTCTATGGATTAAAGAATTCGTTAGAAAATGTAACTGATTTTTACAAGAAGAAATGATGGTTATTAAACTCCTCTAGAAATAAGTTCCCAATTAAAGGTCAAGAATGTAACATAACTTACAGTTGGTTGGACCAATACTTCTTTTCTCATAGCCATTGGAAGCCTAGATCTACCAAACACCAGTGAATACAACAATCAATAAAAGACAAGTTAAAGAGAAGCCAGTCAAATGTCAGATTTTTTTCACATTCATTTTAATGGTTGAGGTATAAAAACCATATCTAAGCAAACAATTAACTGATTTATCAAGAACACCAAACAAGCAACAAAAAACAAGCGGATATCTGAAGAGTAAAGGCCAATTCCTATTTCTGTTTTGAGCCAAAGGAAAACTGCCATCAGTTTAAAGGGGAGAAGAATTCAACCATTGGCCAAAACACCATTCATTTAAAAATCCCAGATTCCTGTTGTTGTACAAAGCAATTTTAGTTGCAGACCCACCCCAGGTAATCATAATTAAGTCAGTCCTCTGTTCCATACTTCAAACTAAGAAGTCTTTGTCATTTTACAGTGATTAAAATTATTGTGGCTCAGAATAGCTGATATCATGCATCTAAACTCTTTCCTCTTGTTTTCCTAACTTCCTCATTCAGACTTTCATTTTTGCACTAGCTAGCTTAAAGTTTCATTTTATTGGAGTGCACACTTCTGTGAATATTTAACACAAAACATGTGTTCACTTTTTAGACCTCTGAGAACTGTGAAATCAACCAGGAATTTTAACAGCATTCTATTCACTTCACAGTAGATACAGCCTTCGTATCTAACAACTCATATCAAAATGTAAGATTATTATGAATGGATAATAGCCTTAGCCTACTGTACTAGGATGTCTCACACCGCAGAAAGCTGTTTTTCCTTTTATTTGCTCAGTATGTAAATTGCCTATTAACTCGCTCATCAACAGGCCTTGAAAGAATTTCTTGAATTTCTTTCACAATCGGTTAATGGCACAACACAAAAACCATGTTATTCTCTTGAACTGAAATACCATGTTATTCCCAACTGTACAAAAGAAACTGCCATTTGAAGAGAAAAAAAAAATAAAAAAATAAAAAAAAAAATCAGAAGCTTTAAGGGAACAAATTTTCAGTGACTTCAGGAACATTAGGTCCATATAAATGTCTTAAAAGTAAATGCTTTCAAAGGCACTGTTCAAGCAGTAGGCAAAACAGTTTCCATTTATAAAATGGTTCCTATTTATGGGAAGGAAGGGAGTGCCCACTCCAGCTAACATGCCGGGGGCTGTCGTTATGCTGCCATTAAAACTTACTCTCAACTCATAAACAGACTCATTTCAGTTTAAATGAAAAGGGAATAAGTCATAAAAATATAAAGAATGTGTAAAAGGATGAGACATCTTGTAAAAAGGTTAATTGCACTAGCTTCTGGTTTTCACAAACAATAGGGCTGTTTAACAGAAGCAAAACTTTCAGCTATAATGACTATAACTCAGGCAATTTATGAATTAGTTACATGTATCCTTTCACTGCCCAAGAAGTCTTTTTTTCTCCTTAAAAATCATACTGCTGAGAGAATCATGGGAAATCCCACACATCCATCCACTTTCTAGGTTGAATACAAGTACTAACAGAAGACAAAACATTGCATACAGCTTTCAGAAATTGTTCCAACATACTTTTGGCAAGATTTTAGGTTTTGTCTAGCAAGTTATTGCTAGACAGAATTCTAATTCCTTCAGCAGTTAATGGAAACCAAGGACTTTGTGGACAGGTGTATTTGGCATTTACTGCTTCTGCAAGAGTAAATCCATCTTATGATCAGTAAGCATATACTGATTAAAGCAAGCTATATGACAATGACAGAGGCATTAATGATTGACAATACTGCCAGGTACTCCTCCACTTGTATGACCCCTATAAATGATAGGGATAACACAGAGAATGTATGCCATAGCTGTTTCAAACATCACATGATATGCTGGTAAATGATTATTTTTCCTTCTAGCTTTGCTTCTACATTGCAAGAGCAATCTATCTGAAGACACACTTTTAAAGCTTCTAGTTTCTTTCTCTCACCCAATGCTCTCTTTTTACCTCTTTATTAGATCCGTAGCTTCTCCTTGAGAAATTTCAGCACTTCCAGTGGTGCCTTTACAGAGCCCATTGGAACATATCATTAGCTTTCTGGGGGATTGATACAGGGAAAGGATGGAGCGATTACAACAAAATAATATTTACTGAACACAACTCTAAAGAAAATAAGCACATTTTACAATATTGTTTTAAACCTCCTCTGATCTCTAAACATCATTCAGTATTATCTTTGGAAAGAGGATAATACATGTATGCCTTAAGGGTGTGCCTTGGGTGTTAGAAACCAGGAGCTGAATTCCATCTGAGATCTCGGTACTTACCCTGGTAAATACTTTGAATGAATAAATGTGAATAAATAGACAAATAAAGAGAATACTCTTTTAATACATTTTTCATTCAGCGGAAAGACCATCAGTTGAAGCAGCAACAAAGGCTGTTCTACAGTATGTTAAACATTGGTTTCAGGTTTTACAGTGAAAGAGAAAAACATGTCAGTGATGCTTGGCACAATAAACATAAAAGCCAACTGCACCAAAGGGCTTGAAATATCCTTCCTGATATAGAAGCAAAGTCCAGATCTATTCTAAGCAGTAGTAAATCCACTAACTGTAACAGTATAATCAATTAAATTTGTATTTGTCATAGATCTGAATGTAACATTATAAACCCAAATTAACAACAGAAAGAGTGCTTATTCCAGTTCTACAGTATGGCAGGGACAAGTACAAGACAATAACCTCAGCTTCTGTAAAAAGAAACTTTGTTGACTGCTAAAAGCTGAAATCAGAGCCAAATTATAAACCAATTTGATTTATGCGTGTCAATGCCAAATGAATGCTATTCATTGGCACAAGGTCTGCTTTGAAGTATAAGAAAGCCACTTCTCTCCTCCAGGAAATGTGTAATTTCAAGATCACATGACAGAAACTGGGAGCACTCATAATAAAAGAGTCAATAGACCCAAAGGTGAACCATGATGCAATCTGGAGCTAAGTCCCCAACACAACGAAGTACATCATCATCCTGGCCCACACTATCCAGATTCCCACTCTGCAATGGAAGACATAGTTTTAGGCCTACATTACTTCCATGATATGCCATCAAGTCAGAAATTTCATCATCTTTAACCAGGCTGTAGTTCCCTAAAGCATTCCAGTGTAGATTAGTAAATGTAACAAGAGCCTGGATTTTCTCATTTCTATGCAAGTCTAAAAGTTGCCATCCCCATAGGCTCGACAACCACTCCAGTACATGAGTCTTCTAGATTATCAATTTATCTCCAGCTGGTTTTGATATAGAAGATACCTCCACCGATCATTTTCTCACTTTAAGACATGAAAGCTGCTTTAACAGCTCAAATCACTACTCTGGTTTTAGAAATCTTTGGCAAATATTTTCCTTAATTAGACTGGCACAACAATATCAACTTTAGCAAAGTTGCACAATTATAAATGAGAGCAGAACTTGGACATACAAATCCAAATCAACAACTAGCTGGTCCTAGATGAAAGGCTCTGAATAGGCTTTAGTGATCTCAGCTCTCATGCTAATTCATTGAAATATGCAGAACCAAAACATAACACAATCCCTGGAAAATATATCAAAGAGGTATTTAACAAGCTTAATTATATGAAACAGTCAAATAACATGGCAAAAATAAAGAAACAATTGATGAGACTAAATCAAAAAAATGGATTGATTCCATCTCAGAAAACATGAAACCACCAATTGAAAGCTTGCAACTAATACTTCAAAGCCATAAATAATCCACGGTACTTTAATGCAAATCACGGAAAAGAATATCATATTCTTAAATTCCAGCTATAAGACGTTAATTATGCGTATTAATACAAGATAAAATATGGTATTAAGAACCATTGTCACAGTTAGGAAGCAGAACAAGTGTTTATAATTGCTGTATAAAGAAGCATGAGCATGAAGAGAATAAAAGTTTGTTTGATTAGATCAAAATGTTCGGTCCTGCTTTTTATGTCTGTGATTCTGGGTTTTGATGTTTTGCCTTTAATAATGTTTACCCCTTTTGAAAACTGCTTGCCTACTAGAACACTTCTTTTTAACTGCACTGACTTTTATCAAAGAATCATAGAATTCAATATTTTGTTTTGTTTTGAACTCAGTAAGGTAGCTCGGCCCATGAGTAAAGTCATCAGTTATAAAGTTTTGGCCTTTTCATGGATAACAGTCTCCAGGTTTGGCTCCACAGAAGTTTGTAGTACCAGTTGGAAACTTTTTTTCTTTTTTATGATATTAACAAAATGAGCATTTTCTGCCTGGTAGATGACAAGCCTTTCTCCTCTATTACAATTAAATGTGTTATAAACAGTAGATCTGGATTATTCAAATTCAAAATATTTAAATGATTCACCTAAAGAGCTGGCTGAACAGAGAATGTTGATTGTTAAATAAGCTTTGCAAAACTGGGGGAGTTTCAAAGAACTGAGAGGAAGCTGGAGTGTTTTAAAGGGGTGAACAAGATGTCAATCCAATAGCAATAAGCTCTTAAGCAAGGAACTGATTATTGACAAAGCAGCAAAAAAAAGCTGATATGGAATTCAATAGACAACTGTGGGTGGGAGTTACCAAGGAGATGTGTTTTCGGGATCTACCACATAGCCCTCTAATATGTGTCACTATTGCCAGTAATGGGCCATATGAGTCTGATTTTGTAAGGTTTCTCATGCTTGTGTTGTTTGAGCTTTTTTGACCTCTCTGTTGCTTTGTTCTATTTGGTTTAGCTGTGACAGCCATTTATCTGATTGACCAGGTCTATATGATTAATTTGTTTTACTTTTGCTTAACTTTGTATGCTACAAAAGTTCTTTATATAAATGGCAATAGCAAACAGTTATTCTCTGCAGAATGAGATATTTATTACTAATACTAAGATGCAGCTTAGAGAAATACAGATCTGGTACAACAGAGGCCTTGAAAAGGACAGACAAGGATATGATGTAGAGGAGTACAGGCAAGATGAGACATGGGGCAAAAGCCTAATATGGCAGTAAACTTCTCAGTAGTGGTGAAATGGAAAAAAAAAAAAAAAAAACAGACCTGGAGCTGGACAAAACTGCGTTTACAGGTAAGAAAGAAGTAATATCTAATATGTACAGGCACTGTATACCATAAATTCAGGTGTAACAAATATCTGCTGACCAATGAATAAAGAGAAAGGTGTAATAAAATGCATTTTATTAAACATAAAAATAACCCGAGTTCATAATAGCAGGAAGAAGAAAGCATCAACATGAAGATCACATTCTTCCTGACAAAAGACTTTAGATGCTGATGACTGGCTGTAATAGCCCATTACCACATTACCAATATTAGAGTGAAACTGTTGATTTTAGGACCCAAAGGAGCAATGAAGTATGTAGATGCACCTGGGAAAATGCACAGAAACTGAGTATTATCTGTATACCAATTCTAACTGCATTATTTTTCCTTCTTCTTCTGTTACTATTAGATCTGCACTCATAATGATTACATTTTTAGGATTATACCAATTATACCAACAATAAATTATTGGATTTACTTATATATAAGGTGCAATGTCCCTTTGCCCATAAGCAAGATTTTGAGTGTAACAACTTGAAAGGTATGAAGTTATACAAAATCTGGAGAAACACCAGGTAATGGACCTACTAAGTCATCAACATGGAATCCACTGGCTAAGAACGGCAGAAAGACATCCAGCTGCTATCCATCCATGTTTCCAGAAGGATCTTAGCAAGTTGAAGGTGTCACCGTAGCTATAGACTGAGAAAGCTCATAACAGTTGCTAAGACTTCTAGTCTTCTAATACCACCAGACTCTATTGTTTGCTTCAAATTTATTTTCCTCTTACACTTTCTATGCAAATACTATTTTCAGGCTTCCCTAGTGAGTACATAAACACAGAAAGAAGAAAGTAGAATGCTAACTAGCTTTATGGCCTAAACTAGTGTTCAGGGCCATATTTAACAGGGATCTAAATAGCTGCACATTGAATCTTGTTGAACCAGACATTTCCAGAACTTTAAAATAAGAAGCTCCATGTTAAAACATTGATATAGATGACATCGTGTATTGGTGTGCAGTTTTCTGTTTCAAACGGTTTATGTAATAGTAGGACCACAGAACTGTTCATGCTGGAGGGATCTCTGGAGCTTATATAGCGCAATCTTCCACCAAAAATGGGGCTATTTTCAGAACTGGATCCACCTTTGAATCTATGTCAGATTGCTCAGGGCCTTGTCCAGTCTAATATTTAGTATCTTGAAGCATAGAGTCATGGAATCATGAGATAGCATAGAAGCATGGAGAATTGCAGCTTCTCCAGGCAGACTGTTCCGGTGTTTGACTACTGCCACAGAGAAAAGGAGAGGCAGGTGACCTACTCACTGTAAACACCGGTGATAGGACCTGCAGGAATGGTGTTAAGCTGAGGCAGGGGAAGTTTAGGCTTGACATCAGGAAGAGGTTCTTCACTGAGATGGTGGTTGCACACTGGAACAGGCTCCCCAGGAAAGTAGTCACTGCACCAGTGAGTTTAAAAAGCGATTGGACTGTGCATTTAGTCACATAGTCTGAACTTTAAGGTAGACCTGTGCGGTGCTAGGAGTTGGACTTGATGATCTTTATGGGTCCCTTCCAACTCAGGATATTCTATGATTCTATGAAAAGAATCTTTCCTAACATCTAACAGGAATTTCCCGAGTCACAACATGCATCTATTGCCTCTTATCACTGTGCACCTACTAGAAACATGTGGCTCCATTTTCTCTATAACCACTTACTTGTTGAAGAGAGCTGTAAGATCCTCCCTCAGTCTTTTCCAAATGAAACCCATTCTCTCAGTGTCTCCTTTCATGCCATGTGCTTCAGCCCTTGATTGCCTTGATGTCCCTCTACTGAGCTTGCTCCACTATCCTATTCCAAATGTATGATCATCAAGCAAGTCCTCAGTGTATAATAAACTGCAAAAAGGCATGTATTTGTCAGTTATCACATCTCCTTACAAAAGCAGAGGAATAAATATGTAATGTCTCAGCAAATGTACCCACCAGTCAAGACACTGCACATAACACTGGGGCTCTGACAACTCATCAAAAAAATTTCTTCCATCTAAGACACCTCCCACCATGACACTAAGAGTCTGAAGGACAGGAAGATGCATTTCAAAAAGCAGTTGGTTGCAGGCAAGAGTGGGAAAGGGACAAAGATGTAAGGATACCAGTAATGGTCACTGTAATGTACTGTAGTATCAGCCAGAAATTAAAAGCAGAATTCAGTGAGAGTGAAACTGAATTGGAGGGTTGATCTTCTAAACATTGTAAGATTCTATAGAGACAATGATGAATTCCCAAAGAATGGTCAAGGGCACTGAAGAAACAGAGTTAATTCATTGGATACTTTTATATTTAAAAGGAAGAAGATTTATCCAATAAATTGCATAAAGAAGATTTGTCCAATAAATCTTCTGCCATATGAAGACTGAGTCTGTTGGTTTACAGTTTCAGAGAGGATGAAGAGATGCCTGAAAAGTGGGAGCTGATGAAACTAGAGAGGCTGAGAGAAGTGGCTCTGTCTGAGGAGGCAGATAAATGTTGGGAAATGCACCAACAGCAACAGACAGAGGAACCTTTGCCGTATACAATGTTGGGACTCCATCTGAATCCAGACAAGTCTCCAAACATAACTGTTGGAAGGGATCAGGAGAGAAGGTGTGACTACAGCTGCACAGTGCTGCATTTCAATGCATCTTAAGCTGGTCCAAGAGTCACCTTGCAAAATAACAAAGGGCATTATTCTGATCTCTTTCCTCCTGTCATCCCCCTCTCACACACAGAAGAATCAAACCCCTGGAATTATGCATTAGCAGATAAAGGAGAGAGGGCATTCTGCCCAGGTTTTATCTGAACACAGTGACAGTCAAAACAGTGCGGAAGAGGTAAACTCTTATGCAGTATGCCACATGTCAGTAGGGCTTATTCTGCCAAGGCAGATGAAGTACTGCTGGTAAATCAAATGTCACTAAGTGTGTCACTACAGCAAGTTGCCCAACTGGGAGGAAAGCTTCCCACCACATTCTCTGCCTGTGCACTATCAGAGCTGGATACAGCCCCTGCAGGAACAGCTGCCACTGTGTTCAGTTTAGAGCTAACATTGATACTGAATAATCTACCTATCAGAAAACAAGAAAATAACCTCTGTCTCAGGGTCTCCATTTAAAGATTCTTCTTGTCCTACAATACCAAGTTTTACAGTAAAGTCCCAATTCACTTAAAAATCTTAATATTGCATGTCAAACATTAGGGAGAAGGTGGGAAAAAAAGTCCCAGGGAGAACAGAAAGGCCCCTTTGGGTGGTATGCTATGTTTAGATTGGCTCACATTGCTTGTGAAACCACACCTTTGCTCTTACTAACCATTTTTCTTTCCCAGAAGAAGGAGTTCTTTATTTTACTCTATGCTCTGACAAGAAAATAAGTTTCTGTGACTTTTTGACTTGTACCATAGAAACAGCTCTACTTGACAGTAAAAACATAAACCAAAATGTTTTCTAGGCATAGTAGCAAGATAGCATGCAAAAACGCCTTTCAAATACATATTTCACAAATTACATTTGGTTCCACAGGACTAGTCATTGGTATCAAAGAGTTCATTAAAAACATTTGGTTACTAAGAAAAAAAAAAATCATTTGTCTATTAATGCTTCAGGAAGAAAGTTTCCTGACAAACAAACACAAAACAGCTTCAGAGAAAGAATATGGTTTTCCCCTCTTTTTAAGTATCCACTACCAGATATGTTAGGGTTAGACATGTAAGTACTTAATCCTGTTTGCCTGCAAAAGGAAGCAACCATGTTGTATAATTCCATTCAGAATTATCAGACAATAATCTGAAAACACATTAATGCAAAAGAAACTTCTCCACCATTCAACTGTTTGCATAGGAAGGCTGTTCCATAACCTCAGTGGTTCTGTGGCTGGGAGCCCTTTCCAAATTTCTTGCATTCTTTTGTTCATGACCAGTCCAGCTGTTTTTCTTGTGCCAAAATATTCTCCAGGTTAAAGAGTTGAAACAACATATCGTTATTTACTTTCAAAGTAGCTTGCTGGCCTCCCCAGCTATAAAGGGACACACAAGGGATAGACACAGGACTCCAGTTGAAATTAAGGCAACTCCCTCTTCTGTTACCACAACACGAAAAATAACACACCAGTCCTCCTGAATCTACCTGAACTCCCCTCATCATGAGAAAAGCAGAACAAGAACAAGCGACCAATAAATTATGCCATTAGCAAAACCCACCATTGTTTTCACTCCAGAAGGATGGAACAAAAGTCTAATGCTACATCTACGCAAAATTTATTTGGATGAAAAACAGGTTGGCAAGATGATTGCTTTAAAACCATGAAGTCTGGGGTCTTGTTTGTGGGCAGCTTAGAGTTCTTGACCAACCTCCAAAAAAATCATCTCATCGCTATTGTTTTAATAGACATTACTCTCAAAAACAATGTCTGGAAGAACAATAGCATTTCTAGGAACAATTTTATAAAATTTTCAGACAAGAGAGGTTACAGACAATATATTAGGGAGACAGGAAGAAAGAAAAAAAAAGGCCTTCAAAAACTGGAGAAAAAAAAAGAAAAAAGAACTTGGGGGAAAAAAACGTCTTTTGAATTGCACAGCCTTAATTTATGGGACACTGGTGGATCATCAGAGCGTAAAGAAAACTATGCTGATATTTTCAAGGCTAAACTAAGTGGTTGGGTCCAGGCTGTAATTGGCTCCAGGATTTTATTCCTGTTTTAATTCCCAGATTGTTCTTGACTTCCTCCAAAGCAGTGAAGTGCCATGACTTTCCGTGGGGTTAGACTCTCTCAGTTCAACTCTGAATCTGTCGCCTATGGCATGAAAGATTCCTTCTTATTTTTATTATCTTATTTGGAATGAAAGCAGCACTTTCAGCTATCTTATCAGTTAGCATTGCAAGACTCTGTTCTCACTCCCCATCTCAGGATGTATTATTAATGATAGAAGAGCACAGCAGGCAACTGAATTTTACACAATTGATGGTGCTCAGCACCATGCCAAGATATTATTAATGTGGCTTTTGTGAAAACAAAAACAGCTTTAAAATACAGCCTGTAGCTCATGGGACCATGGTTTTATGTTTCAGGATGGGAATCTTCTGTTACGGACATTTTGATTCAGAACAAAATAGCAAAATGGCTCTAGGTCAGCATTGCCTATGTCTTTGTTCCTACATCCATCCTTATCTCCCCAAATTACTGGCCATTGTCAGTATATCATTGGTGCTTTTTTCCGCCTGATCTGAAATCCTACGGACAACTTGGAAACCAAATCACTTGGTTTTGTTGTTAAAAGTTCAGCAAAAGTCCTATATCACACTCTCTCAATAAAGTTATTCAATCAGAATAAGAATAGAATCTGATTTAGTTTCCATTCAAAACTTGGTTCAACTGCTAATCTTTATCCAAAGGCAAAAAACAGAAGCAGATTTTGTTGTTTTAGCTGATATTCATTATTAGAGGTAATTTGCCTGCTGTTCACATTGCTAGCAAAACGTAAAATTTACCAGCAAGAGAACAAGAAGAAAGGAGTTGATACATCCATTCTATAATGCTAGTGTTCCCTCATTGAGACTTTGATCCCAGGCTACTGAAGTTCTCACCAAGCAAAGGTGTTTTGAAGAGAACCTGATACTTCAGCCTGGGGTAAGACCACATGAAGTATCAGTTCATGTCTAACAGCAGTCAGGTATCAATGTTGCCTTTCTGCTTGCCAAATGCCCAACCCTGGAGCTGTGGCTTCCCTAAAGGAATTTTCTCTCAACAGTTTCCTGAAAGCCAGAGAAAGATGAACTTCATTTCCACCAGTGAACTGTAACGGGAGAGCTCTGATGATACATTACGCATAAGAAATGAGTCATGCTGTGGTTTCCTGCTTCAGTTTATTGAGTGCAGAGTTGCTTGGCCTTTTTCTCCAGCTCTGACCCTTGTCCTGCTCAGAAGCCCTTGAAGATAGCTCTTTCCTTTCCCAGTCTCCATAGTTACAGTCAGGATCAGGGATAGAAGTATGCAGGCTCCTACTCTTGGCTCAGAGGCAAAAACCTACACCCACATCTTGTAGAATCATGGTGGCCAACAACAGCCTGAAATGCAGACAAGAACAACAGAACTATATAGCTGGCTTACAACTGCACCAGTGTTCCTGTTCTTTTTTTTTTTTTTTTCTTTTTTCCTCTCTCATCTAGAGGCATCTGAGCATCTTATGTTATTAAGAACGTTATTGTGAATTGCAACTAGTTCCACAGACTATTTTGCTGATGTCAAACTTCTCAGGAAATAGCAGCAAGCTGACAGTGAGCAGACTGGGAGCTAGCTGCCCACTGATCAAACACAACAGGGCAGGAAGTTCAGGCATTCTTAATGTAACCTACTAGTTGAGAAGAAAATTGTGCAGTGGCTGACAATCCTTACATCTAATAAGATAATGTGTTCTTATACATGCAGCTTCATCATGGGAAGACAAATGCTTGTAATCAAATTTTTAAAAATAGATTAATTAATAGGTTACGTATTGGGTAAGTATAGGAAAGGAGAGCAGATCATGAACTGGAAATGCCTAAGAGTGGTCAAAAGATCATTGTTTCTTAACAACATAAACAGGATATAAACAAGAAGAATGAAAAAAAAAAAAAAAAAAAAAAAGGAAAAAAAAAAGGCAGATGGTCCTTTTTGGCCCTGTGATATGTGGAACAGTGTTCAGTGGTACAAAGCCATGGATTTCCTGCAAAGCCAGTCAGGCTACTCTGGTTTACACCTACCTGAGATCTGGTCCTTGAAATCCAGAATTCTTTTGGCTACAAAATCAAAAAGCTGGAGTGACATGTTTTGACTAAACTTTATTATTTTTCTGTATACAAACACTCACTGTCAGCCTGCAGATTACCTATAGTAATTGTGGGTTTTCCAGATATAATAAATAATTTTATTAAGAACTCTTTCTAGATGTCATTCTTCTGAACTGGTCTTTTCTCATATCTCCCTGGTTGCTTTTTTTGTCCACATACCATCTTCACATTCCTTTCCTCATTTTACCTGACATTTTAGAAACACCTCCCTCACACTATCTTACAAGTTTCTTTCAGAATAATTTAGATTTCTCTCAGAGGAGCAGTGGAAAGAAGTGGCTTTTTCTCAGTATTTGTGTAGTTGTCTCTTCTCCAGGGACAAGCTCATCTTCAAATTGCTTAAACTTTTGGGAAAGTTTCTTGGACAATTCTTATGCTGCTTTCTTTTCGTTTGAGGGAGACAGAGTATATATATCTGAAGGGCATTTTTGTCATCACTAGTATTACTTTAATGCCATGGAGCAGACACTCTGAACATTGGTGCATTGATTCTGCTGGTCCCAGACTGCCTTCTTTTAAAGGCAGACCTTAACATCTACAGTAAGCATAGCTCTGCAGATATCTGCAAGAGTTTATCCACCATTCTGTGGGGGACCCAGATTCAGCAGATATCATGGTGGTCTCTCAGCATTCATGCCCTGGATTTCCTAATGACAAGGTATAAATTACAGCCAATTAGGATGACAGTTATTCCTTGAAAAAAAAAAAAAATCTACTGAAAGGAAGCAAACACTTACCATCTGTTGGGAAACATTTGAAGAGGACATTCACTGATGGGAATAACTAAATTTTCTGGGGTCTTTGTAGTTTGGTTTCTAAGTGCAATCCTAAGTGGTTTTGAAAGCACTGCAGTAGCAGATAAAGTATTTGATGCATTAGAGTCTAATAGCACCCAGCATGTGATGCCCGGTCTTCAGATAGGAGCAACTTTAAAGGATAGCTCATCCTTGAACAACCCCTGAATAAATACCTTTTCTGACATCAGCACAGACCCCAGTATTGCTTCCTGTCTTCCTAACATTATAAAGCCACATTTTTAATCACAAAACCCAGTGCTGGTAAGTGACTGTCGCTGGCCTCAGCCACTCAAATACAAACGGAGATCCGCTGAGCACTTCCTCCAGACATTGGTAAACTAAATATAATTCAAACTATTAATCTAAAAAACTGTTGTGCACTCTCTAAATTACTGCTGGATTATTCTATTTGCTTGAATAGTCATTATTGTTTAATTTTTTTTTTTCTGTTTTAGCTTTGACACAGCTGATCACCTGTCTTCTATGGTGCTCTAAGAAAAATACAAAGGTGAGGAAGTTATAAAACATTGTTTCTTTGAAATACATGTAGCTTGAAGGCAAGAAGTTCAATTCTACCTTAATAACATTTTTTGCTAGACATATGTTACTATAATTTGCAAGGAGATGAAGAAAACAAAATAATATCAGGTTTATCTGCTGTAACTCCTGCTGTGATACCACTGCTCTTTTCAACAGAATAGGGGTCAAGTCTGTGCCTATTGCACCTCTGGTTATGCTTACATTCAAACTGTTAACCAGGGCAAATGATATTGAGATCTTTACAAATAGATTAGCACAGTCTGGTAGAGTGGTTCTAAAGGCATTCCTGCCTTCTTTCTGCACTTGTCCATGTATGTCTGGACACAGAGATAATTATTTGTCCTTAAGACTATTTCACAGACAATTACATCATTTGCAAAAGATTGTTGCTGCTACTTAGTTTTTGTTGTTGTTGTTGTTTGTTTGCTTTTGTTTTTATTTTGAGTTTGTAGAAAGCTCTCGGCATTCATATAGCATTTTCTCCTACAGGTGCATTATCAAAGGAGTGGGTTCTGGTGACAGCTAAAACTGTACCTGGTGTCCAGCCCAGTGAGCCAAGTGGTTAAACTGCAGTGAATTTCCAACTCCAACAATTTCCAATAATTTCAAACTGTTCTCCAAAACAGGTTTGCTTTGTTTAAGAAAGGTAAAACCAAACATAACTGCATACCTCATGTCAATGGCTAGGTGTGTACATGTTCCTCCCCACCTTAGTTACACACACCGTATAGTGCAGGCATAATCACAATCACAGAATGGCTTGGGTTGGAAGGGACCTTAAAGATCACATAGTTCCAACTCCCCTGCCATGGGATCCTCTGCCACTAGATCAGGTGGCCCCAGGCCTCATCTAACAACTCATCTTGAACACCTTCAGGGATGGAGCATCCACAGCTTCTCTGGGCAACCTGTTCCAGGGCCTCACCACCCTCTGAGTGAAGAATTTACTCCTAGCATTTAACCTAAATCTCCCATCTTTTAGTTTAAAACCATTCCCCCTTGTACTGTCATTGTCTACCCAATAAAACATTTGCTCTTCATCTTTTTTATACATCCCTTTTTAGTATAGAAAAGATGCAAAAAGCAGCTTTAAAACATAATAAGAAGACAGCATTTGGAAAGATGAACATAAACATATAGATGTCACTGCTTTCCCTGTCAGTACTTCCGCTAACAAAACTAGGACCCAATTATCTTGTTTTCCTCCCAATAAAACTGGATTTCCTGTAATTACTTTTTTCATCTAAAACACAAATCCAGACTTCTTGTCTTAAGAATTTCCAGAATTCAAAAATCCTAAGCAGGTAGATCTTTTAAATTACATACAGATCTGATCTTTCCTTCTCCTACAACTGTATTTAAAGAAAACCACACAAAATTTGCAACTATGGTTAACACCCCACTTTTCTATCCAAGTGTTCTTTATGAAAAACAGATGAATCAGGAGGAAGAGATAGCTGCAGATGTGCAAACAGGCAGTTAAGGTCAGTCTGCTAACTTCTTTGGCACTTCTTGGGTTTCCTAAATACTAGTCACATTTACAGCCCCAACCTATACTAGTATCTGTTTAAGAAACACCTTACCACAACTAATCTAGTTCTTTCAACACACATCTATCCTGAACCACAAAATTTCTTTTCTTCAAGAGCTATACACACATCTGCATCTGTCCATGGACAGTCTGTCATGTTCTTCTGAGTAATCTCTAAGATTCTACAGTAAGATGCAGAAGTATTAGAAAATGTAGAAAGTATGACTAATGGTTAGAAGCACATATGAAATTCTTTCTTTCTAAAACAACTGCCATACTGCAAGTAGCAGGATCTGTAGAACACAAAATGAACACAAAAGGATATTGAAAGAGAGAAGCATTTAATCATTGCATGTTTGAAATGCTATGAGATGTGAAACTACTACCCAGTGCAATGCATTTATGTACTGTTTGATGTCAATGAAACTATCAGGAAAAGAAAGCTAATATTTATGAGTGCTCAATTACCAGCAGTCTCAAAGAAAATAAGCCTGTCAGTCCCTTCCATAGAGCAGTAAAACAGGTATGCATGCCCAGAGTCCTCTGGACCAATGAATTGCAATCCCACCCAAGCAGGGAAGGACTGATGGGTGCTATTAGATTTTCATTCACTTCTGTGGCTTTCTTCTTTCTAAGATCACTGTCTCAGAGAAGATACAGTGAGAGCTCATTCTATGGACTGTATTTCTCTGCAATGACAATGGCTGCTGGTTGTCTGAAAGAGCAAACTGCAATAACATATCCCAAGAATGTCATCAGCTGATTGCACTCCTCTTCCTCAGAGAACTAGAAGCATAATAATGATTGTGTCAGGGAGACAAAAGAGAATATGAAGAGATGTAAATATAATCCTTTTATTGCTTGCAATGATCTCAATTAATCACTTACAGATTGAATGTGTTTTTATACACTGGGTGTTCAGGATATGCCTAAGACAATTGCTTTAGGAATGTCTGGTCCAAACAGACATGATTATATACTTTGGTAGTTTTCTGCAAATGAATAAACTATTACAAGAACCATGTGTTCCCATTTGAGAAATAACATACAAGATAAATGTTAACCTGGGAAAAAAAAAAAAAAAAAATGTTAGAAGTTGTAAACATGTTGTTCATGGAAGGGACTAAAAAAGATGATTTTAAGTTAGCAACATTTTTCTAACAGCATTTACATATCACTTATTAGAAGTGGCAAAATTAATCTGCTGAATTTCAGCCTTAGAATGTTCTCTTCCTTTGAAAAGAAGTCAAATTTCATTTAGGGATGGGATGAAGTAGGCTCAGATGGGTTGGGATGGGAAGGGATGGTTCAGAAAAAGAAGCACTCACTGTCAAATAATATTGCAATTTTCAGTACATAGATCACAAGCATATAAAAACATTATATGTCAAATATAGATGTGAAATTTCTGCTTTGCAATATATATGTGCATCTTTAGAAGTAACTGTTTAATTTAAAAACCCAAGGATTTTTTTTTCTATTGATATTCAAGACAAAAAACTGTGCTTAACAATTTTTAATTCTGAATTCAGCATCTGAAGGATGTAAATCATGGAAAAATAATGAAGTTACAAAAAGGAGCAGAGTTCTTCTCTGATGGTTCAGGTATTATATTTCTCCTCACACTTTGTAATGTTGGAACTACAGCAAAGAATAAAACTTCTCGTTTTAACACCGCAATCTCAGTTAGATTCTTATTCCCTGTCAGCTTCATTGTAAATTCCACTGAGAGGATAAAATACAAAGAGTTCATTTATAATTAAACTTGATTCGATCTCAGCAGCAAGGCAGAGCACGATAGAAGACAGGCAGTGTAAATGGTGAATAAGTTTAATTAGGATAGCTGGAAAAAACAAAGTCAATTAATCTTAATTTTCTTACATTCTATCTAGAGAAATGTGAAGCAAAATAGAGACTTTTAACTTAAATATATTAGGTAGATAATAGAATCTGTGTCACAATTTGTTATGACTATAGATAGAACCTATGGGAAAACAAAAGT
Source organism: Aythya marila (assembly GCF_965140915.1). Lineage (NCBI taxonomy): Eukaryota > Metazoa > Chordata > Aves > Anseriformes > Anatidae > Aythya > Aythya marila. The sequence continues at coordinate 102,807,357 of NC_139043.1, read as the reverse complement.
GGCCTTGTACTTTGAGTTTTGCAAACAAATTAAGGGGGAAAAAATGAAGAAAAATCTTTATTTAACTATAGATTTTTTTTTTTCTGTTTACTACAGGTATGTATTTAGGGTATTTAACATCACCTCTATCTTCTATATTGTGTTCTTTCATTTCTGCACTTTCTTGTCATGATACATAATGTTATATATAATTACACAGTATTTTCATAAAGCAGGAACTCATATAAAATTCCTTGCTTGCATGAGGACTGGGGGACATCTTGCAATACCAGCATTTACTGGCTATTTAAGTGAAGAGCCTGAACGTAAGTAAGAAAGATGGCCCTGGATGCTACAGCTTTTCAGGTACAGGTAATGCACTTAAAACATTACAGATTTATTTACCTGTTCTGGAAAGAGACTTTTGTTCTCCTATGAGAAACATCTCAGAAGACACTCTTGCAAGAAATTTCCTCCAGATGAAATGCCATTGTGTCTATTACCCTTAAACTAATGGACAGAATTCCTCCCAGTTCGTGCTTACTTTTACTTAATATTGTTACTACAGTAGTAGTCAGACAGCAAACATTATTTCCAAGACTTTTGCTGAACTGTAGACTTACTTTAATACTGCAGAAAATCTGAAAAGACAAAGCGACTCTCTGCTAGGTTTTTCCAAATCGTCCCATTTTGGGTACAGCTTGCTTCTGGTAGAAGGCTCTTCCAACTGTTTGCATTGCACAGGATATGCCTTGAAAACACACTATTCCTGCCAATCCCAAATACGGAAAAAATCCTAAGGAAGTATCCAAATATTAATGGGTAACAGCAAAGAAACAAGGAAGTTATGAAAATATTGGATTTAAAATGCATTTTTATTTAGCTCTGAGTATCTCATGCACATTTGTAGTCTCACTTTTTCATGCTTTCCTTCCCTAACCTGTTGTTTCAAAATTCTTTCTCAGTCAATCAAAGCCAAAATTGTGCAATCATATGACTACAACAGTTGGGAAGAAATAAGGAAAACACCATCAAGTCTTGCAACAAAATTAGGAGAGCTGGCAGGCCTGATACAGACACTGTTTCCACTGTATTGTTTCCACTGTTTCCACTCAAATGTCCACACAGCTAGGAAGAATGCAGAAGATACCCACTGTCCACTGCCTGCCCTACTGAACAGCTTAGATACCTACCCTCACTGCTAGCTTGAGATGGAGAATGGTTCACCAAGTAACTCACCAGCACTTCTGAAATTCACCTCAACTGCCTCTAGTTTTTAGGATCTTGCCTTCAGGTTCAATGAACAACAGATGGTGTAGTCATTAAGTCTCCATTCACCTCTTTCAATACTTGAAGAAATTATAATACTTGTTAGCTGCCGTACTTATGCAAGTGAACAGAAAGGATACATACCAAATTCAAAATGTGTGCAAAACAAAAGACTCGAGCCACATTTTTATGTGACTTTAAAAGGAGTCAGAGGAAGCTGCCATTTGATTCCTACTTACAATAAGACAATGTAAGCAACAAAACCAAAAAGCAAATTTACACAAATTCACACAAACATACAAATCGGAACTCTGGAATGATTCATCCCTGGGTCTAAAACTTCAGCTCCCTGCATTTACTTTCCCCTTCTTCCTTCCCACAGCCCATATTTAATCACATATTTTACTGGAAAGAGACAGCAGTCAGATAATCCAGGCCATTGGCAGGTGCAGTGTCTCTACTCCAGACACACTCATACTGATGCTGAACTTTGGTATGAAAGTTGTCTCCACACTCACATAGAAAATTTTGAAACAAGGCCAGAAAAAAAAAAAAAAAAAAAAAATCAAACCCCAAACCCTAAAACATAGGCTCATCATTTGTTTAAACCCTAAGGAGACGGAAGGTTGTAATTCCTGATTTGTAACCATATGCTCTGAGGATGCTCCGGTGGGTGCTTTGTACAGTGAAAATCAAGTAAAACCACAGAAAAAAGGCATCCACTTTTTACAGCAGAATGCTGTAACTTCACAGAGTAAGGAGATATTTTATGGGCAATGCCTGGCATGGAGGTGCACATCCAGAATCTGGGTTCTTCCAGCCAGTGGATGTGCAGCCAGTAATATCTCCACTTTCTCCACACTCTTAGTTGCATGTAAAATAAACAAACATTCTCCTGATTTTGAAAGACATTGAAGTTAAATAAATTATCAAAGTTAAATAAGCAGTTCCCAAGTGAAATGGGTACAGTAACACCGCAACTGAAAAGAAGTCTCATTTTGTGGTTGTCTCCAGTAGAATAAGCCACACAGGGACAGTATGGCCTGTTTTTCTTTTCTTTTATAATAATTTACTTTTAACTGAAGGCTCACTTTGAAAGGGAGAGCAGAAAAAGAGAGTCCACACAGCTACCAAGAGTCAGCAATTCACAGCCATTTAAAGCAGTATAATAATACCATGGGACAGGGCAGGTTTGAAATCATTAAGGAGACCAAATCTTGAGAGAGGAAATTGTAGCAAGATTGCATTATTTATAGAGTTAAACTATTCGCTGGACTGAATCCAAAGTAGTCGTTATTAAGCAGTGAAACTTTGCCTGCTATGAACAAGCCATTCTGTTCTGTCTCATATCAATATTACAACAGCTGTTTTCAGTCAAAGTTATGGTAATGAATTTTGGACCTATGTAATTCTGCTTCTGATCCACTTTGTAATTTTATCATTACAACTTTTCTTTTTGAAAGAAATTTACAAATGCATACACACACGAAATTACTCCAGCTATAATTACAGCAATTTCAAATGAAAGAATTTGATGTTTGATCTGTAAACTCTTTAATTTGCATTTCAGTGTCTTTTATCTGGATGCTTTATGGCTTGAAAATGCCCCCTGAAAACCTCTCTAAAATTTTAATTTCCCAATCTGGTGGTCAGTCCTGTAGAAATGATATAACATGCAAATCAACCCAAAATCTCATAGATTATCCTGTGGGAATATGACCTTACCAATCATTCCTATAAAGCTTTTCCTTTTCAATAATCCATGAAGGGATATGCAAACACACTTTTGCTCTAGGCACTATGACATTCAAAAACCAGTGCTCTAACCTCTCATGTAGGTTGGATGAAATCATTTGCTGGAGACAATGTCATGCGCTGTGCCAGTCTTCAGGGACATAGCACAGAAAGAGATGTAGTTGAGAAGGTGTGGGAACAAAGAAGGGGTGCAGAATGACAGCAAAGTAAACAGCATAATGCAGGGGCTTCTGCTTGAGTTCTCATCTAATATCTTTTGCCTGAAAGGGAAAATGCAATATTCTTGCCCATGTTTTTATTTTTCTCTTTCTGCAAACACATTAGGATTGAGGGACATAAAAATGCAATCTATAATTTCATAAATACTGAAAAATAGAATGCTCCAATGCAGAAACTGTGAATGGAAGACTCATCTAAGCAGGCTTACAAATGGAAGAAAAAGGTGGGTGGGTGGGGGGAATGGGTAGATATATTAATATTACCTTCAGAAATCAGAAGAGGATGGAAGCCCCCAGTAGGAACCATAAGGATGTAGCCATACCACTATACTAATGATATGGCTGGCAACAGAATACATTATTTCCAATAAAGAAGATTTCTCAGAAATCATTTTGCTGAGAAACACGGATTTCCCTGTCACACAAAGAACAATAACACTAGAATAAAAGTCAACGTTGTTATGAATGGTTTACAGCGTCTCACATGCTCTTTGTGCAGTGGTAACAAGGCAGGAGAGATCGATGTTTTCTTTTGGATGGAGGGCTCTCATGCTTGGTGCTGTTACCTTAATGCAGTGGTTTGGAAACAGGATTTTTTTTATTATTATTATTTTTTTTTTTAAGTCTATATCATGACCTCTAAGGATTAATAAAGTTTTTGTAGTCATAAAAAAGGGGTTTGGAATTTTAAATTTGAAGGCACAGCTCCCTGGATTTTAACAGCTACTTTCTGCATACAGATGAAGAACGTGTGTAAGATGGGCACATCTTTACATTTGTCCCTATTCCAAGGGAACCAATAACTTCCATTCCAAAATATAAACAGAGAAAAGTAACAAAAGGTACAAAAAATGAAGAAAGGCTGTGCTTGCACTTATACAGATAGATCAAATAACTGGTCTTATGTGATACCTTTCATCTTTCCAGTAAGAAAGGATTTCTCTAGCATGTTTTATCCAAGTATGCTTGGATCCAAGCTTCCTGGAAGAAAAGCATTTTGTGATTTGATATTAACTAAACTGCAGTATGGAGTTCTTGAATTTTATGAATGACAAGCAAAGTGACCATTCCCTTGCAGCATCAACACCCCAGCGCTCATTATTTGAGAGTTCTGGAGATAAAGCAATTCACTCCAAACATATAAATAAACAAACATGAAAGATGACAAATCAAGCACCTATTTAGCTGCAGACATTTCAAAAGCTAAAACACTGGAAGCTGTCTTCTTGTCAGTGTGTATATACCCTTCATTTTGAAGATAATATATTTGCTATAGATACAGATCTGCAAAGAAAAGACTGAACTGACATTATCAAATATACAGTCCGTTTGACAATTCATTTTCCTTTAGAACAACCTGACAGATTATTTAATCTATGAATTGTAATGGTAGATTTATGAGTGCTCTGAATCCTGTGGCTGCAGGAATATTGTCCACGTGCAGCTCACAAGCAGATAAGAACATTGACTATAGGAAGTTGCAGTGGAAAGGAAGGAAAACACACAATTCTGAGTTGCTGTTTTCTATTCTTGATGCTTAAAGGCATTTGGAGAGAAAAACAAAACAAACAACAACAACAAAAAAAAATAAGAATAACACCACTTTTCTATAAAAAAGCAATTTGCTGAGCAAACCCCTTAAACAGAGGCCTCCTAAGTCACACACACAGAGGGCAACTGAGTGACCTGTATCTTAGGTGATTATTCCTCCCCACTGGATACAATGAACATGACTCAATTATCATCATAGGAGCACAAATGAGAAATGAGTGAGGAGCATACTACTAAATGGACTTCCTCAGAGCACGATGCTAAGATTTCTGTCAGTTTAAGCAGCTGTCTGCATAACACCACAAATTAGTCCTTCCTCACATAAGTCCTTGAGGACTGCTTTTCATAGGGAGAGGGAAATGAAAGAGAGTGAGAACTCTGAGCAAATTATTGGGATTTGAGGCCCTTGCCAGTTCAGATTCATCTACTAGAAATATTTTTCTGACTGATATTTATTTTTCAGGAGAAATGGGACACCACAGAATAACTTTTCTTAATGTTTGACATATACAAGTGTAATATTCAGTCCATATCAGGAAATGTCTTGTTCATATAACATATATTTCCCAGCAGGCGCTATAAAAAGCTTTTCGAACACAATTAGCATAATTGAATAAAAAGAATAAGGATCAGGTTTCACATATATAGACTTCTGGTTAAAAGCAGAAGCTGGAATATATTTTTTGGAGAATATGGAGTTATTTCCCAAGGAGAATACTCCACAGCAGAAAGCACCAGAAAAAAAAAAAAAAAAAAAAAAAAAAAACATAAAAAAAAAAAAAACACTGGGAAAATCAAGTGTTTTCAGATGAATGTATCAGCTATTTCACGTACTTCTTGTTTAACTGGGGTGACTACTTCTTGTTTAACTGGGGTGACTACTACGATTGTTTTAATCACTATCCAGATGAGATAACTACTTGAAAAGTCATTCAAACTTTAACAACTCACATAATGTGACTGCAAAGAGACCTAAGTATAAGACGTGGAAAAACGGAACATATCTATTTCTTCTGGATGGCTCAGTTTCAGTCATTTTGGCTTATCTATTTGAAGTCAATTCTAAGTCACCACATGATTCTCTGCATAAGGAACTTCTCATCTATACTACATTGGCAGACAGAGTTGCATCAAAAACTCAACCACTTCTACCAGCATGCTGTCTGAAATGCCAGCCAACCCCATGCCTCGAGATGCACTGATACACCAGAAGGCATTATACTGGAGGTCAGGTACAACCACAGGGCAAGATCAAGACAATCTGAGATGCTAGCAACTCTTATGCATGCCAAAAGTAAACAACTCACAACAGTGCAAAACAAAAAGGTTATAAAACAAAAACACCCCATGTAAGCAAAACATTTTGAAGTTGACTCCTGGCATGAAAAACAGTGACCTCAGCAGGTACAATGCCTTCCATTCCTGCCAGGCATCTGTGATGATAATACAAGTCAGCCAGGACAGGGGGCTGGTTGGCCTTAGTCTTCTCTATCAGCGACCAAAGAAAACTGAATAATTTTTTATGTAAAAAGCAAGTGGAGAATTGGAAAGAAAAAATAAAAAAATAGAGATAAAACAAGAAATATTGAAACAACTTCTCTCCTGCCATTTATCTCTGTAGTCCTGTCCTAAATCCCAGGCTTAGAATCAGTCGGTTCACGGATTGTCTCACTTGCAGCAATTTCCACTCGGTTCCCTCTTGTCACTAAGAAATTTTATGACCTCCAAGATGTGGCTGTCTACTCCTTGTTCCTCTGAGGAGTCCTCTGGACCTCTCTGCCTGACACCCCTGCTGAGGAGTCTTGAGAATTTTCTCTTCCCTGAAAAAAACAATTCTTCCGACCCTCCACGTGATCCAGTAGGTTTAAAAGGAATATAGTACAGTTGCCAGTAAGAGTGACCAATCCAGTGTCGTTCACCCAACAGCTTCAGTGTTTCTTCTCTCAGTGTACAGACCAAGCTTTGCAATACTTCTTCCTGGGCCAAATCACAGAATGGTTTGGGTTAGAAGGGACCTTAAAGATCATCTAGTTCCAACCACCCTCTGCTTCTGTGTTAGAAAGCATGAGGGGGAAAAAAAAAAAAAAAAAAAAAAAAAAGAGAGAGAGAGGGAGAGAAAAAAGCAAGATTTTCTGGATTACAACTCTTTTGCCACATCTGCTCTAAGTGCAGAGGCATGATCTTCAGCAACAGTCCAGACCAGAAGCCAGAAGGACAAATATACCAAGTTTCTGTGGTTGCAGATACAGATATCTTTTCAACAGTTACAGCACTGACTTTATTTTGGCTTCATCATGCATTCTAGAAACTCCTGCTATATGTGTGTGGGACTGTATTAAACTGCAAGTTTGGGGGGATAATTTCTTCACCTTTATTTTATTATTATTACTTTTTTACAGAAACATTTGGAAATTACTGAATTAGTTTCCAATTCACTTTGACCCAAATCCTAGCCAGTTATTTAGCTGTTGATATATATATCTCAGTAATGAAAGCAAAACAAAAGGTAACCTAGCTCTGGTAAGTGACTTAGTTTTACGCACATCTTCCTCTAGTACAGCTGTGTCCACATATGTCTGACTGTGCTTTGGCGTAAACTAATCTCCATGTTCCCACACAGCTCCGTGCTATTTTAGCACAGCTGCATGGCATTTGGGGGGAAAAAAGCACATGATGCTAAGTGTTCCAGTGAACTGTATGCACTCTGCAATTATTTTGCAGCCCAGTGTTGGATGTCTAACTGGATTCTAGGACTTAAAAAGGGGTAATGGACAGAGGTCTCTCTCTGAAATCTTCCAGTATTCCGTAAATCATCTGCTTCAGCAGTGCAGTCCAAGTTGAGGTAGTAGTAAAGCAACACATGGGAGGTGCTATTAGGTGTTATAATCTTGTCATTAATTACCATTAGTAGTTTTACACGTCTTAGGAGCCCTGAGTACAGCTGACTGCAGATGAGTTGGGAGACTTGAAAAGTCAGATTGCAGAGGAAGATGACAGAAAAATCTGCATGACTTTTTTTTTTTTTTTCAGAGCAGTATTGTTCAATGGAACACCACATCTGGTTTTAGCTTGGACACAGTGGTAGTACAGACCTGGCATGACCTGCAGTGAATGGCGTGCTGACAAATTCATTCTTCTAGAAACCAGTGCAAACTCACTCCGAGCAGCAGAAGCTGAAGATAATCATCAATAATTTCCTCAGCAGGGTGAAGAAAGCGTCTGTTATGATTTGGAGTTGCACTCTCAGCCTCCACTAATTGACAGACATCCAGTTCAGTGCACTAGAACAATGTTCAAGCCGTTCTCCCAGAGGCAGGCAATACTTAGTGGTATTAAGCTGTACTAGAAGTGCTATTCAGCCTGTTCACTTCAGGTATACAGCAAAGGAGCTCAGAATTGCCTCCCTTCTCTCTCAGGGAGACTTACCTCTCTCCATGAACTATATAGGGAACTCAGTCTCTTATCTTTGATTACCTGAATTACATTTAAACAAGACATCTGATGTATCTAGCACCTAGCCTTTCTCTTGTACAATGTAACAAATCCAACAGGGGTGCTTCTGGTTCTTTTAAGGCCCATTTGACACCTGCGGAAAGTTCCTGAATAGCAAGCATAATTAATAGTTCCTGAGTAGTAAGCATAATGACTGCTTGATGGCAATGGAAGAACATTTTGCTCCCACACCCACTGTGTTCAGTAAGGATGGTGGAGGTACTTTTGTCATTCCATAAGGCTACTACTGGATGCACCTGCTAGATTGTACTGCAGTTCCTCATGTATCTTCCCGTGAGACTGCTCCAGGGCAGACTCTACCTGGCTTTCCAGAATCTGGAAAACCAGGGTCCCTCCTTCGAGACATAATATGCCAGACAAGAGTCTCATGTCCAGGAGAACTGTGCCTTCTCAGGAGGCAGGCACTGGCAGACGAAGGCAACTTAATTGGATTCAAGGTCCTACTCCCCATCGGTGCAGACCTCCATGACAGAGCTGGTTGACAACATCTCTTGCCAAGCTACAGTCGCTTTTGCCTCAGTACACACAGTTAGCAGGAGCACTACATGTAGATACTCCACTATAGCCTAACTGAAGAGCTTTTTGGCCCAAACTCATATTCTGCTACCATTTGCTGATAGTTGTTGGTAGGTCTTGACAGCTGTGCAAGGATACCCTTTCCAAAGGGCAAGAAAATCCAAGACATAACCATATGGCTCAGCTCACAAACTGCCCTGAACAGAGCTTATTGCTGAGCATGCTGTACAAAGAGAGATACAAAATGGTTTAGGAGTAGCTGAGAAATGTTGAATAAGGAAGCATCCAGAAAGGTAATTCTAGGACAGTAGGGTCACAAGGAAGACAGGCAGCTTGGTAGGAACGAGGAGCTGTACTGTGTGGAATAGCAGGGACACTGTCAAAATCTTTATAGGACAGTGAGCTGCAGAGTTCCATGCATCCATAGAATCATAGGATATCCCGAGTTGGAAGGGACCCATAATGATAATCAAGTCCAACTCCTGGATTCCACATGAAGCTCATTCTAAAAGTTTGTTTTGGTATATTTTCAAGTAAAACAGGCCTAGAAAGGAGTTACCATTTCTGCTTATGAAGATCTACATCTGAAAGGTGAAGATCTTCAGTAAACAGGTGTCATTGTTTTGGCTGGGACAGTTAATTGTCTTTGTTGAGGCTCACACAATGCTGTGTTTTGGATTTTTGATGAAACTGGTGTTGATAGCACAGGGATGTTTAGCTTGCTGCACAGCAGTGCTCACACAGAGCCAAGGACCTTTCTGCTCCTTGTGCTGCACTGTCAGTGAGCAGGATGGGGGTGCACCAGGGGCTTGGGGAGGGATACAGTCAGGAGAGCTGGCCCGGGCTGGCCCAGGGGATGTCCCACACTGTGTGGGGTCATGCTCAGCAATAACAGCTGGGGTAAAGAAGGAAGAAGAGAGGGGGAGACATTCAAAGTGTTGGCATTTGTCTTCCCAAGAAACCATTATGTATGGTGAGCCCTACTTTGCTGGGAGTGGCTGAACACCTGCCTGATGATGGGAAGCAGTCAATGTATTCCTGGTTTTGCTTTGCTTGTGCATGTGGCTTTTGCTTTGCCTAGTAAAATGTCTGTATCTCAACCCATAAGCTCTTGCACTTCTGCCTTTTACAATTCTCTCCCTCATCCCACCTGGGGAGAATGAGTGAGAAGCTGTGTGGAGGCTCAGCTGCCTGCTGGGGCTAAACCACAACAGGGAATAAAAATTAATGCAAGAAGCGAAGAGATCACCCAGACTAATGAGAGAAAGCATATAACGTATATGGTTCACATAAAATACATGGAAAAGCATAGCACTTTAGTAAAGAACAATTTCTGCAAGTTAGTTACTTAATCTAGCTCCTAAGTAACTGTGTTTTTAAAAAAACTTCCCATGAGTCATTCTTAATGTACATTTCAAAGTTTTCACACATTTTAGAAACGTTATTCAAAAGCTTAGATGCTATGTAGCAAAATGTAGAAACTTCCATAACTCCAAAGTCTAAAGTCAAATACCAGATTTTTCCCTAATAAATAAAAGCATCTTACAGGAATGGCTCCAAGCTAAACAAACTGATAATACTTTTGTCCTTTGAGTAGTTTTGAATTTCAACTTCTAATGAAGTCAAGGAGTTTATTATTCATTTTATATTTATCATTGTTAAATTAAGATTATTTTTTTAATTAGCAGAATGCACATGGTATCTGAAATATAGTTACCTTTAAAGTTGTTTCCTCCTAAAACAGGGTAATACAAACATGAAGGGAAAAAATTGTGCATAGGAAACCAAAGACACTAGAAGGAGCAAGCCCAAATGCATTCTAAGAAATGCTTTGGCTTCAATGTACAGAAACATAAACACCAGGGTTTAGGGACAAAAGGATAGACATCTTCATCATAAATCCTCTTTATTTCTAGCAAAAACTCATGCAAATGAGTATTCCTACATGGAAACAGAAAATCAAAGGAGGTTAACTTCTACCAACAAAACCTTTTCAGAGAAAGCATTTGTTCTATTACCAATTCCTCACCTAGACCACAGTAGCAGAGCAGAAAAAGCATGTGTCTGTGTTTTATCTTCCTTTTATTTGCTTAAAAGGGTTTTGATTAGGTATCATAAGAAGTAAGTGCTAGCTCTCATTTCCTGGGGAAAAGTATGCCTTTTGTCCCATGTGGGCAGGGGCTAACAGCTGAAATCTACCTATTCATTTCTACAAGTGACATCATTCTAAAAGGGTTGGTTCTCCCAATACAGAAAGACACAAGTGACTGATGGTTTGGGGTAATTAAATAGTCTAATTACATCATAGCCAGATGCACCTCTTATCAAAGCTTTAATTTGTAAGAAACAGGAAAAAAAGATTCTGAAAATGAGTAATTTCCCCTCTAATCTCACTGTGTATGCATTGGCATTTCTAAAGCTTCTTTGCTGTGGTTTTATGATTACTGTTTTCTTACATCATTGTCTTGTATTTACTACCCAGCGAAAACAGTTTACTTCATAAACCACAAAAGCCCCTTGATATCCCTTTCAGTGTAGCATTAATAATGTATTCCGATGTCCTGAGCATTATCCTAGATAGTTTATCAACAGCACATTAACCACTTAGTCTCATTACTTTCTGTACAGTGTTGCTGTCTTAAATTGCATCAGTTCCTGTCTCCATCCATTTTGGACTGAGAAACAGAAACCATCCTGCCACTAACTGGTGGTCATTAATGGTGGTCTCATCTCAGAGACACATGGGTACCGTTTTTGAAACATCACAAGCAGTTCTACCCACACAGCATCTAAAATGCAACTTTGAACACAGGCAAGGCTGTAATTCCCCAGTAGTCACATGTGCATTTCCTACTGCAACATCTTTTTTCCAGTCTTGCAAAATCCAGGGTTGGCTCACTTGTATTCATCAGGAAACATAAGAACAACAAACAAGAAAATCCCATCCTTAGCAACAGCTCTATGATTTTTGAAGGCATTGTCTGACAGGCAGCTGGCAACACACATTCTGGCCTTCTTCACTGCTTTCTACCTGGGGCAGTTTATTGTCTCCCTACCTACCCTATTCCATCTAAAATCCAACTGCTTAGATCATGACTTCAGCCTCCTTCATATTCACTTTACTCAAACAGGGCATTATGCTTCGTCTCAGCTTGCTCCCTATAGTCTTCATCCCAGTAGCGTGCATATAGTTACTTTTTATCCTCAAATTCATCCATACTGTTCTTCCTTGCTGTAACAAGCCCAGAAAAATTGACAAAAACAGGTAATGCAGACTGTAGTTTTGGCTTGAACTTCAGGCTTTTATACCCCACAGTTCACCACTGTTTCAGCAATTCATGTTTTTAATGTAACTTATTTGCACATGAAATCTCAGGAGGAAGCGAAGTTTATTTTATTTGATAATGAGCTGACTATTAGCAGAGCTTTACCAGCCTGACAGCTATGCACACAATCGGTGTTTGACAGAAATGTTTGTGGATATTGGCTTATGTTCAAAGGTGATTCAAACACTTGAAACTACATCTCCTTTAAAATAGACCTTAGAGCAGATTCAAAGCCTAAAAGTCTGTATGTAAAAGAAATCTCACCTACTGTAATCTAGTAAATTACTCTAATTAATTGAATCTGTGCTGTGAATCTAGATATTCACTTTTACTAAAATTTGTAAACATTTAATACATTTGAAACAAATTTCAGTCAAAGTGGTTTGGAATTAATTCAGAGGTGATTGTGTTTGGTGATGAAGAAGGACAAAACGTAGAAGGATTTTTTTTCTAGCTTGTTTGTTTACAGAAATCATCATTTAAAACATAAGAATCCAGAAGATAACTCTAAGGGATATGAGATAACTAAAATGAAAGGAAGTTATCCAAATATTATGTTCAATTCAAGAGTCAGAAGTACACCCCATAGATATCCTTCACATGAAACAATGAGTAAAATATATATATATACGAACAAAGAAAGTGGAAAATAAGCAGTATGTCAAGATTTTGATGACAATTGAGAGGAAAAAAGAAAAAAAAAGGAGTTTTCCAAATCACAGACACCTAAAGCATGAGGTTGGAGACTGGAACATTTTGTTGTTGTTGAGGTTTACTTCAAATGTTGTGACATCCAATATAAATACTTCTCCCATTGAGACTGGGCACTTGTCAACAGGTGTAATGCATACAGTTTTGTTTTTGTTTTTTGTTTGTTTGTTTGAGGTCTATATGTGAAAACCTCTAGATCCTGAAAACTACAGCTGTCAACATTACTAAAGGGCTGTCCTGTTTCAGTTGTTGCATAGCAATGCTTACACAGAGCCAAGTACTTTTCAGCTCCTCGCAGTGCCCCATCACCAAGGAGGCTGGGGGTGCACCAGAAGCTGGGAGGGGACACAGCCAAGACAGCTGGCCCAACTTGGTCAAAGCTCTAAGACCAGGTTAGATGAGGCCCTGAGCAACCAGATCTAGTGGGTGGCGTCCCTGCCCATGGCAGGGGAGTTAGAACTAGTCGATCTTTGAGGTCCCTTCCAAGCCGGGCCATTCTATGAACTAAGATTCTTACTCTGTTGCAGTATCAAACTATATTGAATATATAAACGTGTATGTACATAGAATATATGCATTGTCTATAAATCCTTAGGGTTCCTGGTTTTGGTTTTATCTGCTCTTTCAGAAAGTAAGAACTTCTTATCCCTGCTTGTATTAGCCAGCCATGTAACCTTGTCCTAGAGAAATAAAATGCAAGATGCCATATGAACTTCTTTGCACATTTTATACAAACAAATTGATCTTCAAAAGGGATTGTACTGTGCAGAAAACCAAGGTAGAGAAAGGCCAATTTTCTATTTCCACAAGACAACCTCCTTTTCTATTGCTTCACACTTACATGCTAGCTGTTTGTTCCACTTTTTAAACCGACCTTTTTGAAGGACTTCAGAATACTTCCTAATGAATAAAGCATTACTAGACTAAGTCCACAGCTTAGGAGCTGGTGCATAGTAAAGTTTAAAGAAAAAAGATGCTGAAAGAACACTAGTTATAAATAGCTCAGCATGCCATCAAATGAGATCTTCAGGCCTAGTTTAAAGGCATGGTCATTGCACACAACACTATCATGCTTAACATTCCCCCCAGAATTTCTAAGTTTGCATTTAATAGGCTTAAAAGCTTTCACAAGAACTAAAAAGTAACTCTTATTCATTTTTTAAATTATTTAGTTTCTGTTTTAACTGCTGGGGGAGGGGGGAGGGGGATGAGGGAGAGGGGGGAGGGTTACGGGGAAATAGTCATTTAAAGTTAAAAACATAATGTGTGGTTGTAGTTGGGCAGCAACAGAGATTCTTAAATAAATTTCCATGGTACAATCTTGTTGAAAGAACCAAATATCAGAAATATCACAGGTTTCACAGGTAGGTCCATGATTTTTTATTTATGCATAAAGAGATCACAGCTGCTGAGCATTAATACTGAAGATGGGTATTTTCATGACATTGATATTCTCACAAAGAAGGATCAAGATGCTCACAGTTTTATGTAATTGCACAGAAATAAATAGATTATTGGTTTTGCATGTTGCCAGAGAATTGAAAACATCTACAGTGAATAGTTAGTAATTACATAAATAGCTGTCACATGTATCACTGTCTCAATTCTGCAATGCCATTAAGGACAACAATGATCTGCAACAGCAAGAATCTGATCTTAGAGGCAGAGTCAAACTTTACCACTTCGGGTTTTACCACATGTGAATAACATATATTGAAAACTCCATACAAAAGCTGTGTCTCTTTAGAATCAAAGTGATTACATTTGAAATAGCTGACTTAAGTTCAAGGCAAGCAAGAACACACACAACACATAAGTAGAGAAGCTAGACTCGGTTTTGTACTTCCCACCCATTGAGGCCACTCTCAATTATCTTTGAGAGATGATGGCAACTGGGAGAGATTTCTGAGGACTGGCAGAAAGCAAGCATATTTCTTGTCTTCAAGAAAACCAAGCAGCAGGATGCCAGGAGCTAGAGGCTGGCCAGCATCACCTCAGCACCCAGGAAAGTGATAGAAAAAGCAACACTGGAAAAAATTCAAAATATGCTAAGGAAAAGAAGGCAATTGAAACTAGTCAGCATTGATTTATGAACAGTAAATTGCACTTGAGTCACCTGATAGTTTTCTACAATGTGATGAGTAGTCTGGTGGATGCGGGGAGAGCAGTCAACTTTTTGTACCTTGACTTGAGAAAGACTTGATTAATATCTTCATAGAGAAACTGATGACTGGGTAAGTAGACAGGGACAAGGACAAAAAAAAAAAATAAACTGAACTGCCAAATTCAGAGATGTGATCAGCAAAATGAAGTCCAACTGGAGGCCATTCACCAGAGGTGTACCTCAGGAATTAGCACTGGGACTAGTTCTATTTAACCTCTTCATTAATGCCTAGGCAATGGGATGGAATGTGCCCTCAGTATATTTGCAAATACAAAGCTGGGAGAAGTAGCTGATACACCATAGGGTTTTGCTACCTTTCTGAGGGACCTTGATGGGCAGGAGAAATAGGCAAATAGGAATTTCATGAAGCTCAGCAGCTACTCCCAGTTTCTTGTCATAGGAGAGCATGACTAAAATCATATGCATTATCTGTCACCTCTGAATCCTTTATGCAATTTACACAATAAGGTCTGCTTTGGACATTTCTTCAGCAACAGAGAGCTGCACAGATCATTGTTTGGCTCAGAAAGTTAAAATCATCAGTGGAAGACAAAAGTCCTCAAGACCAACAACCACATTTCTCTCCCAGATAGCATGCATGCATCAATGCATAACCATGGTTCCTGCATAGCTCAGATAAAAGGCCACAGAAAGAAAGGTGTCTCTAAACTTTACCAGAAAGGATAGGCCTCAACCAAAACACCTGGTCTTGAGAAGGCTGAAAAATAGAGATCCAACCTGTGCCCCTTTTTCTGAGAAACAATCTAGTCCGGGCCTGCAAAGGCAAAATAACAAATGAAGCCCTGCAGTAGTGATACATATCCTAAAACTGTCTCTAACCATTTCATTCTTCTGCAGATAGCAGCTGCTTTCAGAAACCATTAAAACCTCACACATCATTTCACCTTCTTTCCAATAAATAACCACTCAAAGGAAACACATTTCTCCTTATTTCTCTCCCTACATTGCAGAAGCATGGGATAAAAATAAAGCAGGTACTTGATACTGACATGCAATGGCAATCTACCTGTTTCCTTCATGAATCTCCCTATACCTCATTTCTCTCATCTGTGGCAGGGGACAGCAGATATCCACCCTCCTCAGAAGTCATAGCATAACGTAAAACAAAGGGAGTAAAATAAAAAGATGAAATAACCTTTACCCTCGATGCTATCTGTAGGGCTCCTGGTATGGTTCATTGACTGCAACCAAATGAGTTCACCATGCCTAACATTATGGAGCTACTTGAAGGAACATAATTTACTGCCAGGACAATTTGTCTCAACGTCTCCGACTCTATTCTCAACTCCAGTCATCAAAGGCTGGATCTATTAACTTGCAAGAGATTCTTTAAAATGGAGCCTTTCTCCTGGTACTTAAGGAGGGGGAGGCTGTGTAGGAGAGGAGCAATAAGATTCTCATTTATGTGATTTAATTTAACTCAGAATATGCTCCTTATTAGAAGATGTGTGGGTGGTGGTGTTTTCCTGTTTAAAATGTTATTAAAGGGACTCCAATAAGGGTTTCATTATTATAAAGTGCAATCAAAGAAATTGTTTTCTACCAATTAAATGCTGCTAAATGAATACTTAAAAGCAGTGGCAGCTATAATGCTTTTCAGCTGGTGGAGATCTCAAAAAAAATTTGTAGTAAATTTGTGTGCCTGTTTGCACACACACAACAGAAATTTGAGGATTATATGTTAAAATCCAGAATGATATAGATTATTAATTATTCAGATAATATTAGAAATGCAAGAATATTAATTGTTTATATAGAAAAATAGGAGAAATGGCCATTACCTGGTTTCTCTCTCCTGCATGTGCCTTTTCACACCTGAGCTCCTGCATGTAAGTTTGTACATAGCCTTTGAAAGCCCCACTGAGGTTCTGTTGCAGATAAAAAAAAAAATGCATGATGACTCTGTAATGCAAGAAGTTCTTTTTTCAATGTCATTGTAAAAAGGAAGGCACACAGGCCTATACAATAAATAATCACCACTTACCTCATGAACACAATCACAGGACAGCTGGGACCATGTAACCTTCTCTCACTTTCCACACTTAATCTTGTTTGGCTCTGCAGCTTTGCTGACAGCTGGGAAAATACCCACTGAAAGCTACTGCCCAGGTACAGCATGCTGCCTTTTCCTGCATTACCTGTGTGTTGTGGTGCTGGGTTTTGCACAGCACAAGAGGGAAAAGAGTCTTAGTAACATTTTATTGAGGGTTTTAATCCTCTCATAGGACTGATTGCACAATCCCCAGGCATAGGCTGCCCCTGGCTGAAGGGTCCTTAAGTGCAGAGCTGAGCACTTAGGATGAAAAAACCTACAGTATCTCCACATTTTGCTATAAAGAGGGAATGTTACAACTTCTAAGTACACAGCAGAGGGAAGAGGGTGAAAGAGATCTCAATAGCTATCTAAATATTTGTGATGGATTGTGTGTGCTGTAGTGAAACCAGCAGTTTTAGGGCACTTCCATTCCTAATTAGGCATCAGTGTGCTGACAAACACTTTAGAAGGAACTTAACTTGGAGATAAGTCTTATTGCTGTCCTAAGGCCCACAGAAAGCCATTCAGATGGACAGCAATCAGAGCATAAACAAGATGTGGACTTTGCTTTTGACACATGCCCAGATCACACCAGCAGGACAACATCTGTGAGGCATTTCAGACATGGATGTTATATTGTTCTGCACCTACCATAAGAGGTGAGGGAAACAAGAGAATAGGCTCCTAGTTTCAGATCTGCCTTTTTTGCTTTTCCAAAATCCCTTTTTTTTTATTACCCCTGTATGCTTTGGCTGGCAACCCCAAAGCACATTTGTTTCTCACTAATACCTATGATTTTTTTTTTCTTCTCGTTTCCCTCACAGTTTGGTGTGGTTTCTTGCATAAGCAGATCATTCCTAACAGTTATACTGAATACTCCTCTCATTTCATTGTTTGTATGTCAAGTCTAAAAATGCAAAACCACATGAAACACAGACATATTTGCTATTTTAAGGTATTTTCAGTCAAGACTAAGTAGGCAGAATCACATGACTGTCTCCTCAATAACATAAGAATGTGTAACCTTGGCCAGGCAATGATACTTTGATAGTCCTCAACTTTTCCGCGTTACCAAAAAGAAATTATCTCACCTTATCCACAGTGCTCCTAGATCCCCTTATCTGCAAATAAAGCAGAGTCGTTTCTGCCACCCTGTACTTTCAATAACTAGACATAATTGTCTGGAAAAGAGTAGTCTTACAGACCACTCTCAGTTGAAAACCTCACGTCCTGTGTTCACTCACAGAATTACTACTGCATGGTTGCCTTCCCAGATACACAGTGAGAACTCCCAGTTTGACCCACATTTCTCCATGTGTTTGTAGCAGATGAGTTAAGTGGTGACCATTTAGCAGAAGTGCCTCCCTCAGAGCTGAGGTAGGTACAGGCACCACCAAATTCCTCACGCGACATGCCTTTTTCCATGATATTCCAAGGAATAATCCTGTTGGTCTGTTGAGAAAAGTCTTGGTTCTTTGAAGCGTGAAGCAAAATGTGGAGGCATAGAGCTTGCACTGCAGTGTTTTGCTACAGAAATTAAAGACTGAGATAAAGTTAAGGATCTACTCAGAGCCTCCTGAAGAACCAGAAATGGAAATATAAGGAAAACCAAAAGGCAGACAACAGAGACAAATCCCCCGTGCACAGTTAGCAGAAGAACAGAAATTGGGAAGATGACATTGCATCCTAGAGACAGGAAAGTCAGCTGAAGGGGTCTAGGCCCCTGAATGACTGGGCACCAGTGCTCTCACCTGCCAGTTCCAGTGCACAAGCTGGCTTTGCTAATTTACTAATGTAGGAGCTGAGTCACAGAGAAGTTGACAACAACAACAAAACAGATAAAACACCTTTCTTGATTCTCACTCTAGATCTTTGTATCAGTCCTGACAAAGGAACTGTTGTGCTTTCAGGAGCTGGTGATCCCTGTAACAGTGAACCTCAGTAGGCACAAGCCTGTGCTATACTGCATGTACAGAGCGGCTTTCAGGCCCGTGCTGTGCTGCACAAATTCCTTGGCCAAAAGATCAGCTCAGCACACTGAGTGTGACAGAAGGGCCTGCAGGCAGCTCCCACCCAGTACCAGCAATTACCCCTGTAGTAATTATTGGAGGACTTGTTAGTGTTAGATCAGAGGTTGGACTAGGTGATCTTGGAGATCTCTTCAACCTACATGATTCTGTGAACTGCTAAACTGGATCAGATCAATAGCCAGTGCCAGTACTGCCCTCCAGCTATGACCGGTGCCACGCTTTTTGAGAAAGTAGTAAATTCTATGGCCATGATATCTGAAGACCACCACCCCAAAAGAAGTTTTGTCCTACATCTATATTATTATTTACAGCCTGACTTATGCTCTCAACCCATTGTTGTTACATATAACATTAGTCTACAGCAGTTGGGGATGCGAAACAAAGCCCATCCATACCAGCTGCCTCAGCGGTACGGTTCCTTGGGTTAAGGTCAGGACAACAGAGGGCTGACATCCTCGAGTGCTGCTGCCAGCTTTGGCCCAGCTCTTCTGCAAGCCAGCACCCTGAGCGCAACTCATTTAGCATTTCCCTTTTTACAGTGAGGATTGTTCATCAGAGGCCAAACCACACAGAGTCTAAAACTCTACCATGCTAAGCATTGTTTCTCAGTGTGACATCTGAACAGCTCTTCCAAAATATTTCTTCTTTCAGTGTCCCATGACCAAGGATTTCTCCACAGGAGCCTTCTCCATGAAGTCAGAAGAGGATGAAAATTCAACTTAAGCTTTTTGGATACTTGACTTCCTTCTACTATCATACTTTTTTTCCTTTTTTTTTTTTTTTTTTTTTTTTTCCCCACTTGTAACAGAATAAAAAGAAATAAAAAGAAGTCCTAGCTTTAATCCTACAAGACCTCAGTTGCTGGCCTACCCATACTTTTCCTAGCCACACTTCTAGCCCAGCTAAGCTCTTCCATCAGGTGGTCTGTTAAATCAGTTGCCTCCGTCCAAATATAGAGCAACTATGCTGGCTAACTGAGTTCACCAGATGTCACTAATCATTCATTTTCTGGGGTGGATTCACAGATTCCTGCTAAGTTGTTGCTCTCAACACCATTTTGTAACAGCATAAGCCCATGTATAATAGCTACCAGTTTCCAGTTATGTGCATAAAATGTCTGCATATTGAAAATATTAATAAATGGAACAGGTTCAGTGGGATAGAAAAAAAATGGGATAGAAAGAGGGAGAGAAAATGTATTAGAAAATGACTGTTTTTTTATTTCGTCATTGTAAACAAAGAGAAAACCATAGCTGAGTAATTATTGTCTGTTTATCTCACAATCTATGCTACAAATATGTGTGCATTGGTGAAATATAATTTATTCTAATTCTGTTCAGCATCACACCACACTACAAGCAATAAAGATTTGGATAAAATATGATCCAAATAGCTTATGTTCAAAATACCAAATCAACCAAGAATAATATTGCAAAACAACTCCGTTTTATGAAAACAACCATTAGCATATTTTCAAGTGAAAGATTTACTGTGACTGGAGGAAGGACAGTATTCAGACTGGAAAGCAAGATAACTGCATTCAGTTATGCAGTTTTCTAGCATGTCTTTGGATAAGTTATTAAACATCAGTTTCTTAGCTGAAATAGCAACTCCTTTCCTCCTTGTCCCTATCCCACCACCCACTGAACTGGAGCTGTTCATGGTTGTGCCACTCTGGATCTTCCACTGCCTGGTATGCTTAAAACTCCAGAGATCTGGAAATTCAATACCCTATTTTGATTTTTAAAAAGTAACAATCTGAACTACACCTCATTTCCTTAAGGCCAATCTGAACCAACCATTGAGCTGCACCCTTTCAATTAGCCCTGGCATGTCACTATGTGCCCAGTAGGGCAGAACAAACAGCAGGAATAAGTTTTTGAAAAGATGCTTTGCAAGGAGAGATGCATACTGGTTAACACTGCAAATGCAGTCTTAGGAAATAGTCTTTAGAAAGAGACTTTTGGTATTAAAGTTCTTTAAAGCTTGGGAGTGATAAAGCTGTATGACACTGCTCTGCTGTAATGCACACTGTCCAGTCTTACTTTCTTTGTATAATAGCACAGGAAAATCTCCTTCATTTATAGTCTTCCTCCAACCAGCCCCTGTGAATAGCCTTCACTCTCCACCCAACAGAAAGAAGACAGAGGGACACACTCACAATCTAGAATATGTTTTATGAAAAGGTAAATTGCTGTATCTACAGGCACTTCCCCACCATCAGCTTCACTCCAGTTTGCATGCAGTATGGTTTTGAGTCCTACTGGCAATTCTTGAATCTTTAGCTGAGGCATTTACATTCACTGGTTTATGTCAGATTATCAAAGTGACAGTGAGTTAACTCCTCCATTTCACATACCATGTAAACACATATACACAACATTAACCATGGGAGACAGTAACTTTCCAGCCTAACACACACATGGTTGTCTCTGTTCTCCTGTTCCCCTGTTCTCCTGTTCTGCACAGTACAAAAGTTAACCTTAGTCTTCCAGTCACATTAATTCCAGACACTTAAAAAGCCATGAAACAATGCCATGGTATATAGCACATTTATTTTCCTCTGAAACAGTTCTACATGGAAATCAGACGGGTTTGGGGGCAACAGCAGCATGTTTCGGATTGAAGAGGCCATTTTGTCTCATCTTTTGGTAGAAACTTTGAAAGCTCCATATATTATTTATTAGGGATAAAGCACTAGCTATTTTTAGAAAACACAGCTTGTTGATGAAAGGAATCATTTTTATCCACCTGTGGTATGAATTTAAAATACTTTGAGAAAATCAAATGTTTGATATTATTGGGTCAAAACAACAAGTTTGAAGTATTTTTATAATAGGACTTTTATACAAATGCCATATATTCTAAAATTTTCAACACTCAGATCAAATCTGCTTTCCTAGTGCATGCATAGATACAAAATACACTTGTTTCTATTGCTTCAGGTGAATAATCTGATAAAATTATTTATAGGAATGATGCAAAGCAAGTGAGATACTCTCTCTTTCTTTATGCATCCAAGAAATGCACTTGAGGAATACTGCTTATCTCTAATAAAAACTTTTTTTTTTAACTGCTTTATTAGAAAAGACAAAAAAATATCATAGACTTAGTAATTTATTTAAATAAAAGCTAGATTAGAAAGG
Source organism: Aythya marila (assembly GCF_965140915.1). Lineage (NCBI taxonomy): Eukaryota > Metazoa > Chordata > Aves > Anseriformes > Anatidae > Aythya > Aythya marila. The sequence goes on along the minus strand of NC_139043.1, from coordinate 102,785,123 downwards.
CCTATCTAACAGGACAGTAATCCCTTGCAATCTCTGCCTTTTCTTCAAAAGTGGCTTGTATGGTGGGTGGCTATGTTTAAATAACTGTCACTCTTGCTGTTCAAACAACTATTAACACAAAAATGTATTTATCAGGTCAGTTTAGTCATTAAAAATACATTCTAATAAACAGTATTTTTCATCACAAGGAGAAATCCTTGGTATATTACAAATAATTCATGTCAAAACATCAGTTAATTCATCAGTCAAAGGAAATCCTATTATTTGCCCTGTTTGTCAATATAAATTCAAAGAAGCCAAAATCAGATTTTCAAATACCTGTTTTTAAGGCTTCTAAACAGCAAGTTATCATGAAATGTGGAGAACTAAGAGGCAATTTAAAGGTCATAAGGACTAGCACCTCACTGCTTGTATGCAACAGGCACTGTCCTGACAGTCACAAACAACTTCCCACCCCCACCCCCACCCCAAAAAAAAAATAATTTAAAAAAAATGTAAAAACAAATAAGAAAATTGAGTGGCTGATTTCAGTATCTTTCACGTTTTATTACTAAATGTGAAGTGTCAACAAGTGTCAGTGTTAGCTTTAAAATATATACATCAAGCTACTTCTGGTATCTAGGAAATAACATACTAGACATACATTGGTGGATTGTGCTACCTACAGACAAAGCAGTTAAAATTTATCAGCATACCATTTAGTCTATTACTAAAAGAGGACCTAGTTAAAATGGCCTGATGACTTTCAGGTACTCTAAAACCAGTGGCGTTCATTGCCATAAAATGTTTTTAGGTCTAAATGGCTGTATGCAGCATATAAGAAGTGGCATAGAGTTACACCCCTGCAAAAATAGGTTGGGGAGAGGCTGTACACGCTTGTGTCAAGCTGTCTGATGAGTTGGGATGCTTTCCACCATCCCCTGAGAAGTTTCTTAAGTGCTCGTTTCCATTCACCCAGCCAACCTATACGGCCTCCATCCAGTGCCGATCCATTTTGCACCCCTGGGGACTCTTCATTGCACATTCCTCTGTTTCCTCAGGTGGAAAGACTGAAAAAGCACAGGAGAAAAGTGGCTGGACCTTTCAACTTTTTCTGCCCGCAGAAGAACTGAGTACATCAGGCCTACTTTTGTTCTTACTAAACTCTGTAAAGAATAGCATTTCACTAATTGTACATTTCTCTGTCCATCATTTTGAAACTCCGTTTTCACTGACACCTTGAGGAGCTGGGAGTGATAGACATACACAGATGTTGTGCGTTCTGCAGTTCAAACCAGAGACAATAAAAGATGTCTTCATTTGGAGAGGTTTTACAACTAGCATACAAGCTGATCAGACTGATCTTTCTGTAGCATCCCCTATAATCCCCTGATTTCCAGCTAAATTTCCAGCTAAAAAACCTGCCCTAATGCCTCCTAGAAGATTTTTGTTTCCTGAGCATCACACAATAAGCCAGACATTCAGCAATGAAGGTGGATATATCACTTTTCTAAACCATCCATAGAACTTGCCCACTGAGCATGAAAGCAGCTGTAGTTAATCTGTTCTTTCCCAAACTGTGGGGCACATAAAAACATAACAAAAGAAGTGAAACTATATTGTCTATAAAGCCAGGAAATGCCTATTGCTAATGAGAAGAAGAGAGACTATTTGTTCATTTTGGTGCATGTATGAGGCAAAATGCTGCTCTAACCCCAAGTATTTTGGCTCAGTTACCGTCATTTATAACTGGAACATGAATATGACCAGTACAAAGATAGTTAACAGATTTCTTCTACGCTATTGAAACCAATAGAATAGATTTTAAGTATTCAGCTGAAATTAACAGAAACAGAGTACCACAAAGTAATCTGATTTGGCAGCTCTCCTGCCATTTGCCAAGAATTTCCTTAGGTAGCAAGCATAAAAGAGATACAAGTACTACTAAAAAAAAAAAAAAAAAAAAGTTTGTTTCTAAATTGTTCATACAAAACACTTTGCTAATATAGGTATCCCTTCTGGGGAGGAAATAGCTAAAAATACTTCAGGAAAACAAAATGAAACAAAACAAAACAAAAAGATTGTTCTCTAATAATTAATTCCAAACCTAGTCAACACAATGATTTCTAGGGGTTTTATTATGATTATATTATCATTTGTTTCACATTAGAAATTGTGCTCAAAATCTATTATTAGAGATCTTCAAATACCATGGTAATATAGTACCACAATACAGAAAGAATAGAGTGGCAGATGTGATTTTAATTACTGAGTAGCTTCAGGACTATTACTCACAGGCAGCAGAAACACATAGGGGCTTCTGAAGAAAGTCTCTACCACAGCATGACAGCAATGAGTAAATGAGTATTAGAAAGGTCTTTTACATTTGTGCAGTAGTGGTTTATAAACCAGTCTGGAAGAGTCTAGCCAGTCTTTAAAAAGTAGGGATCATCATCAAGGCAGCTTGCAAACTATTTCTCTAAAAGACAAGCCTGAGAAGCTTAAGTGCTGCGCTCTGACAAGTACGGCAAGGAAGTGCTCATATTCCAGTCACATAAAGAAGTTTGGACCACAGAAAATGAGGCTGGATAAGTCACAGACACTCCCTAACAGATGGAGGAATTTCCTTCTCTATGGACTGTGGAATACCAGTTTAGTCATCCAGTAATTGCAGCAAGTATGGATTTGGAACATCTGACTTTTTTTTTTTTTTTTTTCAATTAGTCATGATCCACTAAACACGTTGCTCACTGGTTCTGTAGGCTGCACAGCAGAATCTCCTCCCTATTAACTCAGACCTAATGGCACATACGGTACCCGAGTGCTTCCAATAAGTCCCAGAGAGCTAATACTAGCTTTATGGGAGGACAGCCTGTCCAAGAGAAAGCATTATGTTCTTGAAAGCCAAAAACTCCACCTTACTTCTTTCTGTGAATGGTGTCTCTCCCTACTTCAGAAGTTTCAAATCTTTGGAGCATTTTATCTCCCTTCTTTTTTATATGTGGGAAAGGAAAAGCTCCTGAGCAAAAGAGTCGATCTACCAAGCCCAAGTGCATTTTTTTAATTAAAATTATTACAAACGATACCAGAATGTTTTTCTCCCAGCTCTCTCCCTTTCGTCAGATTAAACAGGCTCCCTTTGAGCAAGCCACTTATGTCACTGCCTAGGGACATCAGTTCTTGGTTGGAGTTTTTCAGATCCTCGCAGTCCAGTTATAAACAAACTCTTGATCCAAGCAATCGTTTATCTGCCCACTGTGGCCTACAGTTAGTGCAGCTGTACTGCTTGGGCCTTTCATCTGCTAGGCCTCAGCAGAGTAGCCCTGTTGGTGTCAGGCAGCATCCTGCATTTCCATTTTCCCGTAATATTTTCTCCACTGCAGCCAGAGAGATGGATTCTTTCTGCTAACACCACAGCTGTGTCTGAAGTTTTCTAGTGAAGCTGAGATCATGTGAACAAGTGCAAGAAGTAGGTGTTCTTCAGGTTTCTGTCTGACCCCAATATCTTAAAGAGAGCCAGTCAGTCTAGGCACGGCTAGGCTTCACCACTTCGTAGCTACAGCAAATATGTGGCATCAGTCCAGCTCTGACTACCTGGCCCTGTGAGAGGCAATCCCCTGCAATCCTGCATGAAGCGGCACTGTGGGTCTGAACTTGCAACACGGTGTTTGAGGCTACTCTGGATAGGGGATACTAAAGCTCTGGGACAGCATTTGGGGCAGTGGAAGCCAGAGTTGTTTCAAAATGATGTTTGGAATAGCAGGGTCTCTGAGAAAGACAGCTATGGGAGAGCAGCCTGCAGTACCAAGAGTTACCTGGAAAAGCAACTGCTGGAGCTGGGTGACATTAGACATGCTTCAGCAGGCTGGCAGTGTACTGAGGCTTGGTTAAGAAAGCATCAAGGAGAGTTGTTAAGCAGATGAAAAGTAGCTCTGGCAGTGAATCCTGGAGGGTAACTCTGGAAGTATATAGGGCTGTCATCCTCTAGATGGTTTCAGTTGTCAATAACTTAAACAGCTATAAGAGAGCATCTTGCAGGACACCCTGTGGAAGGGTTGAAAAATGTCATGATCCCTGCAGGAAGAGCTGTCAGGAAAGATCCTCCTGCCAGCAGCTGGCCCCGGGAGTAAGCAAGAGTGGCTACCATTTGGGCACCACATGTGAACAAGGAGCCGTAGAGATGCAAACTTTCTGGCAGTCACAGAAGAGATGTGTGCAGAGGTGAAGCAGCCACACTTCAAGCACGTTGTGGACAAGTATTGATGACAGCTTGGAGATGGCTTTTTTTGAAATGGCAAGTGTACTGCATGTGGCACACAGCAAAAAGAGAAACAGGATCCCATTTTTGAGCATTCCCTGTTTGTCTGGGAGTGTGCAAATATATTGAAAGGGGCAGTGGAAGTGGCAAGATGTCATCTAAGGTATGAGAGAGTAAAAGGGACAAAATTATCATTACAAATGTAATTCTAGAAATATGAAAGGAGACAATGAATAAATATAAGAAAGGACAGAGCACAGCAGCCTAAATCCCATTCAGCCCCACAGCAAACATGAAGTTGGCAGAAAATGTGCCCGTTTCGCAACGTGGCACAGAGGCAGGTGTAATACTTGGAGCTCAGTTCTAAACCTATGAGATTAAAATTCATGCCACTCCAAATTGACATATTTAGTATATTTAAATTCAGATCCCAGGTCAATCCTTCCCATTGCAGTATTTTCCCTTACGTATAAAGCAGTTGTATCTATGAATATCTGCTGTTCATCTCTGGGATCTTATAAAGACAGTGCCATTTACTGTGTTCTATAACTATTGTTTGGAGAAGTATATATAGCTAAATTACCTGAATTTTGATTGTTTAAATTCTGAATGTAAAATCAGAGGACCGATTTTTAAGTAATTCTCATGTAATCAAAAAAAAAAAAAAAAAGTATGTTCACTACAGTGATACATAGCCAAGTAAAATCTTGTTCTCTAGTGGATTTGAGTATGCAGTGCAAAATTTATTCCCCTGGGTATATAAATCTCTGTTTCACACATTCAAATAAATGCAGCTGTGTTTATTCCAGAGAGCAGAGTTCCAGATGTATACATGCAAAACTCCAGATATACATATGAGCACTTTATTACATTACAATTTTCCATTACATTTTTCTGACACTTAAAATTTTATGTCACACAGCCTTCTGGAATATGCCCCAGTACATTCAGCACTGGTGCAAACAATACAATCTGCAACCCTAAGGGCCACCCAGGTTTGGACTGCTGTGATACTACCTTCATGTTTTACCTGGAGTGAGAGGAGGCTTTCAGACTTTAAGAATTTAAGCAACAGGTTCAGCACTTGAATAATACCATTCTTTGAGCTGTGTGGTATCAGTGTGAACTCTCAGACCTTACAGTAACATCAAACTATACTAAAAAAATGACAGGTCCAGGAGAAACTCATACTTTTGCAAACAGCCAATGCCAGCTTGCAGGCATAATAATTAAGGCATGCCAAAAAAATGTCAATGATACATACAGAAGGGAGTTGGACTGGATCTCTCTGTTCATTTTTAAACAAACAAAAAATATTCCTTCTGTAAGTCCAATCACAGCAGAACAGATTTCACAGTTCCCCAACATTAACTAGCATCTCTCACTAATAAAAATACCAAAGACATTAAAAGCGTAAAGCAATAAACTTGAAAACATAAAACACATAGTTCATGCCATTGCCTGCTTTTCAGACATCATCAGCATTACTGTACTCCTTGAAAGCTGGGCTATAGCATTAATAGCAACAATACAAACTGCAAATACAAAACTGCCTAATGAAATTGCCTAAAAAGGGGGGTTGCTCTTTTCCATAAAGTGCAGACATGAAGCCTACACAATTTAGATTACTGTTCTAGAGATTACTTCACATATTTACTTGCTTAGCAGATTATTTTCCCAATACGAAACATGCAAAGGCAATATACTTTGTAAGTACTGTCATGGAGCACACCCTGAAAATCAAAGCCAAAAAAGGAACATAAAATAAACAGAATACAGGGAAGATTTCCTACCATTCTTTTTTTTTTTTTTTTTTTTTTAATGACTTATTTGTATCAGAAAACTATCATTTCCTACCAAACAGTATAAAACTGCAGCAGGAAAAAAAAGCAGAAATAAAGTTAACAAAGATAGAAATTTATGATCCATTTAGACATTTGGTTTCTTAGTCCATCACCTTATTGTGAAGATGTCACACAAGTAGAGATAATAAAATTGTGTTTACTTTGGCACCCTGCAAGTATTTTCCTTGTGAATAAAAATATTTGCTCTTTTCGCAGTTCTTTTCTAATTCAGGTCATAAGTTAGAAATGTTCTCTGTAAAGGATTGCATGCTGTAATACAGTTGATTTTTAAACCACATCAGTTTGGCAAGTCAAAAGACATATTTTTATTGACAAGTCAGAGACAAATTGGAAATCTTTAAAACATCATTGTTAAGCGGCCTGACCACAAAAAGATGGATTTCACTTTCTATAAAATGTTTCCATAGCATTTTAACACTTTCATAGTGCAGGTGGTCTAGAAGAGCAGCATCAGGAACCTTCCACACGACTCACTTCTGGCCTGTGAACCTCTACATAAGGAATGTACACAAAGGGCACTTTTAAGGAGGTTACTGGCACCTGAAAGTGGCCCCAGAAGTACAGATGTAGCATTGCTACCATGAGAGCTTATAGTTAACAGTTTAAAAATGAGGTGTGGAGGGAGTGAGTCCAGCATCGAACCTTTTCCGGCGCATACACTGAGGCTCTGTACTGCATATGTATCCAGCAGAACCCTCATTCAGCTTGTAAAGCCTGATCCCATACCAGGCATACTTCATGGAAACAGTTTAAAAATAAGTTTTTCCCAGTGAATAGCAGGTGGGACTACCCTACAAAATCTTTTTTGGCTCAGGGCACGAACCTGCTGAAATACTTCACCCAAAAGAACGATAAAAGAAGTATTGCTTGAAATTTTGGTCACAGTCTGGCTGGTGTCTGGGCAGAGCCCGATAACTCTTATGGCTTATGAAAGAATCTGCCTCGCTAGGTGTGTTTACATTGCATATGTGACGACTGGCTGACACAGCCCTTTTCTACTCTAGGTGGTCTCACGAGCTCAAGTATTTTTGCACCCAGAGACAGATTGAAGGGAATCTACTGTATACATTGGGTTGGGCTGTGATTTGCGAGTACCTAATAAATTAAAATGTCTTACGTTTGTTGCAAATGAAACTCTAGATCCTTAATTAACAGATGATCAGTTTGCTGACAGTTCAAAGAGTCAGCGATAATAAAGTCAGTCATAGAGGAAAAGGCAACTTGCACGCCCTGGTGGAGTCACTAAAGGAAAGTGAGAGGGAATTTGGTAATTACATTGTTTTTAAAAGCAGTAAAATGCAAGCAAACAAAAAGATTACTGACAGTTCAACAATGAGGGTATTTGAGACTGTCTACATGTAGGTTTACACTCACCCATTTCTCTCACACATCAAGTCAAAATAATACTGACCTCATCATATTTACCCTGGCAGGGCTGTCAGATTTCATGTCTCAAAACTAAGGTGTACTCAAACCCTGATTTAGCATTTCTGCTACAGGAATAAAACGTAAATAGGTGCTCAGACCAGGAATTCTGTTAGTTAAACATCTTCTATAGCAGCATGTGGAATAAGACAAGGGAATTAGCAAGTATGATAAAAACCAGAATGCTTTTCCTAATGTCCATCTGGGACATGACACAATATTAGATTTTAGTCCCAGCACAGGGTCTTTGTTGCCTGAGTGCGAGGAAAATGGCAGCATTATTCTCTGCATTTAGATTAATCCTTTAGGAAAAAGTAAAATTAAATAATTACATGTCCTATGGGGAAATGTCTTATAAACACTAATTGTAAACTACATCGGTGTTAGGTGCTATGCTACAATTTACAATGCAATGGTACAGGGTGCTGCTTTCTCTGGATTTCTTCTGTAATCCATCAGCAAAGAAAAGCTGTTCCAAAGGCTGAATTAAAACTGGTTCTGCTGAACCAGCCTCTGGAGGTGACTCTAGAATGGGGTGACTCTTGTGAGAACAGAAAACTTCTGTGAACTTTCTCTGCTTCCTACGTACAAACAGTATTTCTTACTGCCACTAGAATCTAATTCTTTCACCTGACCGCTACTTACTGGCTACTTCACAAGCTGTCAAATTTTTGCCCCCAAATCCAGAGCGAGTACATTTTAATGAACTGTTAAGAGAGAACTGGAGATTATAATTTTCTTGAATACAACACTGAATGTTAATTCTCCAAGAATTATAAAGAAAGTTTGCTGCTTGCCATCTCTGTGGTCCTCCCCTACAAAGGATCACTGATCCTTTGAACTCAGTCAGCCATCTGTCTGCAAAGCAACTAATGGAAGCACAGAGACCAGGGAACAGCAATGATTCTGTAACAGTATACTAACTTCTGAAGTACTTTTAAATAACTAGCATAGCCACAGTGTCTGCAACTTCTGTTTAAGTGTAGGCAAAAACTGCAACACCAGCAAAAAAAAAACACAAATTCTGACTGAAAATGTCCGTGTCACCTAATGCAGCAGACCTTGTGCTTTTGCATCCAGGGGAGAAGCCAAAAACCCTTCAGCCCTGAGGGTCATAATAACCCACAAGCAAACACAGGACAGGTGGAAGGTTCTGTGAGGCAATGGCATTGCCACGTTAGCAGTAATGCTAAACGTACATTACCATGCCAAAGCTAGCACAAGAGGGATCCAAATCCTAGTATTACATCTAATCAACACAATAATGAACTAAATATTTTATCACCCTTCTGTGTTAAATTTCAGTCTCACAAGCACTTCTTCTCTTGAACCATCACATAGTTACTCTCCTCTAAACTACATGAAAAGCTGAAGAAGCTTCCAAATGAGAAAATGTATTCAGAAATACGAACATAAAATGAGGGTTGATATCTTCTCTAAAAAGACAAATAAACTAGCATTTGTTCAATGTGATTAAATAATTATTTATTTTGTTTTTATTTATAAAAATATATTCTAATATATTCATATGAACCCTAAATCGTGGCAAAATTATCAGACCATCAGTCTCACACAGAACAAACTGTCACTTCACCACACAACATCTACAATTTAGCTGAGCTGATCATTACGGTTTTGTTTGGCATACAACCCTACATCACAATGGCATTTAATTACTAACAGTTAATGAACTGCTCTTTTTAGGAAAATATCTCTGATCAAGCAGTTAGCAAGATCGTTCCTCTTCTCTAATTTTAAAGCAAAATGTTTTATAAGCTCACACTGTAAGTCATGTCTTCTTTCATATAAACTTGCATGCAAATTGGTATTTACTGTGAATTAGGTAATGTAATTTAAGCCTTTGTATTTATTTTTCTTTTGCATTTATCTTTCATTTTAAGCAAACCTCTACAACATTTATGGCAGGCAGCACTTCTGAGTCAACTTTTTATTTGAAGTACAAGTTGGCTGGCATCCAGGCTGCAGCCTACCATGTAAAAATGGCAAAGGAGGAAAAAAAAAAAAAAAAAGAACCAACACCACAACCAGGAAAGGGCAAAGCTAGAGGGTTCTAGTCTCTCGTAGCTGGGCAGACCTGCCCCCTTTAACATCTGCAGGCACTTGGTGCCATGTGAGGCAGCCAAGGCTCCTAGGGTCGGATGGGGGCTGCACGCAGCTCAAGCAGGGAGAGGTGTGGGTACATGAGAGCCCTGGCACTGGAGTGGTGAGACAAACACAGCTGACATGCCAAGTGCTAAGTTTTTCCAGTTGCTGAACTGATTTAAACAAGTTTGTTTTGTGTTAATGCTTATTCACAATGCTACAGTAAGGGGACCTGGATTTTTATAATGTCATGCTTGGCTAAAGGCATCTTCTCATGGCCTGATTGTCATTAACCCCAGCATTTCTACAGCACTTTCAGTCATGCAATCCCCATTGCAATTAATGGCAGATGGGTAAGTCCCATACAAACGTGAGGAAAATGAGAGGAAGACATTAACTCCATTTAAATGTTCAAGAACATGTACATTAAAGAACGGGACTAGAAAGAAAAATACCTTTGTTCTGTGAAAACGTTAAAAAAAGACCTGGTGGTAAACAGCAAAGACAACTACGTCATGAAACGTGCATGGGACTTTTATGGGTACAATAGGTAAGAGTACCAAAATTAAGAAGAAAATACTGAATAAATCTCAACTTTCATGACTTTAACTAAAGAATCAGTGCAATACCAAGGAAACAGAATAGTGCAGTTATTAAGCAAACACAGAGGAACTATGAGAAGGTATGAACAAAAAGGAAAGTGTGGTTGAATGGGAATGAATTTATTGGTGATTCAGCCTCCTCCCTTTGGATAAGAAAAGTAAGTTAGATAAAACTCCAGCAGATGTCCTGTAGGAGGCTTGTGAGCTGACAGAAGAATTGACATGAAAATGTTGAGAATGTTCCCAGCAAATTAACTTCAAGATTAACTGGAAATTGCATTCTTGAAAGTCTTACTGAAGAACAGTCAAAACTGTAAAAACCTGAAGGTCTCAGGGCTGAGTTTCTTTATATATGGTGAGTAAAATCATATCAGAATCATATATGGAGGCTCTCTACTTACAATAATCAAAACAACTAACACACTTTGTATTCAGCTAGTGAAAGAGTTCAGTTCAGGGAACTTAGAAGTCCAGTCTTAAACTTTCAGTATATTTTTCATTTCTTAGATTGTAGATAATGAAGAATGCAAATACTTCTGTCACTCAAAATGTTACCTTTTTTTTTTTGTTGGACTATGTGGAGTTTCTTGTTTGTTTGTTTAATGTAAAATCTACATGCAGACCTAGCATGGAACTGATAAAATTCTTTCAAATCCATCTGCACTTCTGTAAAATGCAGACAAACAAAATCAGAGTTCTAGTTCATTTTATGTTACAGTAAAATAAAAAGTGGATAACTCAGAAAGGCCTCTAAATTACACATAGGCACTGGAAAATCATGAGATCATGAGAAAAAGATCATGAAAGTGCTCCCATAAATGAATGGAAGGTAAAATGCATATACATTAAAATGGCTGCCACCCTAGACTGAATGTTAAACATGACAATATTGAAAATAAGCAGTAATTCCAACACATATTTTGACATATAATGAGCAAAGAAGCAGGACTACAGCATGAAATATCTTAAATATTGTGGTTTGGATTTGTGATGAAAATAGTGTTGATCAGCATTTTAGCTGCTGCTCAGCAGTGTCACAGCCCTCTCTATTTCTCACACTGCCCTGCCAGCGAGGAGGCTGGGGGTGCACCAGAAGCTGGGAGGGGGCAGAGCCATGACAGATGACCAGACTGGCCAAAGGGATGTCCCACACCATATGACATCGTGCTGAGCAATAAAACAGGGATGAGCAGCTTTACAGAGGTCAGCTGTCTTTGGCTTGGGATACAGCTGGGCATCAGTCTGCCCAAGGGGAGCTGGTGAGTCTGCCTGTGCATCACTTGTTTTCTTTTCTTTTTTTTTCTTTTTCCATTTCTCCTCTGCTTAACAAACAAGCTTTATCTCAACCCACAAGTTTTCTTGTTTTTAGTCTTCCTTTCGTCTTCCCCTGTCCCACTGGGGCAGTGAAAAATTGGGCAAGTGGCTGTGTGTTTCTATGCTTTGTTTCTTATAACCCACACCAATGGTATAGCTTTGTAATGGAGAAGAATCTTTTTAAAAAGTCATTTTATAACATGGGTCAATCTGTTTTGTTGCCAGGATTGTTTTACGTTTAGAAGGGGTTATACCAAAAAACATCCATGTGCCATGTCTCAGATGACAAGACCTGGCTGACTGCCTGTTCACATCTGTTCCTAATATGCACCCCCATAAAGTAATGAAAATCCTATAACCACAGCATCAGTATTTATTTTTTGACAGCAAACAACAAGCTTTGTCATGAACTAAGCAATGACTTTAAATCAAATGTGAGGCCTGCAGTACAGGAGCAAGGATAACAATTGACAGATGGCCTCATATAAGGATCTGTAAAATTCATTATAGAACATGGAGACACAAGGAGCAGATGAAAGGAAAAGAAAAAAAAATAAGTGTTAAGACAGTTTGTATTTTGGCTTTCACCTGCAGTTGGATATTTTGTTTCAGGTGGACTGGAAAGCATAAACAGAAGTGGCCAGGCACAATGATTTCTTAGTTATGAAAGAGAATTCAGGAAAAAAATAAAAAAGTAGAAAGTAATCACAACCATTCCTACCTCTCGGGTAAGAGACCTTCTTGTGCGGACGGGGTAAAAGAGCAAGGGTGGAATTTGGACACATATTAGACCTGTTCAGAATTATTCTTTTTTTCCACAAGCTGAATGTCTACTTCTGTTTATGTTCTTTCCAAAAGGACCTGTGCAAATGATGAGTACTTGCAACTACAATTTAAATCTGTTACGTATATATACATTTAGATCCCCTATTTTAGACACGTATGGTTAGAAAATATCAACCTTAGACCATGCAATAAATAACATCAGGATTTCTGAGTTCTGCTTAGCGTGTGCAATGAAAACCCCCGCATGGTTTTCAGTTTTTAAGTGTCTGACTTCTAGAAGCACTCTTTTCTGCCCTGAGGTATACTGAAGACAAGGGTGCATGTATGCAGCGCATTCCTCATCTTCATTTTTCCTCTCCCATTTCTCACTCCATTTGCAGAGTCACACTGTTCCCAGCTCCTACCCTCTTCTCTGGGGACCTGAGGTGTGATCATTCATGACCCTGCACTGCCAGCAAGCAGCAATAGCCACTAGTACTTTATTCACAGAGCCCAGGCCCATCACAAACCTTCCATCCACACAAAAGGCATGTTTTTTATACACATGCCTTCTCTAGCAAATCAATATATACATTTTAGAACAATCAAGAGAGGTTCTAACAAAACAAACAAGTTGAGAATGAGAGATGTAACTTCCACAAGAGAGAAGTCTGAGCCATTTCTCCAACTCTTCGTTAGTGAGGGTAGGATAAAATTCCACAGTGTCTCACCTCTGTGTTAGGAAACTGCAGCTGTTGCTCTGACATGTGGCTGTTAGAAGAGTTACCCACACCTTTTATGACACCCGATCTAGCTGATAAACAGCTATATCACACACAAAATCAGGCATGCAGACGAGGACAAGCTTTACTAGAAAATCCAGAGACTTTCTATGGAGAAAAAAAATAAAATAAAAAATCTTTCACACTGTCCTGAACACTTCCAGCAAAGGAATTTATTGGGTTTATGATCTGATCTGATCTAAGCAAAATTTCAGTGAGCAACCTTTTAGTATAAAAAAAAAAAAGAAAAAAAAAAAAAAAAACTACCTGGTGTCTCAAGAGCATCAAAACTGTGATGTTCACCACTTGTTCTTTAAAATCATATAACATTTTCTTGAGCAGCTGGTGTTCTCCATATTTCTATGTAAATACGTATAGAGAAGTAAATAGACATACAAGAATATAGATAACTTCTTAACACAAGTAGAAAGTACACAACTATGAAAATTAACTTACTCTTTCTAATCCAGGATTATGCAAAGTACTTAAGTGTCATTCTACTTTTTAATATATATATAACAAAAAAAAAAGAAAAGAAAAGCTATTCTTCACAGAATGCTTTTTTTTTTTTTTTTTTTTTCCAATGCTATTTTACGAATTTGTTTTATCAGGAATTACTGGACAACAGTCTCACAACTTTGTTCAACAGTGGTCCAAAGCATACAAGACAATGCCTCAATCTCCTGAGTCTTTATTAAAAGGTGACTTATTGTAAAAAATTAGATTACTTGTCACATCAGGTGTTTGCCTCAGACAGACATATTTCCATTGTGAGTGACAGTTTTCATTCCATCTAGTTTTCAACTCTAGATTTTCCCATAATAATCAATATTACACCTATTACTTTTAATTACACATTTTGCTATTTGAGATTTCTGGAGTATTTTCCAAGTTAAGTCAAGCCTCACCCCTGAGTCCCAGCTGTCAAACACCAAAGAAAAAACAAGCAAAGCCATAAAACAAGGTGTGCATTGTGAATTATACTGATGCATTACCTATGACCACAGCTCATCTGGCTGCTAGGATAACAGGTCACTGGCATGGAGCCACCAACTCTCAGAGAACAGCCTCTTCTATGGTATTTTGATATTTCCCCACCTGGATTTGTCCCAACAGGGAAGCGCATGAAAACTGGGAGTGGAGGTGGAAAGCTAACCAAACAACTTCAAACCTCAAATGTTTAGGTTAGATGCTTATCTGGTCTAAACCAGCTCACCCATCCCTAAATATTTCAGCATCAGCAATGATGATCTAAAACTAAAGGAATGATAAAACAATGCCAGCCACTGCTGAGCAAGTGCTTCTGCACCAATAAGCACACTCTGTGGATAAAGTCAGAGTTATAAGAATTAGCCTTTTCCTAGTTCTTTTTAGGCTTCTCACTGTAGAACTATGTGGGCATGCAGTAAAGTCTGGCTGCTGAAGAAACGTTCTGGATAGTCAGTGAGACTGATGACAAAAAAACTCGTACCCAGCAGAACACAGCACTGTGCCATGTGCCAGTGTAATTCAGCTCATACCAGACAAGAGCAACCCAGTAACTTTCTACATGCAAAACCCTGTTTTTTTTTTGTGTACCAGGTACATCAATATAAAAAGTAAGTATTTGTTCCTGCACAGGAAAGGGAAATCATGCAGTATTTTAAAGGTCCTTTCTTATGGTAAAGCACATTTGCTTCAGTGGTATTGCTGCTAAAACTACATCCTTTATTTCCCTTTTCCATCACCCATGTCAAAGTGAACTCACAGTCGGTGAGACCACACAAAATTGCTGGGGCAAGTACTCAACACCTGCTAAGCTTGTCAGGATGGTTCAACAGCACACATCTTCTATGATATTACAGGTCATGGGGATGATGTCAGTCACCGTTTTGTGGAGGGTTTTTTTGCTGTTTTTCCTTTCTGTACTGGGTGCAGGCACTCAAGCACTGTCAGGTGGCTGCAGGGCCATCACCAGGATGATGATGCCAGGGCTGCCCCATGCCAGTCCCAGCTGCTTCCAGACAGCTCCAGTGGCCACACTGCAGGGCACAGCTGGAGCCAGCAGCCAAGATGGGGGCACATCAAAGACTGCTTGGGGAAGAGAGGACAAAACGCTGCACAGCTGTGAGGAGTGAGGGAAAAATGTTTGAGGAACAGCCTAGTAAACACCAAAGGGAGAGGAGAAGGATCTGCTGCAGACACCATTTTCCCTGCAGCCCTGAAGGAGCCAAGGAGACCTCACCCATTCATTTAGTGGTCTATACCCCTAGTCCTTTACAGCGTTTAGCAGATGTTTTACACACCACATCTTGTATGTGCACATCTAATTGCATAATTAGAAAATAAAGAAGCAGGAAATGAGCTGAGAAAGCCTTGAGCATAAACTGTGCACAGACGCTGTGGGATTGTATTAGGTTCACATGGCAAGGTTTTGGTAGCAGGGGGCTGCAGGGGTGGCCTCTGTGAGCAGAGCCCAGCAGCTGCCCCATGTCAGATCAGAGCCAGCTCCAGCCGGCTCCTAAAGGGACCCGCTGATGGCCAGAGCCAAGCCAGTGAGCAGCAGTGGTTGGGTCTCTATGAGAGCAGACTGAAGAAAGGAAACAAACCAAAAAGTAATAATAATAATAATTAAAAACCCTGCCACACAACAGCAGCTGGGAGAGAGGAGTCAGAAAATGTGAGAGAAGCAGCCCTGCAGAACCCAAGGGCAGTGCAGCAGGAGAGCAGAAGGTGCTCCAGGCAGGCAGCAGCAGTTCCCCTGCAGCCTGTGGAGGAGCCCCCGGTGGAGCAGGTGGATGTGGCCTGGAGGAGGCTGCGGACAATGGAGAGCCCCCGCAGGAGCAGGCCCGGGGCTGGAGCTGCAGCCCATGGAGAGGAGCCCATGCAGGAGCAAGGGGTGTGGAGGGAGCTGCCGCCCACCCGTGGGGGACCCGTGCTGGAGCAGTTTGCTCCTGGGGGATGGACCCCGTGGTATGGAGCCGTGTGGGAGCAGTGCTTGAAGAGCTGCTGCCTGTGGGAAGCCCCCACAGGGTCAGTTTGGGAAGGACGGCATCCTGGGGCAGAGAGAGACTGAAGGAGCTGCGGAGTCAAAGCGATAGGGACTGGCCACAGCCCCCATTCCCTGTCCCCTTGTGCTGCTTGGGGAGAGGAGATAGAAGATGGTGGGGGGGGGGGGGCAACGATGTTTTTAGTTTGCTTTTAGTTCTCACTATCGTAGTCTGTCAGCAATAGGTAATACATTATATTAATCTCCCTATGCTGAGTCTGTATTGCCTGTGACGATAATTGGTGAGTGATCTCCCTGTCCTTATCTCAACCCTTGAGCCTTTCTTTCATCGTATTCCCCCCCTCCCCGCTCCCATTCTTTTGAGGAGGGGTGAGTGAGAGAGCAGTGTGGTGGAGCTGAGCTACCTATTGATGTGAAGCAGTAGCAGGGCTGGAGGAAAGGGTGCTGTGAAAGGACACCACAGAGAGCCCAGCCACATCCCCACAGCTGCTTGAGTGCCTGAGCTGCCCCACCATGTGTGCGGGGCCAGAAATGGTTTAAAACTGTAATTCCCTTCACTGTATTTCACCATTGACATTTTAAACTGCATTAAGAGGCATCTACAAATGTTTTGAATCATTACGCTATCAGACTTTCGATTTGCTGGGCCACCAAGGGGAAACCTGAAAGCATTCAATAATGCCTCAATATTTAAGTGCATAATGGTAATGTGGAAGAACCAAATGTTTGTTTTATCAATACAATATCAAGCATGCCTATGAATCATGCCAATCAAATCATAAATTCCAAACCTTAAGCTAGGCTCATCAACCCAGCAGCACACCATGGACGATTCTTTAATGTATTTGGTTTAACCTTGGATATGCTGCAAAAACAATATAAGCTCCTTCAATGTTCAGTGTTGAAAAAGCTGAAATAGAGAGTGATAGGTAAAGTGTATTTTTCATAGCAACACTGCCAAATGCTACAGAAATGAACATCCTCTGCAAAGCTGCGGCTGTCTGGGGGGTCTGTAACTCAGCACAGCATTTAGAGGGGAGGTTTAAGCTTTCTTTACCTCCCTACATCTAATGGATTTAGTAGTCTGAATATTTGCTTCTAGCAAATATTAGTTATATTACAGCTATGCCTGTAGGACAAGTCTGTAAGAGAATGATTTTAGAAAAGACAAGTCTGAGGAAACATTTGAATGACATTTGGATGAAAATGCCCCAACTATGAATAATGAACCCACGCTACCTAGGAAGCTTTCAGCCTAGGAGCATGTATCATTTCTGTTTTTAACCGACATTAGGAAAAACTGAATAAGAGACTGCATTCAGTTAAGATGACACATTCTGTCAGAGGTAATGACAGATGTCAAATAAATGCTTAGCGGGAATGAGTCTGACATCCACTGACAACACACATGGCTCCCATACAGTGGAAGGGCTAGAGTCTTGCTGAAATCTGTTAAGCATTTAACAGTTAAAAAAAAAAAAAAAAAAATCCTCTTCCTAAAAGCCACTCTGTTCCCATTAAAATTAAAGAACACTTTGACCAGACAGCCTTTCGCAACGCTGCAGTTACACCTGAAAGTTAAAGGATGACTCTTGAAAGTTAAAGGTCAACAGTGATTGGTATAAAGGAGGTATAGAGGTAAAAGAGGGACCAGGAATATTTGTGTCTTGACTCTTCATTCACTTAAAAGTGCAAGTTTGCTACTTAACTAAGAAAATTGGGGTGACAAGATATTTACAGAAACATCTAAATGCTTCCAAGTTCTTTCATGAAACTCTTTTTTAAGCTATTGCATTTGCACTGTTCACCCTAGGAACTGCCAGAATTTCCTTTCTCCATTCCTAAGCAAGATTTTCACGTCAAGTCAAATCTTAAAACCAAAGCAATTTTTTTTTTTTTTTTCCCAAGGAGATTTGAAATAAAACCTTGTTCTCTCCAAAAGATAACTAAACAAAACAAAACAAAAAAAAAGATAACTAACAAAAAATATTTTTAATGCAAGATGTGTTATTTACAGGGACTAGAGAGGAACAAAGATTTAGGTAACCTGCCAGCTATGGGATAAGAGACTTGTGACTCCAACACAGCAATTTTGACACAGCCCTATTTTTTTTTTTGCCTTCAAGGAAGTTGTTGAGAGTATAGTAATGCAAACGTGAGGTTGAAGAATTTAAAACTTACTAAAAAGCCATCAGAGTTTTATCACAGATGTTGGATCTGTGAACCACATAAACCTGCTGTGATTTCCTGTGAATTTTATATTCTAGCACTTGATTTAGGAGCCTTCTCCATAACAATTAATGATGCTGTAATTTCTTATATCAGTAGGAGCTTAAGTATCTTGTAAAGGAAATGTATACAAAGGATAATTAGCTAGGAGAATATAATTTAAATATTATCTCTCTAAGCAACCATTAGCATTCCAAATAATCTAATAATCTCTTCTCTATTTATTTTAATGGAATTTGTTGTGCCTTCCACAATCAGGAGCAAGTCAACATGCCCCATTCTTCCTGCATTGCTTATTTGCATTAAATGTCTTATTATAATAGCATGTCATATGTTTCAGGATACCTTGCTGTACAACATTAACTTTCTCATTCTAGAAAATCATCTGTCTCTAGACAGATCTTGTCTTGTGTTTCCTCCAGCACATATAAAATTCCTTAATTTTTCTTTTTACATGTTTTCTGCCTAAAGAGTGTACAGGTGAAGCAGGGGGACTGGGGAAGAAAGAGAAGCTGATTGTTCCAAACTCTAATTCTAAAAACAGATTTTGCTTACAGCAACTATCTATAATGCAACCATACACTTTTACTTGTGTGGCTTGATCCAACAGGAAATAATATATGAGTATACAGAAGAGAATTGTATATCAGCAATACTACCAAGTTTGTAAGATGCCAACCAAGAAGAATTCTTACACATACTGTGCATGGAAAAATGAGGCAGGTAGAGCACAGTTACTACCAGCTGAAATTGTGGCAAACATTATCATTGTTGTCCAAAATAATAATGGGTTTTAAGGAACTTTAAATGGATAAAGGAACCATGTGGTTTGGTCTTATTTAAAAAAAAAAAAAAAAAGGGGGGGGGGGGGAGAAAGGTGGCTTTAGAAGCCTGGAAACAAACAAATTTGACAAAGGTTACATAAAATAACCTTTAATAAATACAGTAGTACATACTACTGTTTGTATGTACAACACTAAATTTTGCCAGCACAGGAATAAACATAATTTCTTCAGTCCTGCTGAAATACCAGCCTCTCACTGGAGAAACTAGGAAGGCACAGAGCTGAGAAGAAACAGGAGACATACTATGAATAATTTTCCCTGGTAACCCATGTACTAAGAGGACAACATTGACCATCGGGTATTTTATTAACAAATAAAAGCCTTTAAACTGTTCTAACACTTTTATGTGGATGTTGATTTATCTTCTCTGTAGGAATTATATTCATTTTACTGTTTCAGGTAAAACAATTTTTCTAGTACAGCATCTTTGTGGGTCTGAAGTTTCCATCATTAAGGCTAAAAAGTATTCATGATGAATGGCATCTGACTTATGAAACAACAATATGAAGGAGAGGACAGTAGATGTTACTGTGTTTCAGAGATACTGCTCTTTCATAAAGCAGAAGCATGGATGCTGGAATAGTTAATTCCCTATATCTTTAAAATCTTAGCTAAGAAAAGCCAAAAAAACATCCCAGATGCCTGACTATGCCTCTGCTAAACCACAAGAACTTCCCAGTAGAAAGTGTATGCCTGAGAAAAGAATATTTAAAGCTTTATGGAAGGTAAGTTACAGTGAGAGTTTAACAGTTATTTCGGGAATCCCCTTTAAAAACAAAACTCTTGATGTCAATACTGAAAAGTCCTATTGCTTTTAAAACTTATTTAAAATACTGTAAGTGAAAGAGCTCTTTATTTTGTTTTCATGCATAACAATGGGAATTTTCATGTATCATGACTTTAACAGTCAACACAGTTTGAACATGGCTGAAAGCAGAAGTAAACATGAAATAATCAATGCACAATATTCTTTGCTCTCTTCTTTTATTGTTATCTTTCCCTCTCTTTGGGAATGCTGGCTATATTTTACATTCTAGGGGATAAGATAAATAGGGATTTGTTCTCTATTTGATTTTTGTATAAAAAGCTAAACATTCTCTAGTAATACAATTTCTTCCTGGCCAGCCCAGTAAGATCTTCTTATCATTAAAAAATATTTGAAATCAGGAGTTTATATTTAATACTGGAAAAGTACGAGTCACTCTAGAATACACAAAGTGAATTATTACAGCCTTTTTCTCTTACTGTGGCCATACTGTCAGTCACTTGTATTAAATAAAAGTTTTAACAAACTACAACTTTACTAGACAGGATATTCTGTTTCAGAGATCTTGCCTATTATGGCCTTCTGGAAGTAAAGCTTGCCATTGCTACAGCATAGTGAACTGCACCAGAAATCATGAAAAAAAAAAAAAAAAGTTTTTTCTGTTTGTGTGGTAGACTACAGAACTCAAACATACTTTTAACATAATGCTCTTTGGTATGAAATGACATAGGTGTCACTTTCCATTTAATTTATGTAAGCAAAACTGCATGCTCTGAGTTTGTCTACCTGGACATCATAAATGGAGTGTTATAAGCTCACAGTTTCAACTTCATCCCGTATAGAATCATAGAATAACCAGAGTTGGAAGGGACTAACAATGATCATCGAGTCCAGCTTCTCGATGTAGTGTACAATATAGATGTTTCTACTTTAAGCTGCCATTTTCCCACAGTCCAAGTAACGACCAACTATTTTTCTGAACCTGTTAAAACATTGAGAAGTACACAACTGCAAGATATGTCTATACACTCACAAAAATGAAAATGATGAGTGTGCTGTGAGAAAATTTTGATATATTCATTTACCTTCCATAAGACCTCATTTCCATTTAGTAGATGAAGGACAAAACCTTCTGCTTGCAGATGCTCATCTTTTGTGACATTTATTTATCAAAAGTTATGGTTTGCCTTCCCAGCAGCAAGAGAGGCAACCTTTTCCCTGAAGGCCTCTGCCAAAGATTTTGCATGTTGAGTGTTGCCAGCTCTTGAGATCTCTTCCAGAGTGTGATGCATGTTTGGTTGGATCTGGAGCCAGCTTCACGATGGACTCTTACAAAATCTATGCCCCTCAAGCTTGGGTGAGCCCCAGCTCATCAACTGCCTGTCATGCTCACTTATACTGAAGATAGACCAAACTGCCAGGGCTGCTGCAAGGAGTCATCAGAGCTCCCCCACCTTCTTCTGTATATGAGGCAGTGAAAGACACCAGCAGTTATGGGCAGCTTCTCTCCTTCCTTTGCCACTCCTTTCCTTTAATGAATTATGTAGGCCTTCATTTCTGCCTTAAGCATCCAGCCTGCCTACAGGGAGGCCCAAAGCAGGAGTTTCTGAAAGAGGTTTGCCCCAGCCTAGAATATAAGGCAGGATCCCACAGAGCTGCTTCATTCCTATAAAACCTTACAGAGCATGTTCCAAAAATGCAAGAAATTGGATAAAGTTGTGGTCTCAGAGTTCACATAAGGGTCAGTGCTAGTTAACAGGAAAGATTTAAAGGTAGGAGAGTTTAATTTACTGAGACAACTAAGAGACAAGCCTATCTCACACGGGCAGGGCATAGCTTACCAGAGACATAAAAAAAAAGAAACAACAGAGAGAGAGAGATTCGCTGTATTCACTGCAGGACTCTCTCTTGTTATGCTCTAATGTATCTTCTCGGTTTTATCAGTCCAGTGTGGGTTCCCAACTTGGGGAGCTGAGTCTCCTCCAGCAGCCACCAACACTGTGCAAGATGTCCCAGGCTGACAGATGGCATACTTGGAAAACAGGGATTTTCACTTTCAGGATGTCAGAACAAATCATGGCAAACCCAGCAGGCAACAGGGTAGTCCTGGCAGTCAAAGACAGCTGTGTGCTTGCAGACATATGAGAGAGTTAAGTTACCGAAAAGACAACAGAGCAGAGTATAACCTTTCTTCATAAAAAAAAAAAAAAAAAAAAAAAAAAAAAAAAGGCCAACCTCATAGCTTCTAGGATCTGATTTTGGGGTTTGAGACTTCAGGATGCTGAAGCATACACTGTGGAGTGATTCTCTGTTGTACTATTCACTGCAAAGCAAGAGAAGCTATTGCACAAACACTTGCGTAACTCTAGAGGACAACTGAAGTCCCCAAACCTCCATTGTAGAGTCAGATACACAACCACAGAATGTTCCCAAAAAGCTTTGAAAGAGGCATAGAGTTAGAATGCTTAGCATACATATATGGCTCTAAATACATATATTTTCAAATTAATCTTCCGAATAAGTATCTTTAAATTTTCTATTTAAGATTTTTTTCAATTAACTTAACAAACAGTGATTAATTTGGGATCCTATTAGTAAATATTTTGCTTATTTGCAACATGCCTTGTTAATGCCAAGGGATTAAGTGGGACTTAATAGGTGTTAAAAATAAGTGTGAAAAATAAAATGAAGTTACCAAATACACATTCAGTGAGGCCTTAAACATTAAATACAAGAAGTATTGTTTTGTTTCTGCATCTCATTTGAGAGGAAAGGAGAGGCTTTTATTCCAGTTCTTGGTCTTCACAGACTTTTCTTCTGACACAATGTCCATTTTACACCAGAGTAGGAACCCCTACTTAAGGTTCCCTGAGGGTGTTAGTTATCCACTTGAAATTGCTTTACAATTTCACCTTGCCCATTTCCTGTCACTTTCTGTTGGCTATGCAGAATCTTCCTACACAAACAGCCTTTTTTTCTTTTTTTTTTTTTTTCTTTTTTAACCCAAAGGCAATCTGAAGTTTCTTTCAGACTGTTGAAGTGAGACAAATTAGCATACACACCAGGTCTCAGCCCTAAAATACTCTGAATACAGTTTTAAAACTGTCAGTCTGACAAGAGACACAATAGTACTTTATGATTTCTCTGGTGGAAAAACTAGCTCAAGATCTATGCAGTTTCTGCACTTCCAGTTTTGCTGATTCAACTGTATGCAGAGGTAGGCTCTAATCAGATCAATGAGCCCAATAAAAAGTGAGACTAGGAAAAGTCTGTACCTGTGTAGTTTGAATTACATGAAGGCTTCAGAAAAAAACTTGGATGCAAAGTGAGAACTTCAGTTTGAAAATCCAGTTCTTAACACATTATAAACAAATTATAAAATGATTTCTAGTCCTCAAATTCATTGATCAGTCAAGGACAAAGTGTCAGGTATGTCAGATACATCATTTCAGAACAGAAATTCAGGCAGACAGCAGAGACAACAGAGACTTGTTAAAGCAATATCCATGTAGAACAAGATAGTACAAGATAGACAAGGCCATCTGACAAACACTAAATAAACAGTAATTTAAATTATTAAAATTACCGTAAGCTGTCAGTATTACAAACAGGAAAGGTGGCTGTTTAATATTAGTGAGGGGAAATTGATAAAAAAGCAAATCTGATAGCGGAGAGAGAGATGAGCCAGAGGTTCTATTGGCACATCTGAGAGCTTCACAATACATTTACTAAGTTTACCTTCATGACAACTTTGTAAGGTACCATTTCCGTTTCACAGATGAAGAATCAAATCACAAAAGAAATACAAGGCTGAGCAAGCTGTCAAATTCATATCTCACAGTCCTTCCAAGCTGAATTGGAAAAATACCTTTTGAATTTATTTCAGAAAGTAGATAATAAGAAAAAAAAAAAAAAAAAAAAAAAAAAGGAAAGAGATACAATACTGAGTTATATGATTGTTACTAATCTTCTAATGTATTTAAAACTTTACTCATTATCATGTTGGCTTGTATCCTTATCTACTCTAAAGAGGGGTGTTGGTGCATATCTATAGGAAGTACCTAGATGCAGTCGCTTTTTTTGAGAAAGCAGTCTGTGCAAATTGATTCAATCTGTTCAATTTCTCTCTGTTCTCTTCCCAGTTACTCCAAAACTCAGAAAGTGACTCACACAATAGACTAGCTTAGTAGCAGCTCCTTTCAAACTTTTGAACACTGAGGAAATGTCAGATATAAGCAAGTAGCACAACATAACAGAAGCAGATCTGTAAGGTGAAACAGCTGGTGCTGAGGACCCAACATCTACTCTTTATGTGTTTCAGGGATTTTACATTGGACTGTAGCTCTAAACAACTGAACAATTATTCATTGCCAGAGCACATTATATTCACTCCTGAAATGTACATTCTAGTTTAGCTTCATTCAGACACAATCCAGCTGGTTGCTTTGAGTCCACTCCACAGTGCAAACTATCACATAGTAAGGGGAACAGTTTTGCAGTTTGTCTCAAAAGCAAGCTTATACTACAAAAGCAAGCTTATCCTACAAAAGCCCTAGTGTAAAGCCCCTTTCTGTCTCACAAATCCATCACTCTGTCATGCAAAAAACCTTGAGTTCCCAATCTTGTGCAATTTGACATCTGGCTGAGCAATGCAAGGATGCAGCTGGGAGCTGGGAACTTGAGCATTCTGATCTCCAAGCTGTCATTGATCCTCTCCAGCCATGGGACAGATTCAGATAAGGAGGACATGTTTACCTACAACACACATGATTATGCAGATTGGCCAGAATACACCTTCAGACTTGCACTTACTTGGCATGTAAATTGTCCCTTAGGGAAAGAAGACACATACCTACAAAAGAAGAAAGAAATTTGCCTGTAATCAGGATGCTGTGGGAATAAAAATTCCTGATCTCAGAACAGACACCTCTGAGGCTTTCCTCATCTATGAAACACATTCAGTCTATTCCAAATATAGCTACCAATTATTATTATATAGGTGAAGGGGCTGCTGCAAAGACTGCTTTCATGCCACAGTTCAAAGGCAAAATTGGCTAAGTATTCATTAAAGCTTCCAGGAATGCAGTGAGTTACCTTGGTAATTTCCTTTTCACTGTGATGAAGACAACATCCTATGCAATGCCTCTAAGGAGAAATCACAGCTGTCATTTCAAAGTTAACATCTTTGACTATTAAATCTCTAATTTGGTTTATTATTTTAAAGACTTACCTTCTAGTCATTTAGACAGGCCTTGCAGAGCACTGGGAGTCATTCCAAATTAGAAATGAAATTAGAATCTAAGTCTGTAGGAGAAATCTCAGCGCACTTCCCGAGCAGCCAGCATACTGTGTTCCAGTTCTGCTCCCTCAATCCAAAAGATACAGGAAAGGAAAGGATCTGAGTATACTCTATGATTCTTACTGTATCTCTCTATTCCAAAAATGTCTGACTTCCAATAAGCTGAGGATTCAACAATAAATACTCTTGACCAAAAATAGTTCAGTGTTCAATTACTGAGTGCTTTTTCCCATACTGAGGATTCAGTTTTGCTGAATGGTCTGAACACAAAGATGAGTAGAAAAGTGACACAGTTTCCTGGTGATACAAAGGTATTCAGGATAGTCAAAACCTGACTGAGAGTAGTTGAGGAGGATCTCATTCTACTGAGTGGCCAGAGACAAAAAGGGAGGTGAAATTCAATGGTGATGAGGGCCAAGTACAGCACATGAGAAAAATATTCCTAGATAGATAGAACATAGAATCACAGAATGGTTTGGGTTGGAAGGGATCTTAAAGACTATCTGGTTCCAGCCCCCCTGCCATGGGCAGGAACACCTCCCACCAGACCAGGTTGCCCAAAGCCCCATCCAGCCTAGCCTTGAACACTTCCAGGGATGGGGCATCCACAGCTTCTCTCGGCAACTTGGTCCAGTGTCTCACCACACTCTGAGTGAAGAATTTCTTCCTTATATCTCATTTAAATCTTTTAGTTTAAAACCATTCCCCCTTGTCCTATCACTCCACTCCCTGACAAAGAGTCCCTCCCCAGCTTTCCTGCAGGCTCCCTTTAGGTACTGGAAGGCTGCTATAAGGTCTGCCTGGAGTCTTCTCTTCTCCAGGCTGAACAACCCCAGTTCCCTCAGCCTGTCTTTGTAGGGGAGGTGCTCCAGTTCCTTAATCATCTTTGTGGCCTTCCTCTGGACTTGGTCTAGTAGGTACGTGTCCTTCTTGTGCTGTGGGACCCAAAGCTGAATGCAGTACTCCAGGGAGTACAGTAGAGGGGAAGAATCACCTCCCTCAACCTGCTGGCCACGGTTCTTTTGATGCAGCCCAAGATATGGCTCGCTTTCTGAGCTGCAAATGCACATTGGGTTCCAGATGATGGGTTCTAAATTAGTACTATGACTCAGGAATAGAACTTTTAGAGTAAACTGAAATCTGTATGTAGGTCCCTGTTCAACAATGGGGAAGAACATTTTACAAACTATTAGAAAAAGAAGCAGAAAACCTCCTTACACCACTAAGAAGTGTTCTTGCTTACTGAAAACCAAGCACAATTGTTTTCATGATACACATTGTGGTTAAATGAAATAGAGAAAAAGGTTGGTGAAAAATGATGTGAATAGGGTGCTTTCATACAAAATGAGATGAAGGCTCTTCAGCTTCGAAAAAAGATAACTATTATGTATTTCTTTAAAGGTTTTGCTGTAAAATGCTTCCAGCCCTTAATAATCCAACATCCTAAAAACTCTGCAAAGCTCATTAAGCATGACTAGATAACATGATTAAGAGTAATCATAATTTATATTATAGAAAATAGAAGTATTTCACTAAACTGATATTAAGGTATGTTCCAATAAAATATGCGCTAATATGACAGAGTGAACAGATTTGCAGGTTTTTCTCACCAGTACACAATTCACATAAGGAAAGAAAATAAATTGTCTCAAATTCAAACAGGTACTTCCAAAGTCTGTTTCCCATAACTTAATTGTCTTAATTGACATCTTCTGTTATGAGTGGCTTCATGGAGAGCTGGCTTTTTCATTCTAGCAGCCATGACTGTCCTTATCGTTACTAAATTCTTAAAATCCTACCTGTTGGGGATCCATACCTCAGCAAGTAATATTCACAAAGATTAGGTTGGATTCAGACATTAAATAATGGACAGTTTTAAAGAATGTTAAAGAAAGTTCTTTCAAAGGAAAAAAAAATGGACATTACATTTGCTGAAAAATGAGAGGACTGAAGTGCTAATGTTAAAATAAAAGTAACAATTTTTGTGTATAACTTCAGGAGAAGACTACATTGTTGGTGTATTATTTAGCTATATTGTAGTGTTGTACCTATTGCTATTCACTGTAATTATTTTCACATATTGCTTGCACAATTTTGAGTATTGTAACCTTCACTTATTCCTAACAAATAATATTCATATTAAAGTTTTCAATTTATTCAGAATGTGGAAACAGGCCTTTGTCACAAAGTACAGAATCACAGGTACTAAGAGGAAACTGGATGTCACTAAACGCTATCAGAGTAACACATCTTGTTTCTGAAGCTCTACATGAGTACAAAAAATTGACTTCAGTCATGCAACTGAAAGGACTGAAGCAACATACTGAAAAATTGAGCTTTTCCCACAGACAGCAGCCATTTCAGAGTAGACCTCATAAATAATAAAAAAGTAGTGTTAATAAAACACTACTTTTTATTTTGTGTTAAATTGAGCAACATTAAATTTGAAGACCAAAAGCATAAACTTCAGAGTTTATGGCGGAACATGAATTAGTTGTAACAGTTTTTGGCCAAACACTAATTGACCATTCCTAGATACAGCATACGAGGTAGCAAGACATTTCCTTGTCTAGCAACCTTCAGAGGTAAATGGAAGAGAACACCTCACTGAAGAATATTCAAAAGGATAAGATGTTTCAGAACAGGTTTGTCATTTTGATGTCAAAAGTTTTCAAAGAGAGGTAGTACAGTGAAGAACATTTGGGTGTATCCTGAGATGACATCCTTGAGAGGATCTTGGTAGGATCCCGCATCCTGTGATGTGATAGAACTCATAGGGCACCTCAGCCACCTTTTTCTACCAGAGGAAGAGATTCTGCCAGTCAACATATAGCTTTCTAGCCAAAATCACACTGAAAATTTGAAAAAAAAAAAAACGAAACTGAAATATGAGTTCACTTTTGATCTTGAGGTTGCAATTGTCCTCCTATTCTGTACTGTATCAAGGGCTGAATGAAGAACTCTGACACCCCGGGTGCACAGCTGGTTTTATATTTGCACTTGGTAAATGTGAAACAGTACTTGTCTTCCCAGAAGTCCTCGAACACTGGACAACAAATTAATACTTTATTATTATTATGCTTGGTTTTCCTTCCATACCATTGATCCATTCATTCTGCTCCATACACAAGAAATTCTCTTCAAGTATTATGTTCCTAATACCAGAAACAAGGCTGTATCTGGAAGACTCTCACATTGGTAAGAACTTCAAAAATCTTGTGACTAGACCCGAGTTAACAGATAAAGGGTAGGTACTCTGATGACAGGCATGGAGGACGATGTTAATGTGCTTTCTGAAATCGGGGCCTTCATAAGGAATTGTTCACCAGACAAAATGTAATTTAAATAAAGTTTGGTTTGATTCTCAAATTTTAAGACATGGCAAAGCTATTAAAGCTCACCATGACTGTGTTGAAATGTGGTAGTGAGAAGGTTATTATAAAACTTTTTGAGTATTATTTCTAGTATTCACAGGACATAGTAATTTAAACATAAAAAAACACTGGGACCAATGTTTTTTTTATAAAAGAGCCAGATTATTACGTATGGAACATGCAGGTACTATGTAATATTTCTGTTTCTTCATAACATATAAACTGTTTGATGGCTTTTTCCATAAAAGTAGTTCACTTTTTTAATGACCCTGTTAAAATTTGCTTTTTTAAATAACCAGTGGTGTAATGAGAACTGTCTGTGCAGTTTGCAGTAGAACAGAATCAGAAGCCCCATGTTCAGTGGTCCAAAAATGACAGATTTTTGATTCAGTGTGATGTTAAATTCATAAAGAAATCAAATCTAATGCTGTCTTTAGTTTGAAAGTAATCCACCAGAACAGAGTCTTAACAGGTTGCATAAGATTTTCATAATAATTCACCTGACATTGCCATCACTGCTTTATTGGAGATAGGCTTTTATATAGGTAATTGTCTTAGGAACCTGGACAAATTGAACAATGCACTGAGTATATGCAAAGCAAGCACAGAACTAGGCATGGCCTGCATCCTGAAGTATGTTGACATTTTATGTGTGGCAAGACAAAGCACTCTGCAGCACCCACTTCTGGTCTGTAGGAAAGTGAGACAACTAAACACACATGACAGGCTTGCAGCAATCCCCACTGGGAACCTGTGCTGATATTCCGGTTACAAGCATGGCTCCAGAGCCTGTTTAGATAGACCGTGTCTTGAATTCAGTTGGATAAGTTTAAACTGGCAAGTGAGAGCTAGAGAGGCCATAGGGAAGCTATCCATTAAAATTCATTTCTCAAATGAAGCGATACAGCCTACCCATACCGGAAAGATTTTTGCTGAATTCAGTAACTGACAGTTCAGGATAGATGATGCACCTCAGACATATAATCTTTTGCATAAAGACAAAAATGCTAAAGGAAGTACTGTTGCCTCCTCAAAGGCTTCTTTTTGCACTGAGAACATTTAAGATAGTAGAGGTAGCACAGCTGCTCCTAGGCAGTGGTTCAGTGTGGGGGAGAGAATAGGAAGAGCAATGGCAAGGAAATTTGTGGGTCAGAATAAAGATAGCTTAATAAGTGAAGAAAAGAAGGGGAGGGGGAAGAAAGAACAGGTCCTATGAGGAAAAGTAACACCATTCCAACCAGACCCAGTTACAAGTACTTTTCTAGTTATTAATCTTACCACCCATTTCAAAAATCCATTCTTTTCTTCTACCTGGAAAAGTTAACTACTGTTTTATAGGTTAGTGCCTTGGTCCCACATTTCTTGCTATGAGCACTGAGTAGTATCAAAAATGTGGACACTTACAGATTTGATACCAATAAAAGCACTTGCTCTACACATTTTTTGGTAAATTAGGATAGAGATGTTTTTATCTTTATTGTAAGACAGTGATGTAATTTTTCAAGTGCTTTGTTTCAAAGCATACTTACAGGTGCGATGGGAAAGTCATTAATATCCCATTCTTTGCTTGTCCTCACCCTTTCCCCCAGTGGGCATAACGGGTTCAAAATGAAGATGTGCTGTGCATAGTATTATGAGATTAGAAGGTATTAAGTCTGTGCCAGCAATATGCTATGGGCAGTTACTATTGTTCCTTTACAGTGGTGATTAATAAGCCAGCATTTCTGGGAAAAGTTTTCTGTGAATATCACTGAAATGCTCACTGGAAAAGTCTTGTTTTGATGCTGTTTCCTAATTTGGATTAACTATCTCCCTTTTGGGTTCATACACAACTTGTTTAATCCCATTTTTAAATAGTGCAAGAGCAATTGTGCTGCAGCTCATCAGCTCCAATAAAGCTACCTTACTGCTTTACCGTGTGAGTACTGCAACATTTCACAAGGCTCATCTAAAAAGAGAGTACCTATTACTTCTGAAATTCATAGGCTATCTGTCCCTGTCATACCTTGCAATAATACGAGGATCCCTTGGTTCTGATGCAGGGAGATATACTTAGCAAGAATACTTCTTTTCTCCTAAACATGGATTTAACCTGTGGGCACTTTGGTACTTACTTACAGGTAAACTGTCACAGTTAAAGTCTTACAGAGAGTTATGGCCTGCAAATGCCATCATCAATAATAGTTCACTACATTCCCAGAAGGGGACCAGGTCTATCCTGCAGGTAAAAACCACTCATCTAGCCAAACTTTATTCCCTTTTTTCAAAAAAAGCAGTCAGTTTAGATTCAGTCCTCTGAGACAGCTTACAAAATCCAGGCCAATAAATGATAATTGTCAAGGAAAAGATAGGTTTTTCTCTGCAATCAATAACATGGTTTCACAAAATGTCCTGCATTTTGCATCTGGTTTCCCTTTAGTCCTGTCTCTAATATTATACATACAAATAAATGATCCAAAACACTTGAAAACAACTAACAGAACTTGTATATCCTGGAAACAGAGTAAGCAAGACTATTTAGTAAAAGTTAATAATAGGGTTGTTTCGTTTTGTTTTACCGGCTGTCACAACTTCCAGTGACTTGTTAGAGGATCACCCAGTAAACATTCATTTATTGCCTCTCAGGTCTCTTCCTAAAGATGATCTCCCCCAAAGTTGTATCTCCCCACAGCGCTGTCATTAAATGCAATGATTACACCCACTAAATATATATGCTACCTGCAACTGTCTTATCAGCCACCCCAGCTAAACAGCAGCCAACTCAGCACAGAACCACCTTCTTCTCTGTGATACTCAAGGTAATTCTGGAGTTCAAAGACAGAAGTAGGAAGTCAAGCATAAGCCTTAGTACTGGTCTGTACTTGGAAGTCATTGGCTTTTAAAGGAATATTTGAGACTAAAGTCCATTTATTCCAGTCAATGTTGTCAAACTCTAAAAAGTTACAGCCTCAAAAATTTAGTCTACAATGTACTAAATAGAAAGGAAGAAAGAACAACTAGCTGCCATCACCTGTAGAAGTCTCACATTTTTACATATGTGGACATAACCATCACTTTTAAAGTCACAGGATTTGAACAATGACATCCAGTTGACACCACCACCTAAAACGCCTTCCATTTCAGAGCAAAGAGGTGGTGTTCAGGTTTTGTAGTATTTGTCCTGTGTTACTGCAAATGACAGATAAAAGTATTTTGTTTAAGTCTGAGAAAACTGTTTCAGTAAAGACTCTTCCTTTTGTACTATGAATCACATGCAGGATAAACAGCTATGCATATACTCTGCAGAAATCACTTTCTGCAGAGGTACCGTTTAAAAGTTTACTGGCATTAGAAGATTTGCTCTGTGTGTTGTATTTTCTCTTTTTTGTTGTTGTTGTGTGATTTTTTTTAAACCTTCTGGTAATTGCTTTAAAAGAACAAAGCTCTTTGTTTAAGAGTAGCTCAGGGAGATCATAATTGCTATAAGGTACAAGACTGTTTCCAAGTATTTCTGAATTGCTTCTCTTCTGCATTAAATATTTAATGTTTAATGTTTGGCCAAACTGTAGAAATTCCCTCTGGAACATGGGTGATGACTTCAGGAAGAGAATGAAGACCTGTCAATTCAATTTTCAGTATGATTCTTTTTAGAAAACCACAGCTATTAAAGAATAGAGTATTTAAGAAAAATAATAATAATTCCAGGAGTACACGCACATGTTCTTAGTAAAAAATATCAAGCAATTAATTCTGTGTCTTTGAAAATTGTAGATTCACACTCTGTGAATCTAAGATAACAATAATCATGCTTTTCTCTGTAAGATCTGGTTTAAAAAAAAAATACTGTTAATGTAACCTAGTGCATCACATCTTGCCATCCTCTCCCCCTCATGCACCCAGCTCTTCATGGATTTTATCAGACAGATGTCTTACTGTTATCTCCATCTAGAGCCAGGAGTGACGTTATCTAGTGGCATTCGGCAGCAAGACTTTAACCCAGCAGTCCAGGAGGGAAGTGTGTCAAGGCTACTACTGACTAGCAAAATCCTGCTGCATCAGCTAAACAGCACCTGCCCTTGCTCTCATATTAGGTCTCCAGATGTCCTGTTCTCACCTAAGAGATCAGCGTGTCCCAGGAGAGCTGACTACTACTTTTTCATTGTATTAAAACCTGACAGCATACTGGGAATAAACCGTTTTAAAGCCTAATGAAAACAAGCATGTGCTTCCTCCTAGCCAATAATGCACACTGATGTGGATGCAGCTGATCAGAGAACACGAGCTAAATGTTACAAACGCTGCCCATTTTGAAACTCTGAAAATTGCTACAATTTGTGAGGCTATTTCTGCTTCTACTGTGACATAGGGACACCATTGTGATACCCATCCACAATTCCTGACTTATATTCACCAGACAGCTAAATATATAAGGAACTGAGGACAACGTTCGAAGAGACCCATCACAGCACCACCTTGCAACATGCTCAAGAAAGCCAAAGGCAGGGGATATAACCCAATATATGGAAGTGACTTCTAAAAGAAGGGAGAGAAAAAGCTTACGCGGAAAGCTAGTGGGATAGCTTATGCCAGCTAGAATTGTATTAAAATGTTAAAATTGAATAGTAATATTTATTCAGTTATGTTGCATGCCACTTGACTTTCAAATCAAATACATTTATCACATTGCAGATATTATTCTTTATATCATTATATATATAAATGAGGAAATAGACAGGATGTTTAGTACTGTTGTTTTAATGTTACTCAGAAACATTGAACTGCTAAGTATCTTCCCCTTTTGTGATCATTATTGTATCCTTTAATAGCTTGTTAACACAGCTGTCGTATTTAGTTTAACAGCATCCCTTTTCCAGATCACTTTTCCTAATGCAGCACCTGCTCGCAACAAAAAAGTCAGCTGGTTGCTGTGCGAAGCTTCACTTCTTTCTGAACTAGCTGAAAGGTAGTTCTCAGCCTTTCTCCCCCCACCGTGCTTCAGCATTTTCAAGACAGTTAATGTCCAAGATACCCAAGAGCAAGCTACGTATTCAGTGTGCAATCAAGGAAAATGACCACAGGTGAAGGTTAGCACACACTGTAAATACATTGATTGCTTCAGATGAGAAAGGTTCACTCTAGAGAAACCACTCCCAGGGGCTGTTCCTAGACCCCAGGTGTGCATGGGCTCAGTGCAGTCCAAGAAAAGAGCAAACTGGGGATCCAAAGGCAGAACCCAAGTTTAGTTCCCAAGCTGAATTCTGGGGATCCAGTAAATTTCAGTCTTTCTGAAATTTGATTTCCTAACACCAAAGCATGCTACATACAACTGCCAAGCCACAGACTAGACCCAAAACAAATATTTTAGAAAATGGTGAATAAAATAAGTAACTTCTAAATTTAGATTTAAAAGTCCCCAATGTTGGCACATTCCTTACTTCTGCTGGCAATGAAGTTTAAAAGCTAGCGGCTGTTCCATAATCTAAGTAACAGTTAATAGCACAATGTCTACAGATCTCTACTGGATATGCATGGAGGTGTGGGTATGTGCACTCATGGAAGGAAAAATAAAGGGGTGATGACCAAACCAATGAGTCTTCTGAATTTGATGAGACAATCAATTGAGTTTTGACCAAACCCCTGGGAGCTGCATAAGGAGTCAATTAACATGATTCTGGAAACAATTTCACACAGTCAGGAGCAGGATTTAGGGTAGATTAGTGTTTAGCAACACATTAAAGGAACTCCTCTGACATCCAAAGTGAGCTGACACACTTGTTTCTAACACCCTTCCTTAATACTTGGTTTCAATAGCAGCTAAGGGCCCTAAATACTTCTGAGAACAAAGCATCTCAGATAGGTCACCCAAAAATTGTCACATGAAGCTATTGAACACCTCTGGAAAATTGGCCTGCCTGCTGGAAACTGGTGTTCTTAATAGTATGCAAGCTAAAATAAATACCGAGAAACTAAAATATAAAATTATTATAAAACAAGCCCACCTAAAAGTTCAAGCACAAAGTAAAAACCCAATTAAAATATAGTAAAAGCTATTTTTAAATGAAATCTTTAAATCAGAAGACTGAGCCAGAAACAGGGGGAAAGCAGAAGCCAAACCACAATCTTACTAGAAGACACCCTAGTATATAATGCCACACACTTTTTCCATCTTCGAACATAAGAACTTTGGACTGCACTTCTCCAGTTTTGGTACCTAGGTATTGAACATGATTGTTTTACCACATTGCTTGATGTCTCTGCCAACGAGCCACATAGCTTGAGAATAATTGAATGAAATTCAGAACAATTAGGTACAAAGCATATTATATATGCCACAAATGTCATGTTAACTTCTTAAAGCAAAAGATAATATTCATTATCTACATATGACTTTCATGAGAGGCCAAGAAACTTATTCTGGATGCTAACATTGATTTCTTTATATAGTGTTATCACCTCCATAAAGGTTTTCCAGCAGGAACGAAACAATAGATTCCCTCTTGAACTGATACATGACAGAACTAGAACTTTTTTTTTTTTTTTTGGTCTACTCTTGAGTGGCTGAGCACTTGGTTATGCCTTTACAATCACAACACAAAGATTGCTATAAATGAGGATTACATCAGTCTGATCCAAATTTTAGCTAGTCAAGATCCTAAGGAAGTAAAGAAATGCTTGTTTCTAATAAAATAATGGAACCTGTTACTGAAAAAAAAGATGTGGATGCTTTTGGCTTTGTATCTTTTAATATGAATAGAGATTATCAATGTTAACACATGGGACATTATTGGAAAGAAAATCCTTTGCCCGATTTACTTTTTTTTTAAACTATGAACTGAAACTATTAATAAACTTATCCTTCCTGCTCTTTAGACTTCTAGCACAACTGCTATTCAGATTTATTCATGACTTCCTTTTATTAGAGACATGCCAAATCTGCTGTATTGTCCACTTGGAAAAATGCCCACTATACACAGACACTGAAGAAATACTCAGATATTAATTATTTGCATTGCAGCCATCCAAACTGTTTCCACTCATATGAAAATTTTAGAACAATGCATTATTTTTAACAAAAAAAAAAAAAAAAACTTTATTATGATACCAATTTCTCAAACTTGAAGTTTTTGTCTCTTTTGTACAAATGACATATTTTCAAATCTCAATTTGTATAAAAACCTGTGGTTGCAAAACTGTCTGGTGTCTCAGAAAACAGAATTCCTTTTAAGGGAATCAGATAGTTTTCCAATGTAAGTATTGTTCTTTATTAAATACTGCTGGGTAGTAGCACAAATGAGACCAAAACAAACAAACAAACAAAATAAATCAAGAAAATATAAGCAACAATCCTTCTCGTAATTAAAAATGAATGAAAAATGCAAGTGAATAGCATGCCTAGAAAAGAAGAGTCACACTTTTTTCAATCTGGTTTCCAAATATCCATGTGCAGACACCAAAAGCAGTCATAATATGTAAGTATGTTCCACATTCATCCAAACAAATTGGCAAAAGTGGGTGAAGCCTGAAGAAGAAAACCCAAGCATCTCTGCTGAAAGTAGGCTGATGATCCTTTAAAATTAGGATGATGATCCTTTCCAGGCTTCTAGCCAAATGAACATCCAGGGTAGAGCTTGCCAAGCCAAGGGCATAGAGTTAGAACCAACCTCTCGGGAACCAATTGCTTTCATAGTGGCAATTTGGGAACCAATAGCTTTCATAGTGGCAAAGGCACACCATGGGGGTTTATTAAAAAAAAGAAGGTAAAAATATAAAGTATGTATAGTACTTCTGACAGAACTATACATGTATTACTACTATTGTTATTTCCCCTGTTCAGTCCCCTACCATAGTTAATACAAATGAGCAAAATGAGGATTATACACAGTAATGTGTTATTGAGGGTTTAGAGCATTATGGAGCAGGATCTGTGAGAAAAAAAACTATGATTCTATGAAAGCACACTTGGACATCCTATCATGCTGTTGTACACAGCCTAAGCCAAATCCTTCTCCACACCTCCTAGCCAGATGAGATGGTCGAGCTTCTAGGCACTTCCATCTCCATGTCTATATGCTGCCTGGTGCTTTAGGGTGTTGCTTTCCCAGGGTGCATCAGATGCTTTATCCTATTGCTCAGCTATGTTTTCTTGCTTCACTGCTGCTTCTTTTATTTGCTATGTCTGACATAGTTTCTTTTGTCTCTTAAGGAAGCTCTTCAACGTCCAGCACTTGACTACCAGTGGGTTACTTCTAATCCTGAGACCTATTTTCAACCTCAGCTCTTATTTTCAAGACCTTTACTATTATCCCACATTTAAAGACCATATCACAATGACAAACACTTAGTATCAAGCTCTAGGTCACAGAGCCATTCCTCATAAGAAATTTAATAATTTTATAGTCCAGAATGAGATATTTGCACAATTAGCGTTAAGCCTGTAGCGTGTTAGTAGCACTGACAATACTGTTTTCACTGGAGAAATTGAGCAACATGAGTAGTCATGAGATCAGTGTTACTCATGAACTTTTCAGATGTGGTTCAGGTTTCATGTTCAAACTGTACTATGCTTTCCCCACTGGTCATTTAAGGCTGGAGAAAATGCTGTTAGCCTCTTCTCATAGCATCCTGGAAGATGCTTCAACCATTTCAGTAGTTTCTTTGCAAGCTTTTATATGTGGAAGCTTCTAAAAGCATGGCCAATCTTTCCAGCTCCACATGATAAAGCATCATATCCATTTCCACCTTACTATTGCTACTTACTAGTGCTCAACATTTTGGTCTTATAACCTCTAAGTTAATTCTGAGAACAGTCTCCTGGTGTTTGAACTGCAGGCTGAGTGGTTCCCAGGAACCCAACCAGTATGTTGCTGCTGCTCTCATGTGACCTTTCTTCCCACAGTTGCCTATGCATCATGCGTCTTAAAAGAGTTTTTATTGCTCTACAAACCTTTGGTTGCTTTTTCAGAAAAAAAAAAAAAAAAAAAAAAAAAGGATTCATAAAGTTAGTTATAAACTCTATAATTAAAAGAGGGCTTTTCTGTTTACTACATATACACATTTTTAAATTCAACGTTGCAAAGGATAATCTTATAATTCATAAACTTTAAGCAAACTGTAATTTTGAAAGTTTTAATCTGGGGATGATGAGGGACCTTCCCTGGAAGAGAAAAGTCTGGTTACTTCCTTCTTCTTTAGCAAAAGAGATGGGAAAGTTCACAAAATCTATCCATCACACTATGGACTACACATAGAGCTTTTTCTCAGATGTTTAAGTTTATTCCTGCAAGTAAATCACAATAGAGCAACTGCAATAGATAAGCATTAAGCAGGAATTTCACAACGGAACACAAATATCCCTTTTGAAATTGATTTGCATTGGAGTTTTCTCCCACTCAGGATCTGATTAATACATCATATAGACAATTGTATTTAAGGTTATATAATGGTTCAAGAGTACAGGAAATTGTATTTGTGTACTGTTGTAGGAAAACAGCTTGCCTTGAGCTTCAGAGTAGATATGTGTGGTAGAGGAAGAGGTATTAGATTATTCCTGGAAGAGTTTCTAGGTCATAGTGAAAGAAAATGAGCTCCAGTAGCAGCCAGCTACAGTAACCAGGAACCTACAGTATGTTGTGTGGGGATTTGCTTATACTTTGACATTTATCCAGTGTATAGAAATTCTCCCTGCCAGGTTCTCAAGCCTGGTTCTCAAGTCCTTACACAAGAAAACAAAAAATGCTTCTGCATGTGTGTAGACTTTGGCACTTTGATGGAACAGATGAGTTTTTCTGATAGCAACCCAAAGATACTTTCAGTCTGACAAGGTCATCTTTAAGTCCTCTCACTGGTAGAAGGGAATTAAGGGAGACTTTCAACAACTGTTTTGAAAATTGATTATTAAGTATTTTTCCAGATGGAAAGTTAGACAGAGATGGGAAAGCAATAAGAGGTCGAGACACTTTTGCATCTATGTTGCATTACTATCAAAGGTTTGAACTAGGAAGCAGAGATCAATTTCTGCGTCTGAGGGGAAAAGATATAGAACACTGATTTTGTTGTATTACATTTATATCCATTACTTTAAAAAAGTCCCCAGAAAACTAAAGCTAATTCAAAATGGGAATGGGAATTAGAAGCTATTTGCCTAATAGTCTTAAAAAAAATAATTATATATATATAATTCACATTACCCCATTACCTCCATCACCCCCCAGAATGGTATCAAAGAGCAAGAAACCATCACAATACAGTATTGGGTAACTCACTGAAGAAAATAAACTTAAAGCCAGTTTGATTTCACCAGCCCTCTATTACCACATTCACACAAGTCAAATATATGTTGAGGGGACGAGAACTTTCATCTGCATCATCTCACCATCACTGGCTACCCATTCCTTCATGAATTACTTCTGTCTTAACTTGCTAAGCTTTCCAGTCCTGACAACATAGGAAATTAGAATAGAATAGAATAGAATAGAATAGAATAGAATAGAATAGAATAGAATAGAATAGAATAGAATAGAATAGAATAGAATAAATGTATTTCACCACAAAAAAATAGAAATACAACCACTGATGGTGTGAACATGAGAGATGAGGAAAAAGAATTTGTGCTGCATTACACATGGTCCAAGGACCTCTACTCACACCCAGAGACAAGATTTTGAAGCTCTTATTTGGTTTGTCCTAATTCTACTTTGTGAAAATGAGGTGAGCGTGGCAGTAGTCTGCAATGCCTCTTTCATTGTATGACCACACTGTAAAGTGTTTCCTTTCTCTATTCCATAATACCACTTTGACTTTCAATCTCTGTGTTTCACAAACATGATCCCTAAGGGACCATGAAAATGTTCAAAGTGGGTCACAGACTGCTGTGGGGTGAGAACAGACTGTATTAATTGTCTGCAGTGGGGAAACTGAGTTGCTACCAGCAATTAAAGGAGGCTAATAGTTCTTTGGCTGGTGTAAACACTTGTAGCCAGTAATTACAGCTATTGCATATTCCCCAGACTTGAAGAAATTGAACTGCTGCCATTTTGTCTGAGAAGCAGTAACTGACAGCTTAATTGACTTTTTTAGATGGTGAAAGGGAATTCACTCTGCATGCTAACAGTAAAGTTACTAATTGTAAATCAACATCATTTTAATCATATAGTTCTGAAAAAGAAGCATATGCAATGTGGGTTGTAAACCAGGGGTCTCATATTCAAAAAATTTTCAGCAAGACTAGTGGAAAAGAACTTATTTTCAAATATTTGAGAGACATTGCTCTGCCATAAAACCTGGCACACAAATGAGGAGGGTGATCAGGGCAGAGGAGTGAATGAAGAGTGAATTTTGGACTTAGTAGATATAGATAAGATATATTAACAGAATGGAGGAAGAAGGAAAAAAATACGATTATCTTTCATTGCTACTTCCTTCCTGCTTCAATTCTGTTTCCTAACTATGCCTAAATGTTTGTAAATGTCTCTAAAAATCCAACAAAGAAATATCAAGTAATTATTTCCCACTGCCATTTTCAGTCCAGCTTCACAAGGAGCCTTCCTCTGCATTACACTGGTTCCTGTTCTTGTGACGTGAGTTTTGGCTCATTCTTCCCTTTCTCTGCCCCTTTTGCTATTGTTGGCTGAGTTGATGGGCTGAGAGGAGATATAAGCAGGGGAGCATAGGGACATGGGGGACAGGCAGCTCTTGGGTATCTTCAATCCCTACCATGAGGAAGGAGATAAACTAAGCTGAGAAAACACAGGTGAAGAAAGTTGAGGTCTCCAAGCCCTAAAAGAGCTCTGTTCTGTTTGTATGCAGAAGGAACACCATGTCCACAATAGTCCACAAAGGGGATGTGGAACGGAAACAGCTGAAGCAAACCTCGCTGTGGATACAAGGAAGGTGGGAGGCACTCATTGTTCATAGCTCCCACTCTCCAAACATGTCGATCTACATGCTTCCCCTCCACAAAAGCCCCAAATCTTTCTTTTGTATAACCAGCTCTACTCCCACAGGCAGGAACACTCAGTGTTGAGAAGATGAACTAGACAAGAAGTACAGCCACAAACAGGATTTCACACGGCCATTCACAGCAGAGGACATTGCTATCTTTGACTCTCACCTGTTCTTGTATTCATGCAGGATTTGTCCCTGTAGTCCCTCTGACCCAGTCATTCAGATTATACTGAAAATCAGAGTGAGAGCTGATGGTCACCTGCCTTCGTGAAGGGATCTTGCTAAAAGGGAAAAGTCTCCAGATCCTTCAAGACAATAAAATATGAAATTATAATGAACAGGTCCACTCTGTGACAAATCTTTCCCTGTCAGAACCCAGGGACCTTGCAGCAGGATATTAAGGAACAGAAAATTCCACTCAGGTGACCCTAGAGGTTTTTGCAATAATACATATAACATCCAATAAAACTAACAAGAAAAGATACTTTATATTCATTCCCACTTCAGTGAACATATTTCTTTCTTTCCTATTCCTGCCTACAAAAGCCATGTAATAGGGAATTTATTGAAATAGTAGATCAGGTTTGGTCAGACAGCACAGCATTAATGCAGCTGCAATATTAGCCATGTGGCTATTTTTAGTACACAATTTCCTTCACTTTAGCTTTGAATATCACGCATGTGAAATCTAAAAATCATATTCTGCTGACCATGCCCTTGGAACAGCTAAGCTCATTTTGAAAGTCCTACATGTTGTCCAAAGACCCCTGACTTTCATACGATCTGCACTAATTAGTGCTGGCACTCACTATGCAGCCTTGGTTTCAGATAGTATTAGGCATCTAATGAACTTTGAAGTTGAGCACTCTGTACGCAAATGTAAACTCCACGTGTTAAGTTGCACACCATGACCATAAAAGATAAAGAGATACTGGTTATTTCCCAGTTCTTTAATACACAATACACAGCCAAGATAGAAGTAGTGGCTCAGATATCTTGAAAGGTTTTTAAATTATATGCTGTCTACTCAAGGAAAGAAACCTGATTTTCAATCATGATGGTGCCAGAGGTCCTTGACTACCACAGGAAGTTTTTTTTAGTCTAAGAAATATAGTTAGTTGGGAAGGCATGGCATAGCCAAAGACTCACAGCTGCCTTCCATATATCATGCAGAAGTCAACAGCCATCCTGGGAATGGAGGAAATCCCACAAGATAAAAGCATAGTCAGAAAAGTACCTTGATATTAACAGGTAATTAAGAAGCAAATTATTAATGGATATGTGGGATTGGTAACCATCCTAATTTTTTAACATTTCCTTCCTCTGCTACATTCAAAGTTTGCTACCTAAATGTTTTTCTAGTTTGTTTAAATAGCAATAAAGTAAATTCTGAAGTGCCAGATCATCAACAGACCATCATTTCCATCATTTCATCTAATGATAAGAATATGTGAGTTAAAAATGCAACATGGTTTAGTCAGGGTATACGATATAACAGGTCAGTAAAGGTGTTAGCAGTAACAAAATACTGATCACATTTTCCATTTTATTGAACACAGTAATGGCAGCTCCGTCTTGCTCAGCATTATTAAAGATTGAGTCCTCTGATCTACTCCATTTTGTTGTGGCAAGAAGGGAATCTGGCTAGTGAACAGAGTGACTTTCAGGACAAACAAATTCCAAGTTGTTTATTTATTTTCACTAGCATTTATGTTCATTAAAACAAATGGTGGCATGATAAGTCTCCCTTCCTTAATGGCAGCTGTGCCTAATGGAATCACCAAGACAGCAAACTTTATGGCTTCAAAATTAGACCACATAATTCTGGGACTGGTATCGGAATGTGCATTATTTCCTAGGTAATCTGATAAGATACATAAAAATTACCAGAGAAAATTAAAAAGACTAAAAATAGGGGATAACAGGAAGGTCCAAACTTAACTCTCATACAAGAAACTGCAACTCACAGTGACTTCAGCAATGCGATACTTGAAACAACTGCTGCAAAAAAGTTTCACATAGTACTTCAAATCTTGGAGTCAAGAATTTGATTTAATATCAACTGAAGATTTCTCGTCACCAACAAGGAGAAACCTCACATACTAAACTTTAATTTTGCCCTTAAATATGCATTAGGTTCCAGTGTAAGAACAGTACATTATCTACTGTATTTTTGTGAACAGTGGTTGTATCTTCATCAGTACTTGAGAAGAGTCCTGAGGAGCACTCCATGAGGCTATATCACCCAAGCACTCAATGGCTCCTGAAGCTTTTCTACTCCATATATTCAAACCAAATACTTGATCTAAATGGATTGTACTACCAGTTTTGAGTAATCGGTCTGAATTTCATGGCATGCGAGCCAATGACAGTCACTAGAAAATGGTGATGTCCCTCACAAAGCTATGCAAGATTGTTAAAATATCTACATCAAAATTATCAGGAAAAAAAAAAAAAAAAAAAAAAAAAAAAAAAAAAAAAAAGGATATTTTGTTGCTGAAGACTTTTCCTTCACACTTACAGAAGAATAAAAGTTGTGGAAGCACTCTTTCCTTTCTGTTTCTAGTATCAACATTTTATTTTTTTCCTTTAGTGTCAGACTTGTTCTTCCCTCCCTCCTCCAACATCAATTCCTGGCAATGGAATTAAAATAAGTCCTGCTTTGTAAAGGACTATGGAGAAGTTCCAACCTGTCCGTTTCCCAATCCACTTGTGTTGCCATACTGTAGTCTCCTGGACTTCCACCAGAAAATTTGGCAGAATTAAAAACTACCATTAAATTTTCAGACCAGGGGAAAAAAAAAAAAAAAAAAAAAAAAAAGCGATATCACCCTATGACAGCACAGGCCAAAACTTTCTCTGCTACCAAACTTCTGCAGGTGAGTGACAATGGACCAGATTTCCAAACACATCTAGGTGCCTAAACGTACAAATGTTAATACTGCTTAAGCAAGATAGTGTCAGGACCTACTGAAATGAAGCAGCTGAGCAGGATCCTACCTATGTATTAAGACCTAAATAGCACTGAAAATCTAAATATTTCATAATTCTGTTCCAAATGTCCATTACATATTTTAAGTAAGTTTAAAAATATTTGTGTTGTAGTTGTTGTTTCATAATCTATAACATGAAGGACATTTTATCACTTCTAAAAGCCACTGGCTCTTGGATATTTTGAACTGCATCTCCCACTGAAATATTCCGGTTCAAACCAGTTATATTTTCTTCTATTTAGTATTGGTACCCAGAAAAGATTACTACCACTCCCTCATGAATCCTTTACTCGAATGTTTGCTAGTTTACCTGGTAGAAGACTCCATATTGTTAGGAGTTCCATGTGAGATTTCTCATGAATTAACATTTGAGAACCCAACTGAGGGAGAAATCAGTGGAAAAACAAAAAGAATAAGTGTGAATAGAAACCAAGAACAAAGACAAGAAGAAGAGTGAAATATAGCTAAGAATGCTACTGCAGCTAGAACT
Source organism: Aythya marila (assembly GCF_965140915.1). NCBI lineage: Eukaryota > Metazoa > Chordata > Aves > Anseriformes > Anatidae > Aythya > Aythya marila. Next base: position 102,741,123 of record NC_139043.1, on the reverse strand, counting down.
CTCTAGATAAGTACCAGAGAAATGCCAAATATTACAAAAAGAATCTCATTTATTTGCAGAACAAACAGAGCTCTTCTGAACAAAACAATGAACAAAGGTAGGGCTTTTTAATATCGCACTACCATATTTGTTTGCTAATGTACTGTGAAGTGAAAAAGAAAGGCCAGTTGTATCAATATGCCAAAAAAGCATGAGGAATATTGCACAGTTAGAATGAGACTTCTAAGCCACGTCGATTTTATATGAGCACCCAGTGAGGAGTTTACTTCACTATGATTATAACAAATCTGAGATTGCTGAGCATGACACATAATTTTGGAGGAACTATATAGAATATGTCATTCAAGACAAGACAGTAATGGAGATCAGAAAGCCCCCTCAGAAGAAAATACTGCTTAAAAAGGTAATTCACATTTAAGAAACATGATTAGAACACAACAGACTCTAGAGCATAACTAGATGAGCCTGAAGTATTTTTAGTGAAAATAAAATGATGTCTTGTGGACCAAAGATAAAAAAAGCACAGATCCCTAGCAAAACGAAAAATCAGAGACAACTGAAAGATCTCTGGAATAAACAATGGAATCTTCTAGGAAGAAGCAGCTCTGGAGGATTTTATGTTCATAAAGGTCTCAGTGGTGTCTTCACTTGGGACACAGC
>NC_139043.1:98162963-98537963 GCF_965140915.1 Aythya marila | reverse complement strand
ACATGGACAAGACAAGGAAGATCTGGAACTGATAGATGGCGAAGAAGCTTATAGTTTTAAAAATGGCTTTCAAAATCCATTGAGAAATCCAGGAGAAAGCTAAAGAGAGAAAAGACTGCATCTTTTATTTATACAGCATCTTCACCTTTTTTTGTTGATGCATTCAGGACCTGATACAGCCTACCTTTCTAGAATGAATGAATAAATAAATAAATAAATAAATAAATAAATAAATAAATCTCAAGTATCTTATTTTCTTAAGCCCTTTTTGTGCCCCTTTTCTGAGAAAAAAAAAATGATAAAGAGCAAAGTGGCAGAATTTATTTTTTGATATTGCTCATCTCTTTCCAACAAAATCAAATCAATCTCCCAATACTATCTAAAAGCTTCTCCCCCTACACAAACACAACTAAAGGGTCCCCCTCCCCACCAAACTCCAATATCTCAAGTTAGCAGTGGTGATGTGTAAAAACAGAAAATCAGGTAACTGCTTTGTTAACTATGTCTAGTTTGAAGACTTTTGCATATTTCTTTTTCTGATTAAAAATAAAAAAGGAGGGAGCAGGGTGTCACTGGGCAACAGAGATGGAAGTTACTGTTTGCCCATGGCTGAGAAAGGACAGTTTCAGCCAGACATTGAGGTGGGGCAGGAAGCCATGTGCCTGCAGCAAGAGCCCAGATGCAAATGAGAAAAGACCCTGAAGCAGGAGGCAGACAAGACCCGATGCCACCAAGGTAGTGGCCTTGTGAAGCCCTTCACCCAGGTGGCATGGAGAGGTTTTGCAGCAGAACTGGAGAGAGATCAGCTCCCAGGAGGACACAGGGTTTGGGGGAAAATTTATTTTCAGACTCTTTTATTTAATGAGTCACACTCAGCAGGTTTGAGATCTTAGAGGTACCTTGTTCTGGTTCATTACCAAGGGCACCTAGGCACTTGGTACAGTGGTTTCATGGAAGGCAGTGGTAGTGCCTAACACAAGGTCTTGTTAACTTAGTGAGTGATCCACTAATTGTTACAGAGAGGGTTGTATTCAGATTTCCAGAGAGCTAACTTGGCACAAATCCATGGTAGCTTTTCTTTTCCTCTTTTTGTTCTTTGACTGGTTTTAAATGCTGCAGGAGATACCAACCCATTCAAACTGCCCCTTGAAAGCAGCATACTTCAGAACAAACAAGCAACCTCTCTCCCTACAGGTATACTGCTAACGGTATTCAGAATAGAAAACTAAAAATATTTGCTAGCATACTTTTGAACAAACAAGGATCTATATTCCACCACTCTACAGAGGACAATGATCCTGGGGAGAGAGAATAATAAATAAATAAGTTAATTAATTAAAAAAAAAAATAAAATAAAAAATGGAAAACCAACAACTACTTCCTAACAAAACTTCTAATATGCAATGAAATGGAAGATACAAACAAACAAACAGACAAACAAAAAACATCTGAAGACAAAATTTCTGTTTTATTGCAATTAATTATGCTCTGTTGGTTTTGGATTTTGTTTTTACCATTACACTCTCATATACTGATACATTGCAATTCTTCAAGCAAAAATCCCATCTTTACTAAAATCAAGAATAGATGTTTCTTGATAACTATGCTGTTTTACAGTTCATTTGCTCAGGGAAGGCCCAACACAACAGTAGAGACTTTTCAAGAAAGGTCTCGCAGTAAACTGTAAATTAGTGGAACTAAGGAATATCTGTTATAATCATTTGTTTTAGTAGAAATAGCATAATTGTACCATAACCTCCTGCCTGATTCACAACATATTACATCTGTTTTATGCTAATGGAGATGCAAAGAAATCAGTGATATTTATGCAGACATAAAGCAGTGGTGAGTCATATTCTCAATTAGTCTCTTCAGTTTGAGAAGGAATATAATAGGTTGTCTTTATTTTCCTAAATTTAGCTTGCAACTGTGATCGTTGATTTCTAAGATCCTGAAAGTTTAATTATATTACATCAGTATGGTTTCAGAGCAACCATTACAGAATCATCACAAATTATTTAATGAGGATTTTTTTTTTTAATTTAATTGTGGTGACTGCATAGTTTTTTATTTCATTAATTTCCTCATAACAAAGAGAACTGGACCCTTTTTTTTTTTAATTATGTATGTGAACTGTAACATAACATGTCTGTAAAGTAGCATACCTGCTCAAAGATGGCTTATCAAACATCATAACATAATTATCATGGTATATTGATATTGCTATTAATTAAAAATATTGTGCTTTTATTTGTACAATTTGGTTCAATTCCCCTTACTTGAAATTTTGTCTGAAACCCCTACCAGTTTGAAACCTAACCTATTTTGAACCATCCAAAGTTAAAAGTTGCAGATATTTATTTTTTCTTTCTATTTTAATTTAAATTTTATTTCACTTTTGTTACCATGAAAGAGATTTTTTTAAAATGTAAAGATCTGTGTTTATGATGTGCAAGTGCTCAAAGGCTTAGCAGAATAATCTGATGCATTAGACAGGAAGGAATATAAATAGATAATCCGAGCTAAACCTTGCTAGGATAATTTTAAAGACTTTGTTGACTGAATTTAGGTTGATCAGAAATGATCAGAGACCTTGTTTTTGCAGGCAGTTCATTCGTATAGCTCTAACTGAAGAGTGGTCTTCATGCACACACTGGACTGTCCTACATACAACTGTAGGTTTTAGGTTATTCAGGCTAGTACTTTGATCAAGATCAAAATCAAGGACAGAATTGGATTCATCAACTTCCTTGCAGTACTGTTTGTATCCTTTACGAGTACGTATGTATTTTGCAATGAGAAACCTGGATATATAACATTAGTATTTTTTTTGTTGTTGATTATTTTTCAAAACGTAAAATAAAGGATACAGTATATCATTATAGCTGATTTTTGTCTCAAAATTCCTGGCTTGACTGAGAGCAGTGTGTGCTGCTTTTTATTGCTGTTGTAGATGATGGTAAATGGTATTTCCTGCATGTTGTTTTAGTCTCAATGGGCTTTTTTTTTTTTTTTTTTTTTTTTTTTCAGAGCCAAAATAATGGTATTTCCTATTAAACCTAAGATGAATATATATGTGCACCCCTTCTATTTGAACAGAAAATCTATTACTTCAAAAAACACATATATAATAATATACGGAATATGGCAGCTCAATTAATTCATCAAATTGTGAATAAAATCTTCTGAGAACAAAGATACAGATTTCATGTCATTCTGATATTAGACATTCTTTGTATAAGACAGGTGGTATCTAAAGCATCTTAAACAGTTCTCATTCTGCTTTTCTTGAAAGATTTTGACAATGTTAATTACTTCTACAAAGAGAAATTTCTGATGCTCTGAATTCATTTTTTCCCTATATGACCTTCTACTGCATCTGAAAAAGGCTGTCATTTGTTTTACTGATACATCCAATGAAGTGGGTGAGAGGTGAGGGGTAGTGGTAAAGGGAAAAAAAAAGAAATACACACGCAAAACAAAACAAAACTCTTGGGTACCAAGTAAAACATTTCCAATGACTACTACAGAACATTGATATTACTTCTGTGAGGGGACTTCTGAGAAAGACTATGCAGAGATTAACTCCTTTTAAATGTAGCAGCAATAAAATGCACTGACTGCAAGACAGAAAGAAGCGTGACTCTTCTCGTTTTATCCAGGAAAAAGGACACTGCAAACACGAGTGGAGTTCCCTAGTGTCCTGTGATGCTGCTAGCCTGATGTTATAGATGGGTGAGCTGCTTGTGGTCTATCAGGGAGAGAAGCTTGTGGTGGGTTTGTGCCTCATTTCACTCTGCTGGTCAGCAGCAGATTATCAGTAATTCTCAAATAGACTGTACTAGTTTCTGTGAAATCAGATGAAAAGATTCTAACTAAAGCTAAGAAAGGACAACTATAGGAGTTTGGGAGAATGGCAGAATAAGGACATTTTAAGCAGAAAAAAATATAGAACTGCCAAAGTAGATCATTTTATATTCTCTTTATTTTCCTTGGAAAAGATGAAGGCTTTGCTGTGCATGAAACTTGTACCTTTCTGCCACTATGGTTAGAGTAATACCTTTGGTCTTGGACGGACACATTTATACAATTACAAAATTTTGTTTATTCATTACTTATGGTTTCATTCACAGATGAGAAGAGAAATATAAGACACGATACTCATGTTTATGTAGTATGCTTGTAAGAGAGGCACCAATAATATTGTTACACTGGTATGAAAAACAACAAAACTTACTGTACCTATGATGGTATAAAGGGTATAACAGTTAAGTGGTTGGCACAAAAGTCTGCTAACTGATGTTAAGAGCACTGACTGCAATTCAAAGAGGAAAGTTCAACAAATGTTTCTAGAACTGAAGAAATGGAAAGCACTTTAAGGAGGACATTGATATGCACATCAAAATAAGAAGAAAATAAAGCTCAAAATCCTTACAAAGTACGGTAGTGCAGGTAGTTAGTGTTTTCACAGGTGTTTATAGTTGTGCCTTTGAACTTATTTACTTCATCAGCTATTTTACTTTTTACGGTCTCTCTCTGTCTCTCTCTCTGTGCATAGACTGTTGGATTTCAGACCCTTGTTTTAGCACTTGTCACCTACCACTGTTTTCAGTAGGGCATTTTCACTCTAACTGAAAATAAATTATACCAGCGCATTGGAGAGAAAACACAGAATATTTTAAAGAGTCATATGAAAAAGTGTGTAGGCTGTTAAAGAACTTTCTTCTGACACATCATTGCGAATACATTCCCAGCACAGGACAAGATTTATTACCATCAATAGATGTTTCAGTTCAATGGGAGAATAAAACATTCTGCCCTGAAGAGCTGCGTTCTGGGTGATTACATTTTGACCTCAATTCCTGCTACACCCTATAGTGAATTTGTCTATAGAATAATATTTCCTCTGCTTGGATCTAGTTCAACATCATGTGAAGTTAAATCTTTCTTTTTATTTTTACATTCTTTGGCTTCTTAAAGTCAGTTATTACTACATGCATGGTGATTTTTCATCCATGTTAGATGCTAATTGTTTTGCCATGAAAAGTTTTTTAAAGCATATAGAATACTTTTGTTTGTTTGTTTGTTTCTATTCTTACAGGATGCTAGCATAACATTGTCATTAAGAAATTCAACTTTAAAAACTAACATTCAAATACATTTTTCTGACTCTGGCCTCAGTCCCTTTGTGACTTAAAATAGCAGCTTTGTTTAATTTCTTTCCCTCTGTTGCTGTAATGATAAACCCAATAAATGGAAACAAAGCAGAAACAGATTACTATCAACAAACACCCAAAGTGAGCAAAAGTCATTTTCCTCTAACAAATGTAAAAATAGTACAGAAAGGCATTCAGAAGCCACCATTAGCATTATGCTAGACACCACCATTGCCTTCCAAGCTGTTCTCTGGCTGTTTGCTGTGGATACCCCACCACTGGCTGCAGAGAGGGAGAACCCCACCCCACAGAGGCAGCTGCAAGTAGCATGGTGCCCCAAAACCCAGAGTCCTCCCCACTGGTGGCTCTGCATCTACTCACATAATAGCGGGCCCATCCATAGAGATTTTTCATACACAGTTCATTATGCTCAGTAACTTCTGACAGCAGAAGCGTTCTTACTCAAGTGTAGCTTTTATATTAGGTCATTAACCAGTAGGCAGGGGAATTTGACATTCCTTTTTTTTTGAAACTAATTTTTAATGCTGGAAATAGTACATTTTGCAAGTGCAAAGCAACCACTACAAAGGGTTTAAGAAATTGTTTTCCAGAAATAATTTCTGGATTAATGAGCAGTAGATGTCTTAAATTACACAAATGGATTCGAAATTACACCAAAAGTTTCAGAAAAGTTGTGAATTCCAATAACACTGCTTCTACCTGCAGAAGTTTTACATTAGCTCTTGAAAAGCATTTATAAAAAGCTTTCAAACCACAGAGAATCTGATCTTCAAGGCACTGAAGCATGTGCATAGTCTCAGGATTCAGGAAATTTCAGGTTGGGAAAGGCTCTGAAATTCAGATAAAGTCGATTTAATTGGATGTAACTTAAAGCTTTTATTTGGGCACTATTATTGTGTCTGGAATACATCTTTCTGGAAAAATCTCCCAATGGGCAAGAAACCTGGGTGACAGAGAGTGAGTCATAACCTAGTTGCCATGGCAATGGGAAATGGCTCCCTGTGCAAATCATCAATTACGAGAGCACTAGAATCATAGAATGAAGACTGATAGGAAAGAAAATTTTCTCCTTGATTTTGTTAAATTCACTTCTGAAGTGGAAGCACTTTGAGCTTTTCTAAAATACCCTACATTTGGATTTATGTGATGAGTACTGCTATTCTGATATTAACATAGTGGTTGCTGCCTCAGTCAAGAATACATTTTTCCCAATCCAACTAAATTTTGAGCACTGTATTTTCTTCTGTGAGAAGAGCTTTTGAGGAGTTTTTGTTTGTTTTTGTTTGGAATTCTTTGGTGTTCAGGTTTTGGTTCATCATTTGGTTCAATGATTGGCGCCAAGACACTCTAGCTGATCTCTGAAGTAAGTAGCGACCTATGATGCAGACCTCACATGGGAAATTAAATTGAGGAGATATTACCTTCATGTTAAAAGTTTAACATCATCTAATGATGGTTTTGATGAAGTTTAGACCTCAACTAAATCGGCTGGCAAGTTTTTCATAACACACATTTACCATTCATGGATCAGAAACAAGGACAGAGGTTAGCTTTCAGTTCCCTGTACCTGTAAAACACCAAATCCCAGGCAGCGAGGACATCTGCTCTCTCTCCATGAAGCTTTGCATTTAATGTTATGGGAGAAGTGAGAACTGAGAATACTTGGCTTTAAGAGACATGCCTTGCTGTTGACGATGTCATGTATTTCAATATCAGGTGAGGTTTCTGAAAATTTTCATTAATTATGAAACATTTCTAAAGCTGCCTTTTTATATAAACAACACCTGCGAAAGACTGCAAGGTATGAAAGTTACTCATGCTACTGAACACATCTTGTATTATCTACATGAAGCACTGAGAATTGCCAAACTGCATTCTGATGGCTTCAAACATCTCAAACATTCAACTTGCGAGCACTGTTATTTGTTGAATGCTACTCTATACTTTTTGTTGGTTTTAGAAACACTTCTCATATAGAACAAGAAAGAAAAGGAAACATACAGTTTTACCTGCCGGTAAGAAGCAAAAATTAGCTCTTCCAGAAAGTACACATGGATATGTATTGCTTGAAAGGTCAGATCTACTTTTCATTAGTCATAAGAACCTGCTGTAACCTGTGCCAAGCTTGCCTAGTTGATTGAGATATTTCACACACACACACAGAGAAGACTTTTTTCCACAAAGTTTATTTTGAGCCTTTTCTATTTTAGAAAATATTTTTTATTTCTGTGTTCTTTTGTGCTGCTTTTGGCAAATGTTATGTCAAAGACAATGCTAAATTTCTACTTTTAAACAGTAAGTTTGCTATAAATTATTTTATAGGAAGCAATCGTATGCATGATTCTTGGGCTCTTGACCACAGGCTTAACAAAACTTTCTCAGCTTTGATACAAATGGTCAGAAATCCCATTATTGAGTGATTCTTCTGAAAGCAGATGTGACCTGGCCAGCATTAATTGTGAAAGAATATACAGCAGATTTGCTTGGTCCTTTTTCTTCGTTTTCAAAAATGTTGTGCAACTGAACCAGCATTCCACTACAATGACTCACAAATGAGTGAGAAAAATGATTAGCTTCTGTATACCCAGACCAAGAATATCTAAGGCACACCTAAAACAGGTTTTCCTTCTTTTTCAGAAAGAAGTAAGCAAATTTGAACTTGGCTGCATTTTTTCCTTATTGCTACTAAAGTTAGAAAGCACATTCAGCCAGAACTTTCCTGCTCTAATTAAGAAGGATCAGTAGTCTTTGACCACTGTGTCCTTCTAGGAAATGTGGGTGAGTGCAGTCTGTTCTCTCACCACTTAGGTGAGACACCCTGTCCTCGTGGATTCTAAAGACAGCTCTCAGCCAGGCAAGCTTTGGGCTAATTCTCTTCTAGCATGATTTTACTGTGAAATAGCTGCTGAGTTCTGAAGATATTGTTTATTTCAATTCTGAAAGGTTATATGGTTTCTTCCCACTGTATGCCTTCAAATCTCACAACATCTCTGCAATGATACAAGTTATGTTTGGATAAAATACTTAGTTCATCGCACTCTGTGAATAGGTGCAATTTAGAGTGAATAAAGCATTTTTGATTGTGATGATTATCTGTCATGGCTATTTACTGTGATAAGTTCTTGCACTGTGTTTGAAAGGGAAGGCAGCAAGTTTAGCAGAGTTTTCAGTCCTTTGCAGATAAAAGCATGTTCTGCAAGTCGTAGGGTGCATCTCTGACAGGTTTGAAAATACCAGAAGGGGCTTTGCATGCACCACCCCTGCTTTGTAAAACCACAGATCAACAGACACCTGTCAGCTTTCTGAAAATCATCGGTTTCATTTGGCAGTGAGACTTCCTGTTAACCTCTGATATTTTGATGAAATCATGTGAATGCTGGCCTTATGAAGGAGAAGAAATGAATTTTGCTTAGTAAAAAATAAAGAGCAACACAAAGTTGTATATTTTTCAAAAGAACAATAAACAGTATTAAAACATGGTTCTATGGTTGAGTTTAAAAACTCAACATTATATTTCAGACTAGTGTGATAATAATGGCTGACAATTGAAATGGCATAATTTTACATAGTAAGAATTAGAAATGCCAAATTAAATTTAAGATTCATGTATTGGATAGAATTGCTGACCAGAAAAATGTATATTTTTAGGCTCTTGATAATGCATTGTTATATCTAAAAGGTAGATAAAGGTACATCAAAGGTGTGTCAAAAACAACAAAAGACAATAAAAACAGAAAAATACTAATGCTGAAGTTACTCAAAATTCAAAAGCATTCTCTGAATAAAGTATAAAAATCTAACAATAAAATGTAATATGAAACAATAAAATTTCTTTTCCTAGCCTCTTGAGATTTCTTTATAGAACAGATTATTCTTACTTTCAGCTGAAGCTGAAAGGAAAAGTAAAAAATTAATGGAACAAAACAGAATCTGTTTCCAAACTCCAACTGGCTTACAACTTGTTCATTTTGAATAAAATTACAGAATCATACGCAAAAATCACATGCAGTACTGATCTCTTAAAATTACATTCTTGATCTACAACGATCTGTGGACACATGCCAAATATCTAAGGACCAGAATCTCAAAAGTACAAGCTTTCGTATACCTGTGTGTAAATAATGAAGAAGCTCAAATGATAACAAAACACTCAAATTGATTATTCAATATTGATTCATGAGTTTACAAAGAATTAGTACGTTTGTGAACCCGAGCCCATTTGTTTGATGTAAACCCAGTGCAGATTGCCACTCCCCATTTGCAATGGAAGAGAGTGGTATTGTAAGAATCTCCTCTTCCAGTGAAAATTGGACCAGTTTTCATACTTCCCTCCCACACTTGGAAAGGTCATGGTAGCTGAGTTAGGGCTGGCAGGTAGAACACACAGCAGAATACCAAACTGACTTGTAAAGTCACGATCGTTAATTTTAAGCACCTAAAACACCACGAATAAAAATAAGTAAGATGCGCCTATGAGCAGCTGGCACTGAGACCAGAGAGCATAGAATGACCCTCATCTACAGAGCCAAACCCTTCCAGGTTACCAAAGGGGAGACTAAGCAGCTATCGGGAATATTGTCAAATATTGTCATTAAACTGGGGACAATACTAGTTTGCACACCCCAGAACTCTGCCATACTTGTTTAAAACTGTTAAACATTCCAGGCAATCATCTTTCCTGTGCTGAGCACTGGTTCCTGTTACTATTTAAGCTGCATTAATACTGATGAGTTAAGTATCTTCAATTAATTTATTGAAGTTACTGAATGAGGTCAAGTAATTAAAAAAAAATACAGAGCAGATGATAAATGAAGAATGCACATCTTCTACAGCGTGGCCCAGAAGCAAAAATATGAGTTAAAAGGATTAAGGTATTGTGAAATTATACTTATCACAACTCAAGCAAGGGTAGTATAACTGCTATGACAGTGGTGCAGCTGTAAAATAACTCTAGGAGGCCATCTGTGGGAAAGATTTGAAGGGATGTTTTTATTTTTATTTGTTAACAATCAGAGGAAGCCTGAACTGTAGTCCCCCTAGACAGCATTCTTCAGATCTTTGCTAACCATTTTTAATTTTTTTCCCCAAAAGGACAGTAAAAAACTTCCTTGAAGGACAATCAAATTTGAGAAGCTGTCTCACTTAACTGTGAAGGGAAATCCTTACATAAAGCTGGGTCAAAGTCTCAGTATAGAATTTTTCCCCTTTATGGTCTGGCACGGACAGCTCAATCAACCCCCTGAAGCCAAAAGCCTTTACACATCTTTAGTAAAAGAAGTTCTGCAATTTGCAAGTTTGATATTGAGTGATGAAAAACTCTACCAGGGGTCATATAGTTGCTACGACTGAGTGATACTGTCTGATTTACCAGGAAACTAATAGTTGCCAATCTCAGGGGGGAGGGGGGAGGGGTTAATGACTTTCTCGTAATTGAAATCTGAGAATTTTCATGTGGGCTTGAAAATCTATTACTCAAAAGTTTGAAAACTTCACTGGTAAATCATGACAATGTATATATTCGCATGAACGTGCCCCATACCAAAGCCAAATATGATTTGTTTAATCTGCAATTTTTTTTACCACTCAAGTGGAAATGAGTTCCTTGAAAGCTTTTAACATGCAATAGATGACACAGTCTTTGATAAACGTGAAAGCCTCATTTGAAGTGGATTTTATGTATATATCTCTTTCAAATTTAAAATAAATTCCTACTTGATTACAAACTTCTAAAAAGAGAAGGCAACTAAGTAAGAGTTAATGCAAATGGTAATAGTGTTCTTTTGGATAAGGATTTAAAAAGGAAAAAACAAGCTTGCATGGCCATGCCATTCATGAGAGAAGTTAGATTAGGAAGTTACATTAGAGGAGTTAGATGCATGATGAAAATTACCTTTCAGTTTAAAGTCTTCTCTGAAGACTTTGTACTCAAAGTAAGTATAGAGATTTGATGCATGAACTCTCAAGAGGCTTTTTTTTTTTTTTTTTTTTTGATTTTCCTGAGGAACAATACCAACCACCAGTATGTACTGATGCCATTGTTAATTGCCTCCCATAATTGTAAAAACATTACAAAATACAGAGAAAATAGAGGTTATCTGTCTCTGCTGAATTTTCAGATAAACACAACACTCAAGCTTACTGTAACAACAAATGTACTAGCAATTTGTCTAGATTTTTTAACATGAATAATTTCTTCAAGAATTTTTACAGCTCAGTAAAATAGAAATGTTTAACAGTAGTCAGGCATCCTATTTATTTTATGTTCTTATTACATTGGGTATGTATTTAATGAAATCATTCAACTATAGCTAGCTTATAGATATTTAAAAAAAACAGAAACCAATATCCACCATCATGTGAAGGAACGTTACATTAACTAAACAGTTTTTTTCTCTGTGCAGACTTAAATAATTCAGATGTGAGAATCAGTTAGCTACCAAAACTACAAGACTTCAAACATCTCTTGGTTTGCAATCTTCAAACATCTCAACTTGCATTTCCACTTCGAGAACATACTGCTTTCTTTACAAGGCTAGTGACTTCCAGCATTGTGGATCTCTAAAGACATTTTAATAATCAGACTGGAAAAAAAAAAAAAAGGTTGAATAAGCTTTAAAAATGCAGTTCTACTTCATCTCACCCTGAGTATTTCTGCACTTTGAAAGAGCTCTGACAATCCTTGCTAAATTTTAGGTTACTTAAACTGAACATAATTTGGCATTGAGTGCTCATTTTTCTTTTGTCTCTGAAAAATCAAAATGCATTGTGTTACAAAGCAAAGTCACAATCTGCATTGTGACTTACATCTCGACTTGAGAGACATCATCAGGGTTGAGTATGCTGAAACACTGAAATAACTTTTTGAAAATCTTTGAAATAATCTTGCTAATTTGAAGGGGACATCCTGCAATAGTATGAAATGAGAATGACAGCTTTTAGTAACCATTTTTCAAGTAACAATGATTATTCAATGCATAAAGTGGAAAAGAGTCAGGCTTTGATGGCCTCTTTGCTTTTTGTTTTGTTAGGGAGAGGAAGGTTAGCTGATAATTATATATCTAGTAATTATTTAATACAGCTGTTATAAGCATCATGGTTTTGTCAAATGAGTAATACCAAATCACACATTCTACGTCATAAAGACACAGAATGGCTTGAGTTGGAAAGGACATTAAAGACCATCTCCCACCCTGCCACGGGTGCTCAAAGCCCCATCCAACCTGGTCTTCAGCACTTCCAGGGTGGGAGCACCCAAAGTTCTTTGGGCACTGCTGAAACAAACAAAAATCCCCTCTGTTTTGTCAGTGGAAAACATCTTTTATCACTTGGTTAGGTAGAAAATGCTAGTGACAGATAAATATGGCATTGCTACAACTCTTTTAGAGACATTACCAAAGTTTTGCTATTTGCTCGCTTCTATCTCTCCCTGATTTAACATAAAATTGTATGTGTTGGGGGAAACTTTAAACACTCTGCAAATATTTCAGAAGCATGTTCTACAAAACTGTCTTGCGTTCAGGCATTAACGTATATTTCCCTCAAAATCATTTAGTATGTAATACTGAAAAGCATATGACCATAGTTACATAGTAGCAGATCAAAGAAAGCACAGGCCTGGTGTTTGTTTTTATTTTTTCCTAAAGGAAAAGCTTTTGGAGTGTTTATGAAATGGAAAGTAAAAGATTTTGTTTCAGTATTTTCTATTTTCTATGATGTTGTAACTAAAACTGATGCACATACCTCAACCTGAATAAACTGATTGTCAGCATATCTGTCACTTGTAATATCACTAAGTGAGAGGGTTTTTTTTTAAATTGTTAGCATTTAAAAAAATGCAGCAGTTTTAACTGAAAGCTCCTTCAAAACTAAAATTCACATGCTGCTGTTCTATACCTAACAGGCATAACACAACATGACTGGCAACACTACAAGTTCTTAAATCTAAGTATATTTCCACTGTTCTTATCTGCAACATTATAAGTTATGATCCACAGACACCATACGCTGAAGTGAATTAAAAAACAAACAAAATTTTATTAAGACCAAACTGAAACCACAACTCTAATAATTTACAGTAACAATTTCAATGCATAATTTAAGAAGATTACTGATTTTTCACATCCTTTTCCTCTGTACATTCATTCTCCTGTGTACATACTTTACATAGCAGCATCATTATAACTTCCCAGTTGGGATTAGAGTACAGTCTGAGCCACAACTAGTGCAACTTCTTTGGTCCAAAGTGATCAACTCCTTCTTCAAAGGCTTCATAAATTTCTTCCATAGCATGCATGCTACTTTCATAAATCCATGAATTAGAAGTCTTTTCTTTAAGTTTCAGGCTCCCATTGAGTAATCTGTCCAATTTCAAGATAAGAATTCATCTGATAATCATTAACAATCAAGAAGCTGCACAATATTCTCTAAGCATCTTATGTAGTAGGCATTTAGCTCATTCCCTTCTGGCTGTGGAGTAGCTAAAAGGAAGAAAAAACAAGATGTGAACTTCTCGCTGATTCTGAATAAAAAATGAATATTTTTATCAAAGATCATACCAAACACCTTGCTAGAATTCATCCTATTTTATAAGTATATCCACTATGTTATGAGTAGAAAATTTAGAACATAAAGTATATGTTGCAAAGTCTGTTTATGTTGTTGTTTGCTTTTAAAAGGCTGTAATTAACCACATTTCCAAGACCCCATTCAGTTATAACAAAAAAAAAAAAAAAAAAAAAAGGTGAAAAATGCCTTGTGATTCTTCTGTGTTACAATAAGGTAATCGCTTGTTTTTCTTAAAACTCGTCCTTGGGAAAGGCAAAGTATGAAACGAAAAAGAACAAGAGGCATGTTGAAAAATGTATCCATTTGTACTTAGAACAATCTACCATTTTAGCCATTTTTATACCATTTTAAACCATTTTGTTATAATGTAACATTGCATCATATTATTGATATTGCATATTATATATAATGCATATATATATTGATGGTTGACTTTGTGAAGGATGAATTTGAAACGGCACAACGATGAAATCAATGGATTACAATTGCACAGGATGAACTATCATGATCCGTTCTAGTATCTCCTACCTATGATACTGTCAAGTAGTGCTCGATGTAAGCAGAAATTTTGTGACAGAAATTCTGTCTTGCAAAATACTGTGGGAACAAGCCTCTGCACCAATGAACCTATTTGATTACAAGTATAGAGCAAATGAAATCAGCAGCAAAACATTGGCTCAAAATTACACTTTTGCATGTGTTTCTAAGATCAGAGTCTGATGTGACTAACTACAAATCCACTGTTACCTACTAAAGCTGCAACTCCACACCAATGTTTGAAAATCATTTCAAAATGATTTTCTCTTGAGCTGAAGATAGCAACCTATCATATAAAAGCTATTTAACCTATAGTTATCTTCAGTTACTTGAGGAAAATACTCAAGGTTTCAATTAACTCATGGTACAGACTGGTACAATGTTCTGTTATGATCCCTAATCTATGTAGCTGAATCAAGTCAATCTGAGAACTGTTAAGCAAAGTAGATGCTAGATGAAGACTTTCTTTCCACTAAGTTTAAGAATTAACACAAAAGCATAGCATGTAGCAAAGAAAGCATTTTGCTGCAAACCAAATCTGACCTGTTCTTACAAACTAACCTGAGATTTAAAATTTAAAAATTTGTTAACCATAATACTATGAAAGATACTTGAAGTACTCAAAAGATGCCTAGCTAAAAATCATATCTGTACTCATGATTTTAGAGATGAAAATATCCCCTCAAAATCTTATAGGAAAGCAAAAAAAAATATCGTGAAGATATAAATTAAAATGCATTAGTGAGCTACTTGATGGAAAAATACATAATTGACATTAGATGACATTTAAACTTACTCTTCACTACAGAATAAGCCTCATCTATTTTTCTCCTTATTGATGGATTCTTCAGAATCACTTTTGCCTGAAGCACACACAAACAAAATAAAATCACTTGATTTTTCCCCCCATGTTAATACTTTAACAGCAAAGTTAACTCCTTTGTTTTAAACTAGAAAATGACAATAATTAGGAATATGAAATGCTGGAATTTTAGCAAATGACTTTGTCATCATCCAGAATGCATTTATATAAGCAGTCTGAAATCACACAGGGCAAGTTACTTACTATGTTGTTCAATCCCCCCAGCCTGATCACCTACGTTATTAACATAAGAAAATGGAATTGCTGGTATAAGCTTTATTTTTTGTTTACTTAAAAGATTGCCATGTATAACAGTAACATTACATTTTTTCAAGTATTTTGCAAATACTAACCTTCTGATAGTTGTGAAGCAAAGCCCAAAGTGAAGCTGCTCCTATCCTCTGAACTGCTTCACTATCACTTTCCAAACAGGTAGACAGCACTGCAACAGCCGTATCTAATGAGACAAAAACAAAACAAAAACCACCCTCATCTAAAAATATCATCAAATATATACGTCTCTATTTTTATCCTTGGAGCGCACTTATTTCTATGACAAGTATTGGTATGGAAGAAGAATTACCAAAGTTATATTATCAGATTGATTAAATTTAAATATGCTCACAAAATTGAAATTAGTATTTAAAAACACAGAAAAAACAAAAATAATGCTGAAAAATAAGAAATTGGTAACAAAACATGCACATGTTATGCACAGCCATCAGATATGCACTGGAACTGAGGAAGCCATAAAAGGTTTTTATAACTCCCAGTATCCACAACTTGAGCCTATCATATCAGGATAGAAATTAAGATGTTTCTATTTTCCATAGTAATTACTACATAGGTTATTTTTAACTGATGAGAAATATTTTAACCCTGCCGTAGGCACCTTAATTTTCTAGTTTAATTTTCTAGTCTGACTCTGAAACCTTTAAGTCTCTTCAAGTCAGATTGTTCACTTCACAAAATGCACAGATAATGTACACTTATAATTAAGGCAGCAAATCAGTATTGCAGGGGAAAAAATGACAAGGATGGACACTATAAGAGACCTGCTGAGTCTCTTATAAGGAAAGCAGGAGCATTCTCTCTGCAATTAAGTGGGAGAAAGAAACATGCCCTTTACAAGCAACTGAGAAAAGTTCTGTCCATGTTGTTATATTAAACACATATGTCATGATCATAACTTCACTGTTATTATAAACAGTTTCAGCACATGCCAAAACATAAAAATTTGCGTCAACAACTTTGATTCGCAGGAACTAATAAGGTTTTGTCCAAAGTTATGAAAACCCAAATATTCAACAATTCTAAATTAGATTGTTTCAGACAACAACACATGGAATTCTTCAGATCTCCCTCTAAAAAATTAGCTGTTTGAGAAAACTGTAAAAATACTTTAATTCACGTTGAATTACTATATTCAAATGATCAGTCTCATGATATTTTTTAAATGTTTTGCTTTTCTTTTTGTTACAAATTCTTGTTTTTAAGACCATTTCTGACAAAATATTAGTTCTATAAAAACTTCAATGAAAATCATTTTAGTATTACTTAGATAGGCACTTCTATAAAGTTCTTGGTCAGGAACCCAAATTACAATGAAAACATGGCATTTTTGAAGATATAATATTTTCTAATAGCTTAAATACCATTTAGGCACTTACCATTAGCTAATATTTTGGGTTTATTTGGTGGACTAAAACAAATGTTATGTAGAATAAGTAGTGCTATATATTGGCTATTCTTGTGCCTATTTTTACACATTTCCACGATCTGTTCTATAAAACCATCTATCTTCATAATCATTTGCTGTCCATCTTCTCCAAAAGATATGTTCAGTAGCAGCTTTAGCCAAAGAATACATATGTTACTAGGATTTTTATGACTTCCTTTTGGTAATGAAAGGGACAAAAAGTTCTGCAGGAAGTTACTCTGTCAGAAGGAAGAAAAAAGAAGTTAGGATATATATAGTAGTCCATATTTTCTCCGCTAATGTTTGACCTTTCAATCTGTATGCTTGATCAAAACCTAGTACTGATGTTTTTATTTATATACTAACGTTTTATTTAAATATAAATATATAAACATTTTAATATATATAAACATTTGTGTTATATATTGGTTTATATATAACTTTAAAGAATCTGTATCTTGGTTAAAAAGTTAATATGGTACATGTAATCATTTATGTAGTAGACACTTAAAAATTGGACCAACATAATACAGTTATTTGAAGTACAATTTCTAACACTACATAAGCGTTTTACTTTGTGCTTAGTGTTTTTGTCCCCAAATGAGATAGAAACAATATAACTGAATCAATGCAGTATTACTGTGTATACAGTATACTGTGTTCTTGATTACTTACTTATACAAACAAGTGTTAAATGTATAGTATCCTCCCCTTCACAGATAATGAGGGGGCATTGGGAGGAATGTTTGATATGTCAGGGGGTCATATCAACATCCAGGGGAACCTCAACAAGCTAAAGAAATGGGCTGACAAGTATCTCAAAGTTCAACAAGGAGAAGAATGTAGGGAGGAACAAACCCAGTACATGCTGGGGGCCATCCAGCTGAAAAGCAGCTTTGCAGAAAAGGACCTGGGAGTCCTGGTGGACACCAAGTTGAACATGAAAGACATCGAGGCTTTGGAGCGTGTCCAGAGAAGGGCTATGAAGCTGGTGAAGGGCATGGAACACACGTCCTATGAGAAGCAGCTGAGGGAACTGGGCTTGTTTAGTCCGGAGAAGAAAAGGCTCGGAAGACCTTATCACTCTCTACAGTTACCTGAAAGGCAGTTGTGGGGAGCTGGGGATTGGCCTCTTGCAGATTACTAGAGATAGGACTAGACAGAATGGATTCGACAGAATGGATTCAAAGTTGTGCCAGGGGAGGTTCAGGTTGGAAATCAGGAGAAATTTCTTCTCAGTAAGAGTGGTTAGGCATTGGAATGGGTTGCCCAGGGAGATGGTGGAATCACTGTCCCCGAGGGTGTTTAAGGAAAGGTTGGATGTGATGCTTAGGGACATGGTTTAGTGGGCAATATTAGTGGTAGGGGATGGTTTGACCAGATGACCTTGGAGGTCTTTTCCAACCTTAACAATTCTATGATCCTATGAGTCAGCAATGTGACCTTACCACAAAGAAGGTTAAAGGTATACTGGGCTACATATTCCCAGCAGGTGGAGAGATGATACTTTCACTCTACTCAGTAATCGTGAGGCTGGATTACTATGGCCAATTCTGCACCTCACCCAGCACATGAGAGACATGAGCATACTGGAGAGTCCAACAAAGGGCCACAAAGATGATTAAGGGACTAGAGCATGTCATATATGGGGAAAGGCTGAAGGAGATGGGACAGTTTAACTTTAATCACAAGATACTCCTTAATAAAACCTCATACTTCAATATGAAGAGGAAAGTGCATATATGACATTGTGAAAAATCAGTAAATATTATTTACCTTCTGAATAATGCCTTTACAGTCATGAGACAAAGCAAGGTTAGAAAGAAGATTGAAGACCACCTGCTGAAGTGAGCTGTTATCATTTGATACTTGAGAAGCCAATTTCAAGATGTTATGCATTAATGAATTGCCAGCTGCACTTCGTACAGAAAGTGATGGCTGTCCACCGCTGACCCAACAAAGTGAAGTACAACCTTAAGGAAATTAAACATTTATCAGATGAGGAACGTACATATTCATTAAAAAAAGAAAATCCATCTAAAGAGAGGCTTAACAGTTCAAAGATCAAGCTGGGACTTTTAAAAGGATTTTTTTGTTTTGTTTTGTATTTAATTCCTTTGAACCACAGTGAAGTAAATGGGATGTGCTTTGAATAGAAAAGTGACTCAAATGGAGCACTTTACAGGAATAGCAGTCTACTTTTCTAGAATCTAAGAGTTTATTCTGCTGTTAAAAAAAGTCATTGTTCTGTCTCGGAATGTATCCTGGTACATTATATCCAAGGCATTATAAAATTGTGTGTCATGAGAATCCAAAGTGACCCTCTGAAACTGGTTCGCAAATCTTGTCTGTACTCTGAAACTTTTATTTTCTTAAAGTACTTTTCTGAGAAACGAGCGTTGTCTGGAGCTATCATTACTTTGTACCACAGTACCAAGCAAAATACTATGCTACAGGACTACAAGCTCAAATTAGCACAGCAGCAGGGAACAAGTAAGTTGCCAATACAATGTTTATGCATGAATGTGGACATATACATTTTAATTTAGTGATATTTGCCAACTGCAACTGTGGTTAATTATTTACATGGCAAGAGTAAGTAAAAACAAAATAGTCTTTAACCATTACAAACATCTGCATCATTTATTTGATTGCACTAAGGGAAAGCGGTTAATCAGCTCAAAGTAGATAAGTAAGTTTGAGTCACCTCAAAAATCAACAACAATGAACATAAAGAGAAAAACATTTATCCAAAACCTTATTAGCAAGAAAAATACAAATATAGCTTGGAGGCAGAGGAACAGGAAAGACCATCAGAACTTTAAGCTTGATTTCCGGTATATCACAAAGCCTTATATTCCCTGCTTTTAAATTTATATCCTGTGTGTGGCTAATTTATGCATGCATTTCTTAAGTCCATATTAAAAACAAAAACCAACAATACCTCATTATGAAAAAGTACATTGCAAACTGATTTGAGGTCTGGAGACATTAACTTAAAAAGAATGTAAAAATGTTCAGTTATGTTCTGTTAGTATATTTTAACTAAGCTAATTCTTAAAGGTGTATTGATAGGGAGAAAACAACATACTTATATGGCACTCTTCAAGCCACTAGCAAATTGTTATCTCAGTCAATAAACCAGGTTATGGAATGAGGCTTCTATTAGCAGGGATAATTACTCTGAGAATTTCTTCAATTAAAAAAAATCTTTACACAAAATATACTTTCATCAAACACAAGTTAACTAAGCCCAATATATAAATAGAAGAAATATAACCTGGAATTAAATTATAATATTGAATAATTCAAAACCAGAATCTTCTCAATAAGGGCTTAAATACAAAGCGTATAAAATACTGATATACTGTTCTCAGTGATACAATTCCCAAAGTTGTATGTCTATAGTATACTACTCAGTTTGGTAGGGCTTTCAGAGTAACCCTCAAATATGGTTTGAATTAAGTCTTATTTAATCCTTTAACACACCTGTATTCTTGTTAAAACCAATAGAGTGAAAAAAAAGTCTTGAATGTATTAAAATCAAAGCTGTTGATATACTTTGATGGACCAGACCAGTGCTTTTATACTCTGCTCTTATGGTAGAAATTGACATTCTTTTCCTTTTATGCTTTTTTTTTTTAATGCTATCCTAATTCTTTTAAAATATGTTGATGTATTACATCACAGAGTGACTCTCATACCTGCAGGATAGTTTGCCGTGTAGACACAAAGCAAATGCAGAGCAATTTCCATTGAGGAGTCATCTATTAAAAACCATGGCCATAACAAATTCAGAACAGGAACAAGACGAACTTTGAGTGCTGCCATCTATGAGAACATAAGGAAGAATGAAAACTATTTTATTAAATACGTTGAAGTATAAACGAAGTGAGAAAAGCATACTTTTTATCTTGTTGTGTCCCATTAGTTTGGTTTAAAGGACTGTATAGAGAGAAGCAAAACCCCACAACATTAATGAAAGATCCATGATTCCAACAAGACATTTATAGCCATTGTTCAGTTGTTCGTATTTTAACTTCTTCAGTGAGTATCTTGAAATTCTTTTTAGTAATATATATGCCTACACTTTATAAACCATACAAACCTTAGTATTAAAATATTTTGGCAGCAAGTATTTTTGTTTCAGGTCAGCTTCATAATATATGGTTACTGAATATTATTTGCTAGCTATTAAATTTAACGCTCTGGAGAATTATGTCAGTAAGCCAAACTTGTTTAGAACACTCTGAAATGTTTTAATTACTGAGAGACATGCAGATAAAAGTAAAGATTTATTCACTCCAGCTGTGATTGTTGAAGAGCTACCCATTCTACAGTTTTATTCTACTCCAGTTAAACTAATTGGAACTTAAAACCCATGGAAATAGAAGAATGCAGTTCTACAGAGCAAATAATAGAATAATTCAATTATCAACAACAACGTCCTTCTGTCCTTCAAGAAAATGTCTCTGCAGATCCTTGATGAAAACAGGAAAAATGCTCAATAACCTCATCTATTTTTTTTTTTTCCTTTGTGTAAAGGTAAAGTTCTTGATTCTAGAACGGACAAGTTGCATCAGTGTAGCCGAAGCACTGGTATATGGGAACCTTAGGGATAAACAAATTGCTAATGTAGGCCTATAACTTACATGGTGTTCTGTATACAAAAAGGGGACTAATACATGCCTTCAAGAGGGGCACCTCTGGAAGGAATTACTTACTTTGCATTCTTCGTTCCGAAAGAGGCAGTTTCTAAGGAGCTGCATAGCACATCTTAATTGCTTGTTAAGGCTATCCTCCTATTTAGAGAAAAATACTTGAAGATCATCAACACAAACAGAATTCATTTTGTGCAATGAAGGAAACATATTTCAGTGGAGCTGTGCAAATCTAAGATACCAATGTTCACGTCAGATATCTTCCACAGAGTTTCCTTCTGATTTCAGGTCAAATTAATCTCAGCTATCTTAAAACATTTATACTAAAGCCATTTACAGCAAGTTACTTGAACGCCTCCTCCTGTCTCTTTCTAACTCACATTAATTCTAAGGGAACTGACCTGGCCAAATGCAGAGATCTGTAATGCAGAGCTCCATTTCTCTTATCACTAATGTAGAATTGGAGGGAATGCTTTCTGTGTTTGATTTGTTCCATCCTAAAGAAGACATCTAAAAAGTCAGATGAATCACTTCATAACAGAACCAATTTTTCTTCCCTAAACAAGATAAAACAAGGATAAAAACAAGGATAAACTAACTCTATCTTGCCGATCTCTGTATTTGGTCAGACCAATACATCCTTATATTCCCTGTGTCTTAGCTCCCTATCCTTAATACAGGAAAGTTTCCAACCTGGTAAGAATAGTACAAAGATAAATACAGCCCTTTGAACAGTGAGGTACTATACAGACATTCAAGTGAACAAAATACCTATCCTTATGGTAGTGTTCTGACAGTAAAAGACTAATGATGGCTGACCTCTAACAAGGTTGATACATAAAACCAATTCTGAAAGTGGATCTAATTCCAGTAAGCTTCTTCAATCCAGAAGACTATTTCTGTTTTATCAAGTATAAAGGAAAAAAGAGGTAAAGTAGGATTCATGCTTAGCCCCCAATAATGTGAAGAAAAAATGCTTACTTATAAATCACACTACGTAAACTTGCCGACAGTCAAAACAAAAGGAATACATTACAAACATATAACTGGTATGTCTCATTTTTAACTAAACAAAATGCTATTCACAAAGTTCCTTCAAGAATTTCTTGATGGATTATTTTATTTAAATAAACAGCAATAAATCCTACAAAATGTCACAGGTTACAATTAATACTTCAGATGTAAGCTGCTAGCTGTTTAAAAATTAGATGGTACTGATGGCACTGTTTATTTATTTATTTATTTATTTAGGATATCTTCATTTTTCACTACAATCCTCCTGTTTCCTCCACCACCACAAATGAACAACAGCACACTTACACATGACGCACCAACCTACAGTCCTAGCTCAATGGAGAAGTCTGTTGTCTTCTGCAAATTTTTTCCAGAGAATTCTTCATAGAACATAAAAAAAAATCCTTCTGGCTGTTTAAGGTCACCTTTCTCAGATGATTTTTTTCTTCATTTTCTTTCAGATTTTAAATTCCTTCCACATTTAACAAGATTCAAATGTCTGCAGCTTCCCCTTCTCAGCCCAATAAATATAAAAAAACAAGCTGACTCCAACCTCAACGGGCATACCCAAAACAAGAAAACTTTCAGCCTATTATCCCTCCTTCAAGGGATAATAAAGGTGTTTAGGAGATTTCAAGAAAAATTGTGACCTTCAAGTCTCAGGGTCAAACTCAAATTCTTTTAAGAGGTCATTGTTACAAAACACAGTTCCATACCCTCACAAATGAAGGCTAATGTCTGTTTGTGCCAATGCCAAAGAGAAAAATTCTATCCAGCAGAAAGATATTTACTACAATTGCTGCATCATCTGGAATTGGATGAGATATCAAATTTGACATCAGATGTCATTGCTTGTATTTTAATAATACTCTTAAATGAAAATGGTAGAAAATAGGCAGATTGCAACAATAATCCCATCAAACTGTTGCATGATAGTAAATAGTCTATGTCTAGATATGGTAAGGAAGAGCTGGGTCATAGTACATGTAGAATCTGGAATGATTGTAAGTTAAATAAAAGCTAAACAAAAAGACTTGGGAACAGTGAGAATGTGGGAGTACGGGTAGTGGAATAAGCACAAGTAAAAGAGCACTGAAAAGAAACTAATGACAGGGTAAATTGAGTCAATAAGAGATTGAGGCACCCAGTCCAAGGATGTAGGACAGAAAGACCTACAGACCTTCCAGAACTGCAAGCCAGATAGTATGAGAACTTAAAGAATATAAAAACATAACTTGGATGCACAAGTAGAATGCAACTACCTGTGGAGTGGCAAGGAGATTGACTGAAACAGGAAAAGACAGAAAATGGTTAGCACCAACTGAAAGACACAGAAAGAAAACCTGAGAAATAGAAAAATGTCAGAAAAATTAGTTGGATTGGGCAGGACCATGACTGTAAAGGATGAAAGTCCAGCTATGATTGAAAAATAATACAGATAATACAGGACTATTAGACATTGTTGTAAGCTAAAAAAATCATAAATTGCAAACACTGACAGGTGGAAAACAGATAAACATGTGTGAATATTTGGAACTGAACTCCTGAAGTCTCAAACAAAAGCTCTTTTGTTCCTGGCTTCAACCAGAATAGACTGGCTGCTAGTTCAGATAGAAGTGGGAAGTCCTGAATCCCACAGTTAATAAAGGGACATGAGACAGAAACACCAATTCAGAGGCTGATCATGCATTGTACTTCACACACAAATTACTTAGATTAAAGAAAATGGGGGCTTAAAGTTCTGCAAAGAAAAGCTGTCCGTCTCTGGGGAAAACAAAGTGGGGGGAGAGGGAGGAAGGCTTTGGCTGTGAAAACCCAGGACTGGTACCTGAGCAGCTGCGCAGCATGAACCAATGAACTTTCTGCCAGACCTTCCTGAACCAGCAGTGTTCAGCAGCATTGCCCTAATGGGAAATTGAGAACTAATGAACATAACTCTGGGTGTGAGAGCAAGTTGATGAAATAATCAAGTTCGCAAAAGCTCCGTAATCAGGGACTCTTAAAGAAGCCCTATTATCCAGAAGCACCACAAGCTGTCATTTACTCTGACTCACCTGTGACAGCTACCAACAGTATCCATGTCAATGAAAAAGAGGGCTGAGAAGTGCCATATTATATCAAGGTGGGTTTTGTTTGTTTGGCTAGTTGTTTTTGTTTGTTTGGCTAGTTGTTTTTGTTTGTTTTTGTGTTACCTTTTTTCTCTGTGCTTTCCCAGGCTTTAGAGAATCCAAATTCAGCTGTGCATGAATATGTTTCATCTGTTCTACACAATTGTCTATCAGGTCAACTGGAAGACAAAAATCATTAATATTTAGAAGATAATTCAAAATTAAGATAGAAGATAATTCATAATTAACTTTAATTCCTAAAAAAGGAATTCAAAATACCCTTCAAAATACCCTTTTATGAAATTTCAAAACTACTGAAAAGAAAACAAAAAAACTAAGAAGATGGGTTACTAACATCTTCTGGCAATACAACAATGGCCATTATGGAACATAAGATATCTTGCTTGCAATGATCTTGATTGCTGTTACCCTCCTGAACTGAAATTTAAAGATTCAGTTCTACAAATTCTGTAACTTATAATATTTCTTTATATCAGAAAATTACTACTACAGTTCCTGAGATGGATTGTGTCTAGTAGAACAATCTTAAGAACCAAAAATATAATGTCCAAAGGAGGGACTTATAAGATGGAAGGTGGAAAATAATTTTTGATTAATTCTTTTTATGATCTTTTTCAAAATACTCCTAGCTCTGTATTAGTTACAAGTCGCTGAAACAAGACAGACAGTTGTCAAAGATGGAGACTGTTAGGCTAGCATATGAAAATGAATTGGGAAGAAGAGGAAAACAAATCATAATTCTTCAGCTTATCTTCAACAATGCTGCACAGAAGACTAAAACTTCAAAAGGTTAGGGCATGCATTTATCTCACTTAAGTACTTCCCCACCACAGTAGATTTGCTACATGCAAGGTGAGACAAAGAAAAGCAGATGTTCAGTTCCCTAAGACACTCCTAGTGTGAAGAGACCTCCAGTTTTGAATGAATGAATATGCTGCTAGCTGTAAAAGCTCACAGCGCTTCTCATTTTAACATATAACAATTTAACCATGAAGTTTTGGACTGGACAAAACAAAGTATCTGTAGCTGAAAAAGTTTTAATTATTTTTAAATTATTATTTTATTATTTATTATTATAATATTTATTATTATTTTAAATTTCTCCATTAAAATATGCAAAAAAATGCCTCTGAAAACTAGGTCTTTTATTTTGACATAGGACATAATTTAAAAACTGTGAAATTTGATTTATAAAGCATTTAACGTACATTTTTAAATGCTCACCTTCTAAAGCACATTTCTGGGCGCTTTTACTGACAGCCAACAGAGACAGCAATGCACTTACAGCAACTTCCTTCAGCACATCTTTTGAAGATTTCCTTTCACAGACCTACAAATAAAGCAATTTCATCACCATAATGAAAAAGTGATCATATTAAAAGTAGCATTCATATTGTAAATGTTACCAGAGTCTATATGCTCATTCTGATGATTCATCACTATTTTCCTATCTGGAATTCTCCCTCTTTAAATTCATGTTTATAGTTTATTTACACTGAAGTGTTTTATTATTTTCTCTAAGTAAAAGAGATATGAGAGTGATGGAAAGGGAAAATATTTCTGAGCCCACTCCTTTTATTCTTTTCTTAACATGCTACTTTCCTAAAGCCTCAATACTGGGATTCCACAGACCATTTCTAATATTCAGGAATACTATTACAGACAACTTACTGACATACTTCAGTGCAATTTGACTTCCCTTCAACAGAATGAGAAGGAACATTACATATCAGTGAAATTATTTAGAGTAAAAATATCATTGACCCAGACAATTTTAAAATACTCTTCCAACAGGATAAAAATGGCAGCGTATTTCTGTACCCCTTATCTTCGTCCTTGTTATTACCTCGCATTTCTAATAATGTAAATATAAACTCTATACTTTCAAAGGAATATATTTGGAGTCATTTAACAAGAGACTTAAACGACTGAGAATTGTCTGTGCTTTATATATTATCCACTGGGGAATTTTGTCTGTCTAGCAATTTTCCCCCAAAATATGTTTCCCATGTAAAATGAAAATTGTATATAATGTAATAAGAAGAATATAGTAAAGTTGGAACTGATGCTGGATTATGGCAAAGGAAAAATATATTTTGAAGTTAGCCTAAAATGCAGCATTTAAATAAAAGCTTACTTCAGCCAAAAATCTTGTAAGTACCTAGACAAGGACTACCTAACTTTTTCACTGCTACACATACATCACATATTCAGCCTCTTATTTCCCTCTGTCCTCTAACTAGTAATTGTCTAACGTATCTTTCAAATTTTAATATGCAATAAAATACCTGTGTTTGTCCTAGGGTTATCACTGATTTGTTCAGTGCTACCAGAACTAAAAACATCAAGAGATAAGGACTAGTATGTTAATGACTTAAAAAGAAGACAATTCAATATAGACAACTGACAGAAAATAAATCAAGAAAGCATGAACCTGGGACTTCTGTGATTTAGTCATTCAGAACCTTTCAGCCTGTTAAGTTGCTACTTGTTTATATATATTTTTAAATATTATAATCATTAAGTAAAAATGAAACAAAAAAAATCAAACAACAAAATGTATTTCCCCATCAGTCTCTTGGGTGTTTTCCTTTGATTAAAATACTACATGGTCAGTTAGAACTGATTAAATAACTACGCTTGGTTGTACTACATTTGTATATATATACATATATATACACATACGTTTATATATTTTTTAAGCTTTCATTTTGTCTATTTTCTAAATTTCACCCTAAAATCTACCAAAAAGTCCATCCTTTTTTGAAGCATATTCTTTTCTTTGTATTTTTCCTTATTCTGCAATAAAGATTTGCAGATTATAATAAAAAGGATAATTTATGTCAATCATAGGGAACACATAATAATTAATTGATGACTGCCTACTAGATGAGGGGAAAAAATAGCTATATGTAAACTCATAACACCTTCAAATAGCAGATCCTGTGGTTTTAGCTTATTAATATTATGGCATTAAAAAGAGAATGGACACCTTCAATTCTTTTTGTAGGTTATGATTAATAAGTTTAAGATGTCCTTTAAATCTTCAGCAGATCTAGCTATGTTAGTCTGCACCCACTAAGTTAGTTAAAGGGGAGATTACATACTTTACAAAATATTACAAGTTTTATATCCAGAAAAAGAGTAGGATCTAAACTTGAGATTTTGCATATACATTATGTTTTTATTACTTTTATTTCTTATCTTGAAAACGCATATATAAAGGTTAAAGTTTATATACACAGAAGTACCTAGGCCTTTCAAAGTCAGTAGGTATGTTTATTGCATACAACCAATTTAGTAAAGCATATTTAGTACCTGGTCACACTTGCAGACGTAAGTGACCATTTGCCATTGTGTATAATCCATTTTGTAGATTTTAGGTAGTTAGGATGTTTAATGGAGATAACTGATTGCTTAAAAATTCCCATCATTCTTTAAGTTAGTCAATTATTTGCTTGAGTGCTTCTCTTTGACCATATTTACCATCATCGATTATATTAATAGCTTACTTTACATACTATAGCCATATATAGCCATATATTCCAACTGTTTCTCAATGGGCACCATGTAAAAAATAAATTAATGAGTAGATGTAACTAAATGTATATTCTCTGCTTTCAGAAAACTGAAACTGCTTCTTTTCTAGTTCTATTATTTTTGAGAATCATAGCAGATATATACCCTTTCATGTAATATAAGAACAGGTTATCTTTTCAGTTCTTCTTTTAGGTTATTCTACAAGGATTCAGCAACCATAGGAAGAGAGCAGATGAGATGATACTAAGACAGCATTATTGTAGTCACACTACATATAAATATGTATCAACTGATATATATTCAACACACAATATTTAACATAGCAAAATAGGTCTAAATGTGATAATATAAAAAAAAGTTAAGTGACTCCAGAACACTAGAAATTGAGAGTTACTTTAGGTTTTATGAAACTTGTGTCTTGTAGTCAAACACTACTGAACTAAATAAAAAAAATAAAATAAAAAGCATTGTTGAAACTGAAACACTTCCATTTACCAAACGTTTTAGTATCTTTACTCATGGATCAATATTATTGTTACAGTGACAAACTGCACATATTTTAAAGGACAATGAGTACAGAGACAGAATGGATAATGTATGTAAGGGAAGATAGACAAATTTCATATACAACTTGTGTTATTGCTAAGTAATGGAAGATTTTAATTTTTACCTCCATTTATTTACAGACTGTTATTTTGGGCAGTACAAAAAAGTATAAATAAAAATAATGAGATTACTGTAGGAAAGAGAATATTCAGAATAATTATCTTAGAAAACATCTTGTCACCAATATATATTATGCTAGGCAACAAGTTTCTGAGAGACTTGATGAAAATACGCTACACAGATGATTTAAAACTAGTTTGGAAAAATATAGTAATATTAAGTGCATTTAAGCAATACTGCCCTTCCATTATGTGGGAATGAACTGAAGGTCTTACTGGTTCATTTTCATTTACTTTTTTTTTTTTTTTTTTTTTTTTTTTTTAACTAAGAGTTTGTAAAGAACAATACAATGATGCTGTGATTTACAATGGGGATAATTACAGCTTGAACCTTAAAATTTCATTTAGCGTTTGGAAGAACAGGAAGATAGAACGCCATATCAGTATTTGAACAGATATATTCTATATAAGAAATATCTTCCCTACATAAGACTTCATGCCACACTGCTGTTGCACAAAAGTAATGGCCAAAGAACTTCCTAGGAGTGTCTTCTTTGCAATTTCTCTAACTTATTACATGAATTTCAAAAATGAACGTAATAGATGTCTCAGATGAAAGATGTCTCCGTTCATAACTGGAATCAACTGATTTTTCATTAGACAACAACATTCCTTTAACAAAATACAAAAAAGCAAAAATATATCCCACAATCACATTATTAAACTATAAATACCTGAATAATTAATTCAGTAAGTTGAATTACTGATGTTTGACTTCCTTCAACGTGATCTAAAAGAAAGCTAACAGTTGAGTTCTGACATATACTCTGTTTATCTTGGAGCTGTCGTCTTCCTTCCTCACTCAAAAGGACAGAGAGGAACTGTAAACTAGCCATAAATAAAGTAGGATATGTGGTTGACAGATGAACACAATCACAAATGGTATCTGAAAGGTTAAATAAAAAGATTTTTATATTTCATTCTAAGTAACACTTAAATGCTTCAGAACTCAGAAACTTATCAAAGAAAGTACTAGCCAAAAAACTGCTACATTAGTGTACTACATAAGGAATTCTACGTACTTTGACACTAAGATTGCCATTTGCTAAGTCATTTGTTTTACAATTTTCTGAACTCTCCTCATTTTATTCAAAAGCTTATGTTATAGTACTGACAGTACTCATCAGCTGCTTTATGTGCAATTGGATTTGAATTTACCCCCACCATTTAACATATACCTGTCAGAAATCACAAGCTTGAACGATGCTCATACTTTGGTTTCTCTAAAAATATTAGAGAACCTTGGTGACCTTGGAACCCTCACTAGGCAAGTAATTAACAGAGGAATAATTTTAAAAAAGAAAAATACCCACCCACAAACTACCTGTATAATAATCTTGAATTACTGTATCCCTTATATTATTGCAAAACACAAAAGGCAAGCAAAAAGTAAGATAAAACAAAAATATACACACAGGGTAAAAAAGTGCTAATGGATCATTTCAGGCTCTATTTGCTGTATTTGGTTAAGATTTACAGCTAGAATCACTACCTCACATATGAAAACATGATTTGTGAATTTATATTGCAGTTCAAAAATTAACCTGATGGTATACGGAAGAAATAAAAAAAAAGTTCGTTTGAAACAAGTCACTCAAATTTTCTGGGTACATTTATGTTTATAATTTTGGATATACCATTGACAATCATTTAGTAGCATCTAAAGAGGTATACCTCTTCTATTTATTTAATTTATTAGTTATCAGGTTAAAACTTGTACAGAAATGGTTATTACCGATTACGGCTGTATAGTGATTTGCAAGAGCTGCTGTCACAAATGGAAAAGATATTTGGCTATTCTTCCACAATAATGTAGTTAGAAGGTTGAAGAGGTCTACCCAGGTTTCACGAAGTACAGATGTTAACTCAGTATCTGTAAAGATAATATAGAAAAATCAAATTATTTACACATGCATACAAGTCTGGATAGCTAAAGTCAGAACTTTAAATGATACTTGAATAAAGACCTGCTGCTGTTTGGCTATACTGGAAACAAAGTTATTTACCTAGCCCATCTTTACAGCGAATGGAGAGAATAGTGAAGGTATTTCCCAAGAGAGGTTTCAACAGTTCATCCTGGATTACAAGCTGAGAGTCCACTAGTAAACATGATTTCAGAAGCCTGGACACAGATGATAGGTATTGGAGTAGCAATAGTACCTGTTAAATATTTTTTAAAATATATGAAATAAAAGCCATACATTTGCACCTTCCATATTTTTTAACGCATTAACTCAACTGATTTATAACATTTTGAATGAATATATACCACTTGAAAGAAAAAAAAGGATGCAAACTAAAAATTGTTCTCCTAATATGTACTGTAGTAGATGAAACAAGATTCTTATTCTTGAAACATGTGCGTAATCAACTTTCTAGGGACAAAGAATAAACTTCGCTGTGAGAAAGTCATGACTTTCATTATGCGTACAGCATGGTATTCTCTTGAAGCTCATAAACAAAAACATTAGACTGGTCAATAATATTGACAAATATATGTATATTTCCTGAAAACAAACACAGTTTGAAACTTAAAGTAGTATTTTTTTGCAGGAACACTTTTCACTATATCTGCAGGAACACTTTTTCTTAATGACATGGGTGTCTGCCTTTGAATTAAATATTTTGCGAAGTTAAATTTGAGACAAAAGTGATTCTGTTAGCAACAACCCTTATACATTTTGCATACATCAGAATTAGTTGAGAACTATGCAAGTGTCTGCAGCACTGGAGACAAAGCAAAGCTGCCAGATTTGTCATGGAAAATAACTGTCAGTAACTGCATCTGTCTCACGCTTCAATTCTGTATGAAGAAATTCTATTACACGTTTATTATAAGTGCTCAATTCAATGTGTTTTAAAAATACAAAATTGGTTTTCAGTTGTTTGATGGTTCTAGGTATTGTTGTAATCCAGAAATTATTTTTTCTATGTTGAACATAATACTGTTTATTTTCTCGTAAACCTTTCAAAAACACAGATGCATATGAATATAGCCAATGGCAATATGTCTGGCATAAGTTAAGAAATACAGATAACAAACATAACTAATTTCATAATTAAAAGAATAGTAACAAGTACATTTCTAACCTGAGCTTTTACATGTTCTGTATGACATGGATGACCCAGTGGAGCTTTCAATTCCAAGATATATCTCTCAACCAGATTAGCACTTACAAGACTAAAATAAAATCAAGTAAATTGGTTAGAAATATATTTAAATAATTAAACATCCTACTAACTTAACACTCTACATCTGAGAACATTTTAAACAGAGCAAAAGTAAATTATGATGTATTTCCTTACAATAGTATTTCTCTTTTTATTTTTTTCGAATATATCTAGTGCAATAGCAACCACTGTGGCATTAAACTGGTCCAGAACAGCTAGAATAAATTCCTATGGCTATTATTTCACTGGTTAAAATTCTTCACATTGGATTACTTATTTTCTTTCTTGTGCAACAATAAACAGTTCTGTAGTAGTATAAACTGTATTCAAACAAGATTTTTCCTTAATTGCTATATGAAGATTAACTACAAAAGCTCTTTAAAGAATTAAAAAAAAAATATGCTTCACTTCAGGATTTCCAAGCACTGTCTGCAGGTGAAAGAATTTATTATGATGCAAGTAAAAACATGGAATACAATCTGAAGACTATTTTTGCAGATGTTCCTTATTTAAAAAAGTAGAAACAAAAATAAAAATAGAACAAGCGAACAACAACAAAAAAACACTACAGTCTCTGATCTTTCCCAAAGCTGTCAAGCATTGCTTACTCTCATTTAGTGCAACAGGCCTTGGCTCACTCTTAAAATACAGTTTAATTTAGTTAAAACTAGAAAATCATAAAATTAATCAAAATGATCTGCAATTCTGTCAGATTAATGTTCAATACCCACTGACTACATCAAATACCACTGCATTAAAAAGAAAAAAGGGTGACTAAATGGTCATCTAGACCAAACATCACATGACCAGCACACAGTAGTCCTGTAGAAACTGCACACCACAAATGGTATCACCAATGTGACTACCTCTCCTATGAAAAAAAAAAAATCTAATTCTTTTATTGGTTGTATGTCAAAAAAATTAAAAAACACTCCAGAAGCAAGAATTGATCAATAACTTTAACAATTTTGCCATACCCATAGATCTCATTTCAAACTTTTTACTGCTATTACATTACTACACTTTGTCTGTAGTTCAGCAGTTATTGATCTCATACCTGCTGAGAGCTGTTAGCAAATGTACTTGTTGAAGAGCAATTCCAGTATCTTTTGGTGTAACAATCATCAGATTGTGCAGAAGGCTGCAAACAGCTGACAGAAGTGCAGGTGTGACTACAGCACATTGTTTAGACATAGCAGATGTGGAAGAATCATGTTGACTTGGAGATGCTGCTGTGGTAGTATCACTTTGACCTAAAAAGTGTTTAAACAACAACAACAAAAAAAAATACAAAAAGATGTAGAGTAGTTACAGAAAATAACTTGATTTCTATTTTTCAGAAAATATCCAGGTTTGTTTTATACTTAAAACAGTATATTCTGGAGCAGAAAAACCATCAAATACAGGAAAGTGTTATTTAAAATAGCTCTGAAACAAAACGTTCTTTCTACAGAACAGCAATAATTGTAAAAGATAAATGCTAAGTTTGGAATTATACAAATTTTGTTTTCAATTCTTTCCTTAACAATGTTTTTAAAATTCTATCTGTATATATATCTCATTATATATATAAGCTTATTTACGTTATATACATTTTATCACTTTACAACTATATTTCAACACACCCAAAGCTTTTTCTGTGTGTACACACATGCATGTTATGTATATGGCAGCTTTATCAAAATCAAATGTTTTAAAAGGGTGACTGTGAGACAGTCTACTTCACTTCTGTCAAATCTAAGTCACCCTATTTTCTTTTAAAGATGGTATTTCATGCTTGTCTTCTAATATAACCATTAGAAACATCAATGGTGTGTGTTCCAGTAATACACAAGCATTATACTTATATACAAATACTAGAATATCGGTAGGCTAAGCAGCAATCATTATGTATTAAAACTCGAAGTTTGACTTACCTTGTGCTGTAAGCCGACTAACTGCAGTTTCTGGAATGAAATTGTTTAAATTTGTTGGGACCGTTGACCGAAGCTCAGTAACGCTTTCCAGTGATTGTGATGCAGATAGAATCTAGAAAGCCATAAAAAGAAAAGTAGTTGATTCCAGCTTTGATAGAGCAGACTTCCATTTACATTTTGCTTATACAAACAAACAAAAGTTGTAAAAATTGATCACAGTCAAAATTTATTTGATTACAGTTTTTCGTATATATGTATATATATATAAATGTATTAATATACAACAATATATATATATATATTTATATGCATCCAATGATTGAAACTATTGATATGATAAGCAATAAGATAAGCAATACAAACAGCCTGAAACATTACAGCTAAAAGCTGATCAATGTCCATGGTAGTGGAAATTTCTTCATCTTTTTCTTTTTTCCCCATCCATATAATTGATTCAATCTATTTTCAAATTAAAAAAATAAATTGAGAGGAGGAGGAGGAGAGGTGCTACTGAAGCATTTAAACTCAAATTTCTCATAGACTATTTGCTCTACAGAAAGCATCAGCACTTATCCATTTGTACCAAGACACACACAGATAAAATGGGTAAGTGGAAGTTCCGGAGCCTTTCTGATGCAGAGTACTTGCCTTAATCTTCCTCCTGTGAATCTTAGGTTTATTACAGATTGAAAATACTAGATACTTACATGACATTGTATAACTTTCACCATACTACCATGTTTCTTCTACCCACTGAGCAACTACAGGAGTCATCATATTATTAGTTCTGCATGATTTCAAAAGGGATTCTTGATACTTTTGTTATTGTTTAAAACCATAAGCCTGAAATCAGAAGAACTAGAACTCACAGCTTAGCAGTTTTGTGACATGACAAGACCTCTGACCTGTCTTAAAGTACATAAGTATCGCCCACATTGGGTAATTTTTCCACTTTCCCCCCCCCAAAAAAAAATATCAATGTGCATTGTAAAAAACACAGGGCTTTGGGGACTGCGATGAAATACCTGGACAGTCACAGCATCTTGAAATATCTTATTAAGACTTTTCTTCACTGTGAGCTTTCTAAGGAAGACTACAAATAAAACTTCTGAGGTACTTCAAAGTTTTATTAAAGTATCAGTTGGGATATTTTTTTTTTTTTTTTTTTACCTATGGAAAAGTCAGAAGCAACTTAATGAAGAAAACACAAAGAAAAGCGTGGGGAAAAGGAAATCAGAAATTATTCTTCCTACCCATTGTATTCTTGCAGCTAGGTTACTTCTTTCCAGGTTTGGCTTTGGTTTTCTAGAAGCACGTTGAGCTACAGGTACTCTCTCTATAGTATTTTCTCATCCTTTGGAAGGTTTAACCCCACCGCCCCATGCACCACCACTGCCAAATGTTGTCAGGACTTTGAGCAAACTGCTCTTGGCAGAGAGGGGTGGAACTAGATGACTCTTAAGGTCCCTTCCAATCCAAAACATTCTGTAATTCTATCAGCACATTTTTTTTACTTGAGACCCCAAGTCCCTGTCTGAGCGAAAGGTAGCTACCTCCATGTTACAGCTCTGTTCTCTCCCCCATTTTAACCTGTCCTAATATAGTCCATCCTACAGTCTCAAATATTTCTCAATGTAATACTGTAACGCTGAAGATAAACTACAGTAAGATTTGTGATGCATGTCTGAAAACCATGATTTACATATTTTCGGGGGACTAGGACTTGCCTGGGATAGTATTTTTCTTGTTAGCAAAAAGCAGTACCAAATTGCACCAAACAATTCAAATTCAAACTTTGTTCAGATATACAACTGAAGAACACTATTTGCCATTTGAAATGAATTAAAGCTTCATAACTTCAGGTTTAAATCATTCTTGAAAATGATTATTAAATCAATCCACTTGACTTGTGACAAATTCTGCATGCATTTAGCACTGCAATTGCAAGTATTCTAATAAATGACAAATCTTTCTTGAAAAGTACAAATGCAATCTCTACTAGTCCATTTCTGCAACATGTAAAACCCTGGAAGAAGTTACTACTATATTGAGTCATCTTAAAGATATTGTTATGAATTCATAAAGGCCTTCACATGTTAATAAATAACATCACCTACATTGCACAATAAATTCTTTTTGCATCTTGCAAAATTGTCTGAACACTTTCAGCAAACTTTTTTAACTTCTAGAATACAAATCCTTCTAGCTCTGCTATTGAAAGCATGTAGTGACTAATTATCTTTTCAAAGCTTTAAATCACTTAACTATACAGCTCTCTGGTAACCACAAATTCAGACAATAAAGTACACATTTTGTATAAAATAGGAAAATTTAATAAAAAAAGGTTGGCCGTAACTTGGCTATCTGGGAAATGTTTGTACCTGCACCACTGTTCAAGTTTTTCAGTAACTGTTCATTCTGCAAAGCAGCTCTGGCCAAAAGACATTCCTAGTGTGAAATACGTTGGTATATCCATGCTGACTGGTGTTCTCAACCAATCATACATACTAAATATAAAACAATAATTTAAATAATTAAAGCAAATTTTCTGTAATAACAACTTAAATTAATGTTTAGATTATAAATTTTATAGAAGTCAAAGATGTATTATTTTATCAGAATCAGACTGCTTACAACATCCACAGTACAGTTTACTGAAAAATAAATTCGACAAAATTCACTGTAATTCACCAAGACCTTAAAGACACTAAATACAGCATGTATCAAAGTACAAGCAACTCTTGCTGTCTTTTATGTGACCTTGAATCATTGATTTCATTCCCACACTGCCATTCTTCACTCTATAAAATGTGCAAAATTGTACTTATAGCCTCTGCAAGACCTTTGACAGACTATTTTATAGACTAAAGTATAATAATAATAATAATTTCTGTTATTTAGTGTATTTGATTTTTAATTTTCACATTTTTAATTTTTGCAGATTTTGGGAAAAACATCAGGGATAAGGAAAAACAATGAGTCCAAAAAAAAGATTCAGATACTATTTTGACTTAGGGTCATGTGAACACTGTGTCAAGTCAGGCTTTGGTAGTGGATAGCTTAGATTACATTAAATCTGAGAACAGAAAACTAATACTGTCTTTTTGTTTATGTCAGAACCGTTTTAAAATATATTAAAAAACAATAATAATAATCATCCTTTTCTTTTCATAGAATTTATAGAATAATAATAGCCCTTTTATGTTCATAGAATTCAAGCACACTGGCTTCCATAAAAATCTCCTGTATGTGGCTTATTGAAGCAAAAAAACAGTTTTATCTTCCTAAACTAGCATTTATGCAATGAATAGGTATATACATAATTAAAATATTTTTTCTTTAAAACTTATTAAATATCAGAAAAGATCTTCCAAAATAAGTATTTTTACTTGTTTTGATAGCTGGTAACTCTCAATTACTTGTGGCTGTTGTCACCAAATCTGTATAATACACAAACACTTTTCCCTGCAATAGAACCTGAAGACTCCCTTTCAACTACGATAGGGAAAGCTTGCCATCTAGTGGGCTTGGAATGATTATGTGCTCCTGGTAACATCAATAGAAGAAACTTCTTTAAACTTTTGGTAATGACTTCGTAAATATGTTTTTTTTTCTTCACTTATCAAAATGGGAAGCTTTAGGCTAATCTGTAGGAAGGTAAAATCAGAAGTGTAAGAAATAAACTGCAAGTGCCTTATTTCAAATCATGTTATTTTAAAAACTATTTCCAAACTTTACTAGACAGACACTTCATAGTCATTAACTGCGCTCTGAAATACAGTTTATATTTAGCCTCAGTTCCCTTCCTCTGTCTTTCCCGTCTCTTCAGCTGGCATTGAAATACGAGACCTCTGCAACTTTTATCTATCCAGCACATACACACTTTTATTTTTTTTCTTATAGGCAAGAAAGAAACAGTCTATACAAACAAGTTTACAGCTCTTAAAAAACTGACAGTATTAATGTGTAGGACAAATGGAAATAAAATCACTTTCCATCTTGACAGTCAAGTAATCCTACTGAATGGAGGACTGATAAGTAATCCTACAACACCTGGAGGACTGATACAAATTACTATACCTCAATATGCCTTCAGATTTATATAATTAATTGGAACTACAGAGCAAAGCCTTTACCTTAACCTATGATACTACTTTACACATATAAATTAAACTACATTAATTTGACCTAGTAGATTCCAATGTATTTTCTTTTTTTTTTTTTAAAGCCACAGAAGCTGCACTAGCTTGTTGCAATGGATTAACTCTTCATGAGCACTCAAGCACAACTTCAAGTAGATCAAATATTAGGAAGAACTTCTGAAATTTAACTTTCACCTCAAGTACAAACAAATGAACAAAAACTTAAATTTGTTCAGCTTTAATAAGAAAGTAACACCCTATTCATTAAAAAGGGAAGTAAGTGTTTGTAAATAGCATAAGATTCCTATTAAAATGTTTTTTTCCTTTAAGTAGTATTCATCTAAGATGAAGAAGCATATATGTCCTGATTTACATGGAACTTCATTTATTTTAGTTTCAAACACTCAACTTTGAATATTTGTGTTTAGAATGATACAAAGATATTTGTGTTTTAGTTGTTGTTGTTTTATTATTATTGTTATTGTGTTTTTTTTTTTTTATAAGACAAATGAAAAGCAGGTTCACTAATAAAGTTTCTAAATCCAAAAGAGATGATTTAGCTTAACACACGGGTATATTTTTCCTAAGTATTAAAAATATAGTAGAAGTGCTCTTCATAAATCAATTATAAGAGTCAAACAAGACGGAAAAATGTTAATTATGAAACATTTTGAGACAAAAAGTTCCAGTACTGGCTTTCCTGTTCTTTTTTTTGTTTTGTTTTGTTTTGATCCCCTTCCACAGTAAAATTAGGCACAGTAATTTGAGTCAATAATACAGTATCCTGGTGTGTTTTATAAGTATTTGTTATATCTGTACATTTGCTTAACAGAAAATAAACTTCTGGGCTACTAGTTCAAAAGTAATTATTGTCAAAGTAAAGACACAGCCATAACATTCTTTAAGTGGGAAACTTGCAAGTGCCCTAGCCTAGTAATACACTGTTAAGAAAAGAAAAACACTGTTAAGAAAAGAAAAAAAAAAAAAAAGCACAATCAAATGAAAACTATGCTAAAACTATGTATATGAAACTGGTTATATCCAAAATAAGCAGCTATGAATATAGCAAAACAGAAACAATATAGGTGCCTTAACTGCTGAGTTTCAGCAGTACCATTTAATAAATCAGGACCATGTTAACTGAAATATGAAGCAGTGAACATGAATATGACCTATAATGCTCTTGATGTAAATATTTTCTTTCATACAAAGAATTAGTGGAAAACAAAACTAGAGATAATGCTATTGTTATTGCATTAGTAATTGTCCTACATTGTGTTTTATGGTTTGTTGTTTTTTTTTTTTTTTTTTTTTCCAAATGACTTTAAAAGAAACCTACACTTAGCTGTGACAGCTTTGATAGATGTAACATTATGGCTTTCATATTACATTATGAAATAATGGTTGTTCATGTATCAGAAAATTTCAACAAAAATATAGAAATATAAACAAACATAAATATATAAATATGTCAAAAATTTCTTGGAGTTATGCTACAGTCTTTGAAAATATATTATTTTTATTAGGTAATTAATGAATGTTATAGAAACTTCCCCCACAGCCTCACCTAGTATTGTTAATTGATTCTGGAACTGAAAGAATCTATTTAATTTTCTCCTTTTGCATTTGCCATTTTGAAAATAGCATACATATATGTTTACAGTATTTCACTGCAGAAGTCATCCTAGCCAGAAACAAACTTTTCAAACAGAAACCTGTTTTCTAATACTGTTCTTTTCTATCTTGAGTCTTCTGAACACTTGTGGCACTTTCAAGTTTTATAAACACATTTTCAGAATCCAGTGTTCATTATAATATTGAATATAATTTTAGCACAATACACCTCTGTTGTTTTGATTGATCCAGTCCTATATTTGTATGATGTAAATATAGGTTCGTTCTGAAAGAACAGTTTGGATATAAGCAGAAGTGGCAACAGACAGCAATGATTGCATTTTGTCAATAAAGCCAATTACAGAGTAAGTAATCTCTACAGAGTATATCTTAGTGGGAGAAGCTATAGAATTTTAGCACTGTCCTATGCATTTAGCTAGACAAGCCATTTTAAAGTTTTACTCAGCATACTCAGCTAATTCACAGTAAATTTGAATATTTTTTTTTTTTTCAGTTTACTTTAAGCTTTTTTTTTTTTTTTTTTTTGAGCACTTAGTGCTTATTTTCTCCACAGCATCTCATTAACAACTCGTTAAAAATAAAGTGATTACTCTGGACGTTACCATGGTTTCTGATGTTGACTGAGAATGTGAAGAATGGCTTTGACTGGCTGGAACCTTCCAAAGATTAAGAGAATCATCCAAATCTGTATGGGAAAAACAGGGGGGGGAAAAAAGACAATTATCAAAAAAAAAAAACAAAACTGTTTGACTCTATTACCAGGAGAGCAAAACAAGCTTTTCAAAGCTATGTGTCATGAAACAAAGAAGTAGACAGTTATACTTTTGAAAGTCTCAAAATATTTAATAGGTTAGCATACATTGTACCACTCAACTATTACACTTGAATAAACGGCAATTAAATAGAATATTCAGCTATGACACAAAATAGCATGGAAAAAACTATACTTAGCTCAAATTGCAGCTACATAACCTTTAATAATTGGAAATAGTTCAGATTTAGTTTTATTTAAAACATAATAGGATAAAAGTACTAGTATTGTGGTCTCACGATACAAATAAAATGAACTGATGCCTTCCTCTTCAAGTTTAGCTTCAAGTTTATAACTTGAAAAGCAGTTTCAGGAGAACCTATATCCATAAATATAATGAAGGCAGAGTTAACCTGTAAATGTGTTTCAGAACAAAAAGTGATGAAACCTTTAGAGCTCAAATCTGTTAATAATAGGCTTTCAGTTTTTCATATGTAGAAAAAATAAGTCAAAAAGTATGGCACTAGACTACACAGATTCCCAATCCCCAAATCATAAAAGTGGAAGTCCTATAAATATCTTATCCAATTACTAAGCTGAGATAATTATTTTAACTTTATTGATGAGTTGTTTTTTTTTTTTTAAGTTGCTGAATAATGTGAAGGAAATACATCAGGAAGATGACCTACAAAAACAGTTTCAGCAAGATAAACCAAAGGGAGATCTTCTATTAAAAATGACAGGGGACCTAATATAAAGCAGCAGCAGGTCATTGTAGATGAACATAATTGTGCAGGTATGAATGGAGGACTTACAACCCTTTCAAGCTCTATTATTTTAGAGACAGAGCAAACATTGTCCTGTCCTCCCTTTCTTTTCAAATAAAGCTTATGTTCCCTGTTCCTGAAATCTCATAGATAAAAGATAGGAGATTATTCCTCCTTACTTCAAAGCTACCAGAACAGCATTCTGTTGGCTTTACTCTTCAAAAACCACAAAAAATCTCAAATGCTCACTGAAATGGTCTACAGTCCTGGAGAATGAGTTGATCTTAGATATGATATTGCATCAGTTAATTGATGGAAAAAGCAATTGGCCCAAATGATTGGAACAATGGAGGACTACAACGTATTGGACAGAAGAAAAAAAGCAAAGGACATTTATGACTGTCCCCTTCCCTCCAAGAGGGATGTCCTCCTGGGGCATAAGAGGCCTTCCCCCCCAGACAAGAGAAAAAGGAGAAAAACAACACAGGAAAAAAAGAAAAAGAGGGACAGGAAGGAAGGAGAGAGAGAGAGACATGAGGTGGGGGAGACATGGAGTGGGGAAGAAAATGCCACAGGGAAAGAAAGAAATAAGGGAGAGCGCAGCACAAGGGAAGAGAAAAAGAAAAACAGTGGAAGAGACAAAGAGTGAGAGAGAGCCACAGGGAGGGGGGTGAAGCACAGAGACAAAGAAAGACACAGAGGAAATTAAAAAATGAAGTGCTTTTATGCCTAGAATTCTGTATATTGCTGAGGTACGTCTCTGGTAACTGAGTAGGTTAACCACAAGCATAGAAATTCTATTTCCTTTCTGTGTGTCTGTCATGAAGTTGTAACTTAGTAGGTAGGGAAAACAGCATTCCTCTTCTGTTCATGCTTATGTAACGTAAGCTGCAAAGATGCAAAACCTACAAGAATTGCTCAAATTGTAGCCTTAAAAGATGCAAACAGAATCTTGGATACACAAAAAAGAAAAAACAAAATAATGATCCTATTAATTTTCCACCCTTCAAACAGTTTTCACTAGCTGAGCTTTCTGAATAATTTCCTAACTTTCTAAACTTAAGATAATAATACATATCTGGACAAGAGTGTGGGTTCCACCACGCATCATAGAAAGAGACTTAGAAAAATGATTAGTCAATATAAGACCAGATCTCTGGTATTTCAAAGGTATATGCAGGTTAAAAAAAAAAAATCTAACCAACCAATCTGAATATTTTATCAGTCTCTGAACTAAATTATATCTGAATGTCTTAGAACACTGATAACTTCAGCATTTTGGAAGCCACTCCTAGTCATGCATCTTTGAAGCTTTAAAAAATACACACATTAAGACACAGAAGTAGGAGATGACTGTTTCTAAAACTGTATGCATTTATTTTTCCTAAATTTTCATCATACTCGTCTGTTAAAGTCACAAGTGTAAAAAGTATATTAACCCCAACATTTCACAAGAGAAGTTGCTGTAGAAACAATTACACCTTTTCCATTTATAATTTTTTGAAGATGTAACAGTTCAGAGCTTTTTCTGAGATATGCCGACTTATTTACTCTTAGATATTTAGAGCCATACTGAACTTGAAAACATTTAAATTCATGGCTTACATATTCAATTTGAGCTTCATTTTTAATAAGATTTACTTGAGGTAAGTTACTCTAAACTACACGTTACTTCAGTAGGTTAAAAATACAAAATTATATTAGCATAACTTACCAGTTACACCACTTTTTTCAATAATGTGGTTGTCCTCCCTGGAAGAATTTAAATCAAACATATAACAACCTAGGTAACAGTGTTTCACCATCTGATTCAGATGTTCGTAAAATTGACAGTGATACAAAAGAGCATTAAGTGCAGGTTTTCCTGTCTGGGAGAGGCCAGATTCTTCATCATGTACACAGGGGCCCTGAAGACATGAAATTCAAAAAGATAATTATTTTATGTAAAAGATTCCTTTAAAGAAAACTGTCAAAAACGAACAAAACACAACTCTAAGGCTAATACTGTTTATGTGTGTATATACATAGCTGTTTTACAGACTAAGATTCTAGAAGTCAGATTTAGATTTTATTAAGACTAAATCAAAGTTTTACAAAAACAGTAATGATTTAGTAAAATGGAAGTTATTTAACTCCTGAAAAATTTGTAACATCTAAGTAGAAAGCCATGGAAAGCTGTAACAC
This sequence comes from Aythya marila, assembly GCF_965140915.1. NCBI lineage: Eukaryota > Metazoa > Chordata > Aves > Anseriformes > Anatidae > Aythya > Aythya marila. The sequence continues at coordinate 98,494,488 of NC_139043.1, read as the reverse complement.
GTGGGATTTAAGACTTTATGACTAATTTCTCATTTAATTCTACTTATAGGTATATTGCCTTTTAATATCTACCCATGTCAATCTACTATGATAAAAGATTTATTTAGAACATTTTTTAAAAAAGAAAGAAATTCTCTTTGAAGAATGTTTTTCAGACATTTTTAAATATTGACTCAAGGGAAAACATTGTAGAGAACTGAGTTTATACCTAGAAATAAATACCTTAGCTGTTTGTTTTCCACATCAACAGTTTGATTTGCCTGTGTATATTACAGTATTTTTCCAGTGTTTTCTACGGTAATAGAAGAAAACAAAAAATCCCTATTAAGCTATCACCTGTTTTAGAATGACCATAAAATTAGAAATGTTAATTGGCAAAACAACTCAAAGTGAGAAAAAAAAAGTACAGTCTGCAAGTTTTAGAAGGGATCTTGTGGAACTTCAATTAAGAAGCTTGTTAAAATTATCAGAAAAATAAGTGGCCAATGCTAGTTAGAAACTTTCCTTTGTAGTCAGCAGATAGCAGAGGTACATAAACAACAAATAAGTCATTTGAAAGAGACTATTTACCCTCAATCCCTCCATTTCCACTGAACAGGGTAAGTTATAGCCAGAGCTCTGAATGGTTACTACTAATTCTTTTCTCTGATTCTATATAAACAGACTATTTCACTATTTGCCTTTTATGCTAATTATAGAAGAATTATATATGACAAATAGTTTGAAGAAGAATGTGTTATTCCATGCAAATTGCTCAAAACGAATTATAAAACTGTAGTCATTCACTATCAGCAATATACTTGGACTGTTGGACTGTATCAAAAATGACAAATGCATTCTTTGGAAATTCTGTTAAATTTAGTCAAAATCTTACTAGCCATAACTGTTTTTACCAGTTTAAAAACCTATACCGTTCACTTTATTGCACTATGGGTATACTGAAAGTGTCATCAGTTACTTTCACAATGTGGTCTGACTTAAACAATCTTCAGAAAATGTAGTACATTGCAGTCTTAGAATACTTTATACAGGTTGACTTCACTCATTACAAATTGTCTCCTGTGGCCACTCTTTAAAGTAACATAGCAAAATAAACTATTACAAAACAAAACAACCAAGTAACAGCAACACTATAGACATTCATGTGAAGATACTGGCCTACAAGCTCCAGCAGCAGCCTTTCCTTTTCCAACACTATTTGACTAAGGGATTTTCATCCCTTAATAATAATGTTCTACTTGGGCTGTGGTACGTTATAGCTACTATTGACCCAGATCCACTTAATTGGTCTCCTTTGAATTTTAAGGTCTACAGGCATTAAGGTCTACAGGCAAATTATCTTATCCAGTGTGACAAAAAAAAAAAGCAACTGAACTACGGAATTTGATCTTAGTGGTATCTTACCACTTTAATCGCTGTTTATATTTTCAACACTTTTAATTTACCAGTTACCATAAAGTGTTGTTTGATAATATCTTTCAGCATGAACACTTATTAAGAGATGAGCAATTTCCATTAAACTGCACTTAACAAGAATTGACTCACTCACATTAATTGCACTGGCATTCATCCAGAATTCTGCAACTGGATTCAATTTCTGTCACCTCACCATAGTCATTGAAATATTAAAAAAGAATAAAAAGCATCTCTTAATTCAGTTTATATTGACGAGTTATAATAGCTGCACCTTGCAAATCCCCTGCTACTAAAAAATTATTATTTATATTGGTACAATATTAATTTTTAAGTTACCAAAGACTGAAACAAGCCAGAGATTACAGGCTACTTGAACATTATTACTTTATAATCAGATGTAAAGAAAAGATGGCTGGGGAACAAGAAGCTGGAGAGCAGCCCCATGAAAATTAATCTGGGAGTTCTGGCTAACAGCAAGTTGAATGTAAGTCAAGTGTGCCCTGGCAGCCAAAAGGCCAACCATATCCTGGGGGTGCATCAAGCACAGCATTGCTAGCCAGTTCAGGGAAGTGATCATCACTACTCTGATCTGTGCTGGTGCAGCCTCACCTTGAGTACTGCGTAGTTTTGGACAGCACAATACAACAAGGACTGTTAGACTATAAGAACTATTAGGACCTATTACAGAGGTGTCCGGAGGAAGGCTACAAAGATGGTGAAGATGAGGGGAATAGAGGGGTAGATGAGGAGGATCACTGTTCAGCCTGGGAAAGAGGAGACTGAGGGGGGGCTTAAATGGCAACCTACAGCTTTCTGATCTCTTCTATTGGTGGTCAGCAATAGGACCTGAATAGGTCATGAAGCAGAGGTCCATGTCAGATATTAGGAAAAGATTGTTTGCTCAAAGGGTGGTTGGGCATTGGAACAGGATCCCCAGTGAAGTGGTCATAGCAACATGATTGCTGGAGTTCAAGAAGCATTTGGACAACACTCTCAGACATCTGGTTTGACCTTTGGGTGGTCCTGTGTGAAGGCAGGACCTTGGCCTTGATGATCCTTGTGGGTCCCTTCCAACTATGAATTGATTATGAATTCTATGATTCCTTTCCATATGAATTCTATCATAGAATATACCGAGCTGGAAGGGACCCACAAGGATCATCGAGTGTTCAAAAATATTTGCAACCCTACTGGACACAGCCCTGAGCAATCTGCTGTAGCTCATCCTACTTTCAGCAAGGGAGTATGTTCTTAGATTAAATTACAGCAAGCTGCTCGCTACTTCATCTTTCTTTAGGACATTGTTTCTTGCCACTCATATTTCTTTCAAAATATTTTATAAACACTACATTTTCAGAATTTCTTCTTCACACACCTCAAATCATGTTGCATTCTGAGTGTGGGCAGAAAAAAAAAGACCAATTTCTATTTTAAAACATTAATGACATTATGTAAGCAAGTAAGTTTCCTAGGAGATTAAAGACATTATATAAGATATGGTACATACATGATCTAAGATACTAAACAATCTAACTTTCTTGAACTTGCTGGAAGTTGAAGAAGTTTGTCTACTCATGTATTTCTTTCCAAAATGTCACCTCAGACATTAAACACAGATATAGTGCATTAACTTTTTATGACAAATAATTCATCTCTGTGAAAGTATGAACTTTCTCATCAGTAGTTACTCACTTGCCAAACACAATCTTTCACTTCTTCGGTAGGAATTGGAATCACAAGAAGATTTTGTAGAATAAAAGCAGCCTAAAAGAAATTAAATCATCAATACTGCAGTCTAGTCATCAGAGTTCAATAAAACACGTCAGATTGAACAGCACAGTCTCTATATTATTCCATCGTTTTAAACATATATGAGAACAAAAATTTTCCATGTTCATGTTGGAAAAAATTAAGACAGAAGAAACATACCTCCCTGCGTACCATGCTACATTCAGATTGGTCCAGAAGGATGTTTATCACTGTTCCCCATAGGCCTCCTGAAATGTTCTGGCAACTTTCTGCTAAAGCAATACATCCTGCTTCAAGAGATGTAAGAGCTGATCCTATTCCAAGTGCTGTGAATCTGACCTAGTACATATAAGTAAAATATAAAAGTGACATTTCTTACAGTAAACACGTATTCTTAAAACACTTAAACACGTCTTTTAAATTATTATTGTATCAACTGAATCTGTAGCTTAGAAGCAATTGTCTAAAAAGTAATGAATTATTGTCCTGTATTGATCTTGCCCTACACTCATAATCACAACTACATGTACATACAAATGATAAAACTAATAGAATTTATTTTTGAATAGTCAAACGTATCCAAAAATAAATATTCAATAATCTCAACATTAAACCATTTAAAAGTAGTTCTGATTAAAAAAAACATAATTAGCAGATTTGCATCAAATACAATTGCTCTAAACTTGTAGTACAGATACCTGCTTCTGCTTTGGAGCTAAACATAAGCAACATTGACGAAAACTGCTTATGAATCACTATCACGAGTGACTTAATGAGAGGACAGAAGACTGAAGATAAAGCAAAGGATTTCACAGAAAATGTTCATATGAAAATACTGCCTCTATTGCTATTGTTATTTAGAATATAGCTAGTAACATTTAAAATCATACAAAACAGTACTTTCAATATTGAATAAATTAATCAACCAAAAAAGTTGTAAATACTTAGGTGTCAAAATAAGATATCAACATTATATTAACTAACCTCAGGGTCTCTATCTACCCATAAAGGAACCAGCCATGCCAGACCTAGGTGAGAAGGAAGTTGGTCTTCACTGTTATCATAAGGCAAAGACCAAAGGGATACCCAGTCCTGATCAGAAAACAGAGAAAGTATGGAATTATTTTATAAATCTTTCAATGCTATGCCAGTCTGAGCCTAAGTTATCAACTGCATACTAAACCACTTTAAATGCACACAACACTGATATTCCAGGAAAAAGATTTTGATTCTGCCTCTATAAATATGCATTTAACTTGTTGACTTCACCTACTGAATAAAATTAAATCCCACTTCTTCATAGGATTAAGATAGCAGTGTTAAAGACAGAATAAATATTTCACTTGAATTTTACATGTGTTACTCCTTACATTTTTTATTTTTGCTCATTATAAACATTTTTTTTTTGTTATCATAGGTGTCCAGGAAATTGCCAAATAATTGCAATTGCAATTGCCAAATAATGCAATTATTTCTTTGATCATAATTTATTCTTTTCCTTTGAGCACTTGCCATATAGTTAAGTAAAGTTACGCAGACTACCATGTACATGTATTACCTAGCTGCAGATTCCATGAAATCATACTTGACTTTGCAAACTCAGTTCTTACTTCAGGTCAGAAAATCCATACCAGCAAAGTGCTTTGTTTAGCCATAAAACTGCACAATTAAGTTCATAATGAACCACGATACCTAAAATTTTATAGATGTATCTTCTTGCCATCTCAGACCTGTATATTTTTATACAGTAGATGACAGCATTGTATGCTTCTCTTGGAGCAGTGTATTTTACAAGGATCTTCAATACATACAGTATTAATAACAGTAAGCATAGTCTCTTACAATATCTGAATTTGGAAGGGGTGGGACATTAAAATACAAAATGAAATACAAAACATAGGTCAGGTCAGCAAAGTATGATCATAAAGCAGTAACAAAGCAAATAAGGAAACAAAATATTGCATACTAAGTACATGGTCTATTTCTCAGTACTTCTACAAACACCTGGTAGTCATTTCTGTCCATCAGTATGAACTAAAGGATCTTACGCCCATCTTTACAAGGTAGTTCTGTAAATAACGAAGGACCACAATGGTTCATAATGCCACTAGTGAGCAAAATAAAATTTGAAAAACAACTGGATTTTGACTACTTTTTATTTCAAGTCACTACACTGTACGTTTTAAGTTGGTATTAAAAACTTAAAAAAAAATCACAGTTATCCAGGATGTTTCTTGTATAACACTGATTGCATAAAGGAAGGCAGCTAACTTTGTATACCTTTCTCCATAAGATCTGACACTAAATCACATGATTGCAAACCATGGATAGGATTTAAAACTTTTTTAAGAACAGAAATTATCAGCAGTATAGACATTAACACTGTTGTAGACACAGATTATGACTTATAGCCACAAAAATGTCACTGTTCATTATGTTACTATACATATTATTTTATGTATGACAGAAATAAATGAATAAATAAAGGATCACATCCAGTCTTTCATCCATGCACTTATGATTTAATTCGTCAGAGGTAGCAGTCTTTCTGCAATGTACTTAGTACTGTCTTACAATATATCTGTGCATAGCCACACCATATCCTTGCACCATATATGTGCACCACTACTCACCATATCCTTGGCTTGAGCCATCATTTCATGAGATAAGTGAAGCAAGCAAAGAACTGTGCTTTTTGTAACACCTTTTCCCATAAAGGACATAGCATTTCCTCCCCATTCAACATAAAACGATGAGATGACCTGGTAGTATGGGATAAAGTTCATGGTAGCTTTACCGTAAACAGCATACAGGTAGAGTACAAACTCATACAAAACTAAAACAGAAACTTATGGAAAGATGGCAAACAGTATCAAATATATGCTTTCAGCTAGATTTTAAAAATGTATTTAAATCATTTAGTCATACATTGATTTCTTATATGGTTAAACATCTGAAGCTTATTGAAGCGGCAACTAAAAACCAAGCTACATAGCAAAAAATATATAAATAAAAACATAAAACAAAGTAGCTAAAGAACTACTACTATTATCCTTCATGCCCTTTCATGCATGGATTTTGCTTGCGGGAACATATCTTGGATTTCACTCTTAGTGTTTTAGTTAAAAAAAAAAAAAAAAAAAAAAACAACACCCATTTGAGCTTTCTTGTCACTAATTCTTAAACAGGAGATGAAGGCACAAGGAATATAACCAACCATTGTAAGATAACAATTTCTATTTATTTATTTTTAAAGTACGCATCGCTCAACATGATCTACATTTTTTAGCTATTTACTTATGAGAAAGAAAAGTACCTTTCAGAACAATGATATTCACTAGAAGTACCGTATAAAAATTATGATGTAATTAGTTACACAGTGTTTTACAAGCACTCAGATAAAAAGTTAGATTATAACATAACCTACTTACCTCAAGAAGACCTGTTAAATATTTCTTACAAATTGTGACAGGTTCAACTGTAGCAGAATATGTGCTCCAGTCTGGCAGTGCAGTAACATGAACCATTCCTTGTAATGTTCTCTCCAGTAAGGGAAGTCCATAAAAATGTGGTGCATCTGTTAGCCGTAAGCATTGTAGCAGCTTCAGAGCCAGCTCAGTTCTGAAAGAGCCAGCAAGTTCCAAGCCCTCTCTGGATTAATTGTAAAAAGAAAAAAAAAAAAGTATCAACTGTCAGCATGAAGCTATTATAATGAATTGTTTTTACACGAGGCTGATGCATCATTCTAATTGCTGTTAGTCTGTGAGTCTCAGCATCTCAGTTAGTTACTACTGGCTAATGAGGAAAATAACATGGACTTAAATTAATATTGTAACTGCTTATAACGGGACAGCTTAACAAAAAAAAGGACAAGTGAAATAGAACTCTAATTACTAATGAACGTACAAAAGAGCAAGAGTTTTTCAAAAGATTCTCTCAGCAAAGTCACAAAGCTTAATAGCTATGCTCATTCTGGTTCAAGAGACAAATTTTAAAATATTTCCTGCAAGTATGAGACAAAACTGGAAGGGATTTCTATAATCATTTTTCCAGCTGCCAATTATTTTATGTATATATATTATTTTTTCTTTTAAGAGTAACTGGGAAGAATGAAAAAGATAACATCCTAAAAGTATCTTTACAAACAGCTATTTTGTGGTACTTAGCTAAACAAATATTATGTTGCAATTTTAGCATCTCCTCGCATGCACTTGGATAGAGAGGTTTACTGTGGGAAATATTTTATAAACTCAGAGATAAAGTAATATAAATTAATTTCTGTCTTTGTTTGACTAACAGAAAAAGGTTGGAACTTCATGCTGGGAGAAGCTGACTAATGTGATCTGATATACTCTGTGATATACTCTAGGGCAAAAATGAGTTGGGTGAAAATAAATATTTGTTAATATTCCAGTGTTTTACTTTCCTATTAATAACTACTACAAAATCAACCAAATTATCATTAGCTTGTGCAAATTTCTAGTAGTGAAAGAGAAACAGCTCATCTTCGCAATACCATCAATTTATTATTTGTTGAAAAACTGCATACCCTAGTACACTAGTGCATAGCCTACCAAGTTTCTTAATTACCTAATTTTAATGTGAAAGCACCTAGCTAATGCTGATCTTTACTTCAAGAGGAGTATACTACTCCATTTTTTCAGATTTACCATGACTGTACCATGGTATAATTACATTCCAACTCTCACTGAGATACAGTAGCACGACGCATTATGATTCCCAGCCAGAATTAAACAGAATTAAATTCTACCTGTCAGTCACCGACATTGAGCAAAATAACAATGAGTTAAAAAGACGAATGAGTTCTTTATCAAGTTGCTGCCTGACAGCAGTCTGTATTTCATCTATTTCATCCTGCACTTGGGATTCTGGTCGCACAAGAAGGCCCAAAAGGGAATTTGGCTTCTAAAAGAAAATAATAAAATACAGTCACATAATGCGTTGTTTAAATTCTATTTTAACACACACACACAAGCCATTTTTTATTCAGTGCTTTTAAATCACACATATTATAAATCACAAATTTCACAATCATTTTAATAAGAATTATTTCTCTTTAAAAAAAAAAAAGAAAGAAAAAAGTAAAGTTTTCCTATAATAACCAGTTATTTGAATCTACTAAATATCATAAAATAATCCACCGTTAAAGCCTTTAAAATCTCCTGGTATTAATTAGCCAGATTTGGTAAATTTTATAGGTTTCCCAGTTAATCATATACATTAAAGTACATCAATTCTATACATAATGAAAAGAGGATTACTAGTATTTTGTTCTTAATGTTTAGACAGTATTTTAAAAGGAGAAAAGGCAAAAGTACAGAGACAGTACTTTTCTTAACATGTGATATGTAAGACCATGTGATCTCACTTTGAGTGATCTCACTTTGAGAACACTATGCCCTTGCTTTGTGAAATACTGTTCTTCACAACAAAAACTTAAACAACTGCAGTCGTTACTTTTATCCTTGGCATCTACCTATTGTTTTTACACAGCAAGATTGAATTATGTTTTGACAAATATAATAAAAATTGTTTTATATTGCTTTTGTAATCTTAATGTCCTATTTTATACTTTTCAGTTTTATATATCTTAAAAGAACAACATTAGACAGATCTCAAATCTAAAGCACACAAGTCAAAAACCTGAAAGGAAAAAAAATTACATTATTTCAATATTATACTTGCCTTTATATATATACACTACCCTATATAATATAAAAATAAATTGAACTTCCTCAGCATTATAAAAATATTTTACTTAAACATATCACAACCATTTAAAATCAAAACTAAATTGACAGACTCTGAAAACAAAAACTCCTGTCTTAAATTTCAATTCTTGTTCTTAATTCATGACAGATAATGTTAATTTATATCTTTGTCATGCAGAAGGTTCTAATATGGAACCTCATCCTTTAAGTTATATAGATAATACATATACATAGTTAATGTAGTTAACTATACCACAGTTATACACGTTCATCTATATGGGTACGTACATGTATATACGTACAAATATTTAACTAACGATATAAATGTATATAAGTACACATATGTACATAAAGAGCTATGCATAAAGCTATCGATAGATAACTATTATTAACATTTCACATATATATTAACATTTATAAGGCTCTAAATATTTTACTACAGTTACCTACACCAGAGCAAGACAAACACAAACATAAATGTTGCTTACATCTGGCAAATATAATATTAGAATTTAAAGAAAGAAAATCATATAACAAGTAAAGGAGAGAAGGAATTTACTCTTGCTCAAAGTCAACTTTTCCAAACACTTAAAAATGTAGGACAGATAAAGTAGCACAGTAATACTACAAGATCTGGCTATTTCTTGGCTTTGTTGAGAAAAGTTTTTTTCCTTTAGCAGCTCACCACAAGCACACCAACCAACCAGTTCAGAGTTATATCATCTTGTACAGTCTACAGCTGAATTTACTCTAGGTATCTTCTTACATTTTTAAGCAATGACTTCATGATCCACTTTAGATGGTCTACTTCCAAGCTTGCTCTCTGCTCTCTACACAATTTGTTTAAAAATCTTAGGACATCTACCAAAAGCTTCTCATCCTCAGCAGAAGCTGGAAGCACTTGCAGAAACCTGCAATGAAAACCAAAATATATACCTTTGTACTTGTAGGGAATTAAGACAGTTTAATATCTCAGCCTAACAGGGCTGGGTTAACTTGGAAATATGCAGTTGGCTATAACAAATGTGGAACTACCTACAGTAAATATAAATATGACATATTTACATATAGTAAATATGGATTTCTATCAGTTATTTTAAAGCGCCTGTACTATATATACGTCTCACAAAAAACGTCAAATATATTTAGCAAATCATACTCACATATGATTATATGCTACATATAATATGCAGTACATCATAAAGTATATATACATGTATTAGGTATTATTATAGACAATTACTACTGCTAAATGTCAACACGAACGTATGTAGACATAGAATTACATATGGGAAAACAAAGAAAAATCTGAACAGAGTCAAAGGAAGGAGAAAAAAAGTATCCTTATTAAAAATACTGTGTTCTTATGTTTTTGCTATTTTTGCATACATAAATTACAAAAATCACAGAACTGCTAAGGATTGGAAGGGGCCTGTGGAGGTCATCTGGTCCAAGTGACTCAAGTGTAGACACCAAGACATCTGGCTCAAGTGTAGACAGCAAGTACATGGTCCTGGGCGACCTGTTAAGGCGGCTTTTGAAGACAGCCAAGAAAGGAGATTCCACAACCTCCCTGAACAACCTGTGCAAGTGCTCCATCACCCACACAGTGAAAAAGTGTTTCCTTACGTTTAAACAGAACCTCCTGTGTTTCAATTTATGAGCATTTCCTCTTGTCCTCTCACTGGGCAACACTGAAAAGAGGCTGGCTGCATCTTTTTTGCAACCTCCTTTAAGTATTTATATACATCGATGAGATCCTTCCCATACTCCCCTCTTCTCCAGGCTAAACAGTCCCAGTTCTCTGAGCATTTCTTCACAAGAGATTCTCCATTCCCTTTTTCACCTTATTGCCCCTTCATTGGGCTCCTTCTAGTATGCGTATGTCTCTCTTGTACTAGGGAGCCCAGAAGCAGACACAGTACTACAAATAAGGTTTCATCAAGTTCCCTACAAGTAAGGTAGGGAAGAATCACCTACCTTGACTGGCAACACTCACTCTAATGCAGTCCAGGATACAACTAGCTTTCTTTGCCACTAGGGAGCGCTCTTGGCTCATGTTCAACTTAGTGTCCACCAGGACTCCCAAGAGCGTTTTCTGCAGAGCTGCTTCCAAGCTTGTAAGCACCCAGCACGTACAAGTGCATGGGTTTGTTCCTCCCTGGGTGGAAGACTTTGCAAATCTCCTTCACAAGGTTCCTGTCAGCTTATTTCTCCAGCCTGTCGAGGTCCTCCTAGATGGCAGCATGACCCCTCTGGCATACCAGCCACTCCTCCCAGTTTTACAACATTAAAAAAAAGCTGAAGATACGCTCTGCCCCATCCTTCAGATGATTAATGAATATATTGAACAGGACTGGACCCATTATTGACTACTGCAATTCACTACCAATTACAGGCCTCCAACTACACTTCATGCCACTGATCACCACCCTCCAGGCCCAGCTGTTAAGCCAGTTTTCAATCAGTTTTATCCATCCAACCAATACCTCATCAGCTTGTCTATGAGAATCTTATTGGAAATGGTGTCAGAAAGTCTACTGAAATCAAGGCAGAACATCTCCACTGCTTTCCTCTCATATACCAATCCAGTCATTTTCAAAAAGCCCCACAGAACAGTAAACAGAATTTGTGCTGTAGTTCAGGCAACAATTCCTAATGCCAATTAGAACTAAGTGGACCTATGCTTTGAATCACAAGAGCTCTAACCTGAGTTGCAGAGTGAGAACTAGTGGAAAACTGCAGTGCAATGAATAACCCTTGCCGAGATGCAGATTATATTCAGATTCAGCATGACACTCACATGCCTTCCAGCTATGTTTGGTGCAGCCAGTACAAAGTCATGCTTGCTTTCAAATCTCTCTTTCTGTGCTGTTAAAGATCTATTTGCAAACACATAGATAATGCATTTTACAAGTAGTTTTACTTTACTCCTAACACAAAGAAAAGCCATGCACAAACCAAACACTCAGAAAATCAGAAATTAAAAAAAATAATTAAAATAACATACAACCTAAGTCAACATCATTACCTGTTTAATCTGTGCTTAGTCCCTTCTATCAGCTTTTGGAAGTACAAAGAAACTGAATTCAATTATAGGATCACACAATATTTTTCCATGAGACCATTCTGATTGACTACATGCACAATCAGAATAAAAAAAATAAATTCCATTAAGTTGAAGATATGAAAACTATGAAATTTACAGTTTAAAAATCATACCCTTAATTCATTTTTGTAGTCAGTATGCTTACCTATTTATTGCTTTTTGCCAAACAAAGCGCTTCAAAGTGTTTCGACAAGACCCAGAGATGCATTTTAAAGCAAGTCTGTCATTCAGAACATAAAAACTCAGCCTAGTGAGTGCAGCCCTAACATCTCTGTGGGATACTGCCTGAATGATTGAATTAAGACAGTCCTGCAGTCCATAGGTTGTGTGAGTTATTTTCAGTAAAAGAAGGTCTTCTGAGGAGAGTTTTAGCATGTCTAAAAATCTGAAAAAGCATAAGAGAAAAATGATTAACAGCTAGTATCTTTATAAATTATTTCAGTGAGTGCTGACTCCTTCACTTTCCAGTTCAGATGAGAAGACAAAACTCTCAAATGCCTTAAAAATGTATTTTTGTTAACCAATCCCTTCCCCTTTCTTTTTTGCCCTAAAAAAAAAAAAAAAAAAAAAGGAAGTTAACCCACAACCACAAATTATCAACAACAAACCACCCCACTACATATTCAAATCCTCAGTTCTTTAGGTTCTTTGGTAAGAGGGCACCTCTCAAAAAGTTATTTGAAAAGTGCTATTCACAAGGTTTATAATGAACTCTTCATCCACGGTATTTTAGATATTGGCTTTTTGGACTATACCATCTTCTTTTTAAGAAATTGCTATGGTTTTGACTAAGGCAATTTAAAATAAAAATAGTTTATCAAACCAATGACGGCAAAGTTACCTCTGGCTCAGAACCATTCTATTTACTCATAAAAATTGTAGGACCCCTTAAAGGACAGAAGCAAAAAATTAAATATTGTCAAGATGCACAGAAACATAGAAACACGCATTTCAGTCCTATTAAATTAATCACATTTTAAGACTGTGTATGAAACACTCTCAAAGAGAAACCATGCTAACCAAGAGCTAACTAAAGGATGTAAAGAGTTTTCTTGACTATCTATGATGATTCTCAGGTATTATTACCATTAAAAGAAATAATTATTTAAAATTTAAATTTGTCAAGAAAGAGAGAAGAAAATACTGGTCATGCGGTGAGGAAGGTGGGGGGGGAATAAAAGACAGCTCCTTAAAAACAAACAAAAAAAGCATAATGAAAAAACAGAAGAATTTCACAGAATCATGGAATTGTAGGGGTTGGAAGGGACCTTGAGAGATCAACAGGTCCTACCCCCTGCCAAAGCAGGTTCCTTAGAGCAGGGATGCCCAGGTAGGCATTCAGATGGGCCTTGAATATCTCCAGAGAAGGAGACTCCACATCCTCCCTGGGCAGCCTGTTCCAGTGCTGTTACCGTCACTGTGAGTAAGTTCTTTCACATGTTGGTGAAAAATTTAAGTGTCTTATTGTTTAAAATTGTGTGAAAGGAGTCCAACCCCCAGTAAAAGTTGGATAAAGCTCTAGATTTCTTGCTTAAATACAAATTAGGTAAAACGTTAGCTATGACAACATCTACAACCTCCTGGGATGTGATCATTTACATTTAGAAGATAACATTCTCAAAGCATAAGCAGCGTGAACTGCTGTTTCAATTTGGAAATTCATTTAAACTTGAAGGAACAGTAAGATAATTGAAATATATTAGGATTTAGAATCAAGATAGAATAGCTCACGTTTCTGCTTGCTTCTCATAGTTTGTCAGTTGCAATAGGTTCTCAACCCCATGGTACCACGACAGATTCCAAGCCACCTTTAGCATATCTGACACAGGTTTCATAGCCAAGCACTCAGAAGACAACGGCACCACAACAGAATTAGGGCTAACTGCATGATGAGCAGTGATTTTGACTGGGAGATGATATCTTAAAATAAATGAGTAAATAAACAATTAAACATACGAACAACTACTAAATGCTCTATTTAAGCAAGCTTTTAAATTTTATAAATAAAAGTTCTTAAAACTTTGTTAAAGAATAAAAGGCTGGGAGAAAAACTCCATATTTAACACAAAAGTGCAGACAACTTTGGATTTAACATTTAATGTTTCCCTTTGCTCTCCCATCTCTATCCTTTAGGGAGGACAGCAAAACGGAAAGGACTGAAGTTGGCTGTAAAGAAACAAAAACAAAAAATCCACACACAAAAAAAGTAAAACAATGCAAAAGAAACAGCCAACACGTACCGTCTAACAACAGCAACAGGCAAACTGAAGGCAGGTAGACCAGTACCATTACTGGTTATGCCATTAGCCCTGCAAGAAAGAGATTAAGCTATTCCTCTTGATTTTTAACTTTGATTTACTACTAATGCTGCACTTATTTATTATTCAGATATAGCTGCTTTTTCCTACAAGTAGCTAAGAACTCATCACTGAATACATTTGTATTAACAAACATTATTTCTTCATGATTATGCAGTATTAAGACAGTTCTTAGTTCACACACAAAAATCTGCATGAGAGTTCTTTTCAGTATATTTCACGTGTGAATTCTAAGAACATTTTTATTCCTGAAGTACACACACATTTCAAATAATAAAACATTGTAAGCTGAAGTCTTCTGGTTTAAGGACAACCACTACCAAGCGAAAATAAATACAAATCTAATTAACAAAAACACCACAACTATAGCTAGCTATTTGATTAGTATAGCTTCCATTTTTGGAAAACATGGATTAGAGAACTATAAGGTGTTTCTGAAAAAGAAAATAAATGTAAGTACAGAAGTACAATGTACTTAAGCAACAAAAACATGCCAGGTAGATCTACATAACAGGCAACCCAAACTATTTGTTTGAACTACAAATACAAACAATTTTCTTGACCTACAAATAGGCAACACATCAATTTGGGATGTATTAAAGTTTGGGGGATAATTAATTTGAATATATACATATATAACTGATTTTCAGGAAAAACTTGTTTAGAGATAATGCAAATAAATAATTGTTGTTTCATACCACGTGTCTGTTCTTGCTACTTCGTCAAACAACAGAAGACAAAGCAATACTGTAGTTTCCATTAAAACAGCTTGATCATTTTGGAATATCAGGGAAACTGAATGAAACAAAGAAAAAAATTTGTTAGGAAAATACTGACATTTAATAATATATCAAAGGACAGCAGCTAAAACCAACTTTTTTCCACAACTGTTTTGCTAACATCTTCAACAGATGCCACAACATGACTAACACTAGCAAACAGTGATTCCTTTAAAATATTAGGGACTTGGAAACTAGCCACAGTTCTTAAGAAGGCTTTTGGTTATCTAATCTTTGGATATCTAATCGTATATCACATATTTTATATCAACCTATGTATTAAATTTAAAATAGAATCCTTACCTCTGAAGAGCAAAAGCAACAAAGATGATTGCTGTGCTAGAGACAAACGAACAACTGGATCAGCATACACAAGTTTCCGTAAGAGTGTCAGACAGGGTAACACTATGGATTCCATTACCTGCAAAAACAACAACAAAAAAATTAAATATCGATTAGGATGATCTGTTACGGAATGCTCTATACAAATTGTCATGCTATGAACCAATACATTCTACTATTTGTACCAGAGAAACAAAGAATGTGCTTAGACAAGGAAATTTTATCTGAGTGGTAACTGTGTATTCATTAGAAAATCATTAGAAAATACTTAATTTCCAGTTTTATTTTATTGGTTTGTTTGGTAAGAGGGTAATTTTTCTGGTTTCTGGTCTTGTAACACAGCTGTAACATTTGTTTCCAAAGTATGTATTTTTAAGAAGTACATATATGAGCTGAAGGATTTCAAAAAACTACTTACTCATAAGCTTATTTTTTTTGTTGTTTTGTTTTTTAATGCAAATAGTTTACTGCATCAGATTGATTCTCTGACATTTCATATCAGGGAATCCAAGAAGAGAACACAACTTTCTAGAAGTCAAATTATTGGTGAATAGCCAAAAATAGACCAAAGTAATTTCTGGTAAAGAATGAGAAGATAGCATGTCCTTCACAGGACATTACTTTGCTTGTCTGAGACTCTACCTTTAAATTTAGTTTCGTAAACTCCATCACCAAATGTAGTTTTGTTTAACATGCAACAGTTAAAAGCCCTGCTTATTAAATATAAGAAAAAAAATTGCACAGCTGTACACAAAGCTTTATTTAAATTGAGCTTTTTCCCTCTACTAAATACTGCATCCCTTTCTTGTAGCCACTTCTCTAAGATAACAAGTTTTTTTGATTTTGTTTTGTTTGTAAGAGGAATTCCATAATAATTATAATAAGCTAGGCAGCTTATAGCTTAAATAAACTTACATGAAGTGATCAAAAATAATGAATTTCAGGAAAATTCAGGCACCAGATTATGCATTACGATGTTATGCATTACAGCATTGGAAAGCTTGCTCATCTACAACAAATAAACACTCAACTATAAATATGATCTTATCTACCAGAACTATACTGGTTACATGATCTATTGGTCAGAAAGTTACTTACTCCCCAAATGTAGCCTGACATATATTTTCACTTGCTATGAACATAACCTTTTAAACTAGAAAGAGTAGATTTTAATTAGATATTAGGAAGAAATTCTTTAGTCAGAGTGTGGTAATGCAGTGAAACAGCTTGCCTGGAGAAGCTGTGGATGCCCCATCCATGGAAGTGTTCGAAGTCAGGATGGATGGGGCTTTGAGCAACCTGGTCTAGTGGTACCCATGGCAGGGGGTTGGAACTAGATGATCTTTAAGCTCCAAACCATTCCAATCCAAACCATTCTATGATTCTAATTTTTAATTATAATGTGCTTCAGATCTTAAATTCAGAGACTATTATTATTATGGACAAGACTTAAGTTCATTAAAAAATATTTTTTGGTCGCTACTTAGAAACCTCACAGAAGTTTTTATGCATTTCAGAATTACATCACCCAACACAGTCTGGCCAACTATTATCATTGGTTGACAAAACAATACTTCTCTCATTCAGATAATCTTGCCTCTATCAAAAAATTAATAAATTAAATATATATTGCAATTCCAAATGTTACTAAATATTTGTCTTCTGTGTAGAATACAAGTACAAAGAAAGTTAAGAGTTTTAAGCACAAAAAAGCAAGTATTACTACTGTCACATTGTGCAACGTTTGCAGAAGAACCAGTAGTTTTACCTTGCCATCCACATGTACACATTCGTTAAGGTAAGCCAGAATCTTTTCTATCACACCCAGCTTTTTCACAATGCCATGCATTTTGGTATCTGTAGAAAAAAAATAATTAAGAACCACTGCTTCTACATCAATTTAACCCTGAACTGCTTTCTGCATCATTATAAGTTGTTGCTGTTGAAAACAAGTTTCTAAAATTCTTCTGTTAATTAGTAAGTACAAATCCAGATAATAAGGCAAGCCTGCCCAAACTGTTGTCTTGTCACCAATCTTTCTTTGGCTTAGACATCCCAAAGAACGCTAAAATGCATAAATATTAACCAGTCCTTCTAAAAAACTTGACAATAACTGTGCAAAACTGTGCAGTTATTTTTAGATACAGGTGTCTACATAACAAGTGAAAAAGAGCACATATGCTCACATTACTAAACAGTCATCACGGCACAAATTTTAGATAATACTCTCCAAGGCAAAAATAAATAAAATAAAACCTGCACTTCATTTGCAATGATTTGACTATAGTAGCTTCTTGGATGGTTGTCTCAAAGTTTTAATGGGGAAAATACTTAGGATATTTATGCCCCACAATTAAAATGATCCCAAGTGCAACTCAATTTCCTATAAGGATTTCATTTGTAGTATTTGGATAGTTTTCAACAATTTAATATCGAACTAAAAAGGGTATTTACAAAATCTCATTCATCCTAAAAGTATTTTCCACCTACCTCAGTGTTCAGAATATTTGTTTTAAGAACATTCAACAGCAACAAGAAAGCCATGTTACTTGGGTTGATTGTTTTTTTTTTTTTCTTTTAAATAAAGTGATCTTTCATATAAAGTTTGTTGTAAGACAGATACATTTTCTCCTTTATAATTTTATCTTATGCTCCTTTTCATACTCTCTCAATATCTGAAAACTTTGCCAGCTGTACTGGATATATTTTTACTATTCAAAGGAGACATTTCCTCAGTTGTGTAATAATTTTTTCTGACAAGAAAAAAAAAAAAAATCAATTTTAATATTGTCTAAGACCTCATGTCTCCGTGGTGAAAAGAACTATTTTCTATCATTAGGATTTTTGTTCCTTGAACAAAACCTATGGTTGCACCAGACTGAGAAAAAAACAAAACACATAGAGAGCAAACTCCCAGGTTATGATCTTGCATTGAGCCAAATAATGCTCTACTCAAGATGGTTTACTTTTTTTTTTTTTTTTAAAATTTAATCAGATCTTCTTTACCAGATTTCATCATTTTTCCCCCATGTGAGTAACACGATTATAAAAGAAAAACAAAAACGCAATGCAAATTTATGATCAGTCACTTAAATGAAGTCATAGAGAGAAAGTATAATAGGATTGCTTCTCCTGCAAACATACTAGATTAAATGCCACAGGGAGTCTGCATCATGATATTGATTGAGGGTAAAAACATGGAAGCTTAGAGTTTACTGAACAACATTTACACAAATGACATTTCAATCCATTTTAGTTACTTAGATCACCTCAAAATAGAGGAAGACATTTAAGATGCTGAAAAAAATCTTCATTACATGTAAAATACCTTTGATTAGCCTATGTAATCTAAGGATTGACCTTCCCAATTAAAACGCAACAACACTAAAGATATGTTTGTATTTTATAGCGATCATCACCCCAAACAAAAGACAGAGTACAAAAGACAGTATCTAAGATTATATATATATAAAAAATACGTGTGTATATACACACACACACACACATATATACACACATATAAAACCTACAAGAAGCGTCCTCAGCAGAAATGTACACAAAATTTAGAAAAACAAGTTTACATGATGGTCAACACATAAATACATTTTTTTTTGAAAACTTACCTTGTAAAATGATGGCTAGCTGCTCAGCTGCAGACTTTCGTAAAACTAGGTCAACAGCATCAGAAGTCAAGATGTCATGAAGCTTTTCAACAGTTTCTACCTAAAAGTAAAACTGTATTAGATTCATATGCAGTATGCTATCGTAAAACAAGGCAACTAGACACTTTTCCTAACAAAGTAGGAAATCACAGAATGGTTGAGGTTGGAAGGGTCCTCTGAAGGTCATCTGGTCCAACTCCCCTGCTGAAACAACTGAGCTGTTTCAAAACCTACAGCAGGTTTCTCAGGACTGTGTCCAGAAGGCTTCTGAAGACAGCCAAGGAAGGAGTCTCCACAACCTCTCTAGGAAGCCTGTGCCAGTGCTTCATCAACCACACAGTGAAAAAATGTTTCCTGATGTTCAAACAGAACCTCCTGTGTTTCATATTTTCATTTGTGCCCAGTGCCTCTTGCCATCTCACTGGGCACCACTGCAAAGAGGCTGGCTCCACCAAAATAAAGATTTTGATTTTTTGTTAGAAAGCATTTGATGAGATTCTGCACGCATGTAAAGGAATAGGCTTTAATCTTTTTGCAACAAAACTTTAATTCCTAAAATATATACAGTAGTTCCTAATGAACAATAGAAGTGGATGTCTAATAAATAACATTCAGTTTATGCAGGGCTACAGAAAGCTCAAAACTACACAGAAATGCTAGAATATGTTTTTAAGTCTCTGCCATCAGTCCCCTTCAATAAGGGTAGAGGAATTAAAATCATCCCAGAAACCCAGATATGCAGATTTCAGATTACATTTTTTGGGGGGGGGGGGGTTAGGGAAAGAGTATAAATCAAGTATACGAGTGATTAGAATTAGAATAATTTCTAATCAGAGGGGAAGGATCTTGTTTGACATATTATTGTTAATCTGAAAATGCTGAGGGTAAAGAAGGAAGAGAATATGGAAAGGAAGTGGTTAAAAAAACAGCTTAACTGGTTGAATGCAGGGAGAAAAATTTTCCACACAGGTCAAGTACTTGTGATTTGTTTTTCATTTTGAAAAAGTAGCAATGCTAAAAGAACAGACAGCATTTCACAATGTTTTTAAATATTTCATACTGGAAAAAATACTTGCTTTTTCCAACCAAAAAAAAAAAAAAATGGATTTTGTGGAAAAAAAAAAATCTGACAAAAATCAGACTCTACTCGTGCACAATTAAATTACTGTAAGCAGGGCACAGCTTCACCCTTTGTACTTAAGTCTTGTTGTTAATTTATCTGCAATGAAAAAAATGAATGATTACTTCTCTTATTTGCAGTTGCAACTGATAGTGTAAACCTGAAGTAAACCTATTTGTATGAAATACTGCAAACTTCAAAAAAAATGTTAACTTCAGTGACCAGGAAAGAAGAAGAGAGGAGCAATTAGTATTTAGACAGAGCTTACTCACCTTAAATATTGATTCCATTTTATCATCCAATTTCAGCTCAATAACTTTTTCTATAATAAATAAGTTTGAAATGCCGGAAAACACACCGCCATGCAGGTTTGGGCGTTTCAGGCTTGCTCCTTCTTCATTCAAAAGATGGAATACTAGATGTTTAAGTGCTATAGATCGAACCCTAAAGAAACAAACAATTAGAAGGGAAACAATATGGAGGGGAAGATGTACGAGGAGTGGCTGAGGTTACTGGGCCTGTTCATCCTGGAGAAGAGGAGGCTGAGGGGGGACCTCATCACGGTCTACAACTTCCTCACAAGGGGGAGTGGAGAGGCAGGTGACCTATTCTCTGTAAACACCAATGATAGGACACGTGGGAATGGTGTTAAGCTGAGGCAGGGGAAATTTAGGCTGGACATCAGGAAGAGGTTCTTCACCAAGAGGGTGGTTGCGCACTGGAACAGGCTCCCCTGGGACGCAGTCACTGCACCAAGCCTGTCTGAATTTAAGAAGTGATTGGACTGTGCACTTAGTCACATGGTCTAAACTTTTGGGCAGACCTGTGCGGTGCCATGAGTTAGACTTGATGATCCTTATGGGTCCCTTCCAACTCAGGATATTCTATGATTCTATATAAAGTCCTCATTAGAAAACTTTAGCTCTCCAGTTAAACATTAGTTTATAAAATTAATAATGTGGAGGGTGGGTGGGAACAATTTACTCAATCTACTTTTCACTGTAGATAAGTCTATTGTTTTGTTTCCTTTTTTGAGTAGACATTTTTGTCAAACATTAAAGATATGCTGAAATCCTACAAGGCATTACTCACAACTGCTTTTTTGAGAAAAGAAGACGCAGAGCAGCTCGTAGTCTAGTAGTTCTAGGGAGAATACCCTCTCCTTTGTCAGAAGACGTTTCACTCAAAGTGAGGATGCAGTTACCTAGCTTATCTTTTGTGTCAGCGTAACCCTAAAACATACAAAAAAACCAGCTTATAAATTTAGTAAGCTAAACAGGAAGTGGAAGAAGGAACAAAAGCATAAAACCCACAACTCAAAAAAAAATAATTTATGGAGAATATAATTTCTCTGCTGAAAAAAAAAATAAAATAAAGTGATCCCGTATACAAAATTAAATAGAGATTTTTATATGGCCCAGAGGTACTTTGACCTGGAACCTTTGACCTTTAATATGTTAACATGATGCTGTTCTGTAAGGTCAATTTCCTTTTTAATAAGTAGTACTCAGTCACTATATGAAAACAACTACAAAACATTAAGTCCTACCTATTTTCAGGTATTTACCTCTTTCACACTCAACCAAAACAAACCAGAATAAATTGCATACTGCGACTGTTTAAACAGCAGAGAAAAATTGGGTTCTGAGGGAACAGGCTTATGTAGTTGACAAGCCTCTCCACGGTATTTGAAAACTCCTGGCAGTCAGGTAAAGTCCCCTCTGACTGGAAAAAGGGTTACATCACTCCCATTAAAAAAAGGGTAGAAAGGAGGAACTGGTAAACTACAGGCCAGTGTGCCTCACCTCTGTGCCCACAAAGATCATGGAAAAGATGCTCCTGGAAGCAACATCAAGGCACATGCAAGACAAAGTGATCCAAGACAGCCAGCACAGCTTCACTAAGGGCAAGTTGTGCCTGACCAATCTGGTGGCCTTCTATGATGGAATGACTGCATCAAGTTGACAAGGGAAGACCGACTAATGTCATCTACCTGGACTTCTGCAAGGCTTCTGACGTGGTCCCACACGACATACTGATCTTCAAAATTGAAGAGAGATGGATTTGAAGGGTGGACCATTCAGTGGATAAGGAGTTGGCTTGAAGGTCACACCCAGAGAAGTGTGGTCAATGGCTCTATGTCCAGGTGGAGGCCAATGACAAGTGGTATCCCTCAGTGGTCTGTCCTGAGGCCAGTACTGTTTAATATATTTTTTTTTTGAGGAACACAAGAAGTTCCTCACTAACATGCGAAAGAACTTCACAGTGAGGGTGACGGAGCATTGGAACAGGCTGCCTAGGGAGGTTGTGGAGTCTCCTTCTCTGGAGATATTCAAGGCCTGTCTGGATGCCTACCTGGGCAGCCTGCTCTGAGGAACCTGCTTTGGCAGGGCAGTTGGACCCAATGATCTTTCAAGGTCCCTTCCAACCACTACAGTTCTGTGATTCTGTGATCTTTATCAATGACATAGGCAGTGGGATTGGGTGCACCCTCAGCAAGTTTGTAGACGATACCAAGCTGAGTGGTGCAGTTGATACAACAGAAGGAACGGATGCCATCAAAAGGGACGTGGAGCAGCTTGAGAAGTAGGTCCCTACGAACCTAATGAGGTTCAACAAGTCCAAGAGCAAAGTGATGTGCCTTGGGGAGGGCAATCCCAGACACAAGTACAGCCTGGGAGAAGAACTCATTTAGAGCAGCCCTGCAGAGAAGAACTTGAGGGTTCTGGTGGACAAAAAGCTCAACATGAACCAGCAGTACACACTTTGCAACCCAGGATGTAGTTGACCTTCTGGGCTGCATCAACAGAGGAGTGGCCAGCAGGTTGAGGGAAGGGATCATGCCCTGTAGTGGATTTATGTGGCAAGGTTTTGGTAGCAGAGGGCCATAGGGGTGGTTTCTGTGAGAAGGATCTAGAAGCTGACCCATGTTTGGGAAGGGCCCCTCTGCTGACCAGAGCCGAGCCAATAAGTGATGTTGTTTTGCGCCTCTGTGAGAGCATATTTAAGACAGGGAAAAAAAACGCTGCGCCATACAGCGGCTGGGAGAGTGAGAGGAGTGAGGAACAGCCTTGCAGGTGCCAAGGTCAGTGAAGAAGGAGGGGGAGAGGTGCTCCAGGTGCCAGAGCAGAAGTCCCCTGTGGTCTGTGGTGAGGACCATGGTGAAGCAGGATGTCCCCCTGCAGCCCATGGAGTACCACGGTGGAGCAGGGTTCCACGCTGCAGCCCGTGCAGGAGACCATGGTGGAGCAGGTGGCCCTGCACCGATGGAGGCTGCCGCCTGTGGAAGACCCCTGCCAGAGCAGATTCTGGGCCAGACCTGTAGCCCATGGAGAGGAGACCACGCAGGAGCAGGTGACCTGGCAGGAGCTGCTGCCCGTGGGGGACCCAGGTTGGAGCAGTTTTCTCCTGAGGGATGGACCCCGTGGTACGGACCCATATCTGGAGCAGTTCTGGAAGAGCTGCTGCCTGTGGGAAGCCCACACCAGATCAGTTCATCAAGGACTGCATCCTGTGGGTGGGACCCCAAAGCACAGGGATGAGAGTGACCGAGAAGGAGCAGCAGAGAAGTGCTGTAGACTGACCATAACCCCCATTCCCCTGCTCCCCTGCACCGCTCGGGGGGAGGAGGTGGAAGAGGGTAGATGGGGGGGGAGGGGGAAAGGTGCTTTTGGTTTCTTTCCTTTGTTTCTCACTTCTCTAGCTTGTTAGTAACAAGCAATAAATCTTACTATCCCCCTATGCCAAGTCTGTTTTGCCCGTTACAATAATTACTGCACGATCTTGTCCTTATCTCAACCTTGAAGCCCTTTTCATTGTATTTTCTCCCCATTCTCTCTTTGAGGAGGGGGAGTGAGAGAGCGGCTGTGGTGGAGCTCAGCTGCCCACTCGAGCGGAACCATGACATGCCCCTTTACTTCGCCTTTGTGAAGCCCCACTTGGAGTCCTGCATCCAGGACTGGGGCCCCCAGAACAAGAAGGATGTGGATGGGTTGGATTAGAGGACAGGAGGAAATTCTTCACTCAGAGGGCGGTGAGGCACTGGAACAGGTTGCCCAGTGAAGCTGTGGATGCCTTATCCCTGAAGACCAAGCTTAACAAGGCCCTGGACAACCTGACCTAGTGGGTGGCATCCCTGCCCATGGCAGTGGTATTGGAACTGGATGATCTTTAGGGGCCCTTCTAACTCAAGTCATTCTGTGATTCTATGAAAATATAAGGCATTTTATATACATTGGGTAAATATAGGCCTTCAGTAGTCTCTGGTCAAATATTTGTTTTATGTAGCCATGACAAGGTGTAGCACAGAGAAAAATTCTACTCAGAAAAATGACTTTGAACAAGAATCTCTCAATACATGTTTAGCCTTAATTTGGAATCTATGATCTATAGGTAGATCATAGAAAGGAAATCTCTATCTTTTTTTTCTTTAGTGCTAAAAAACTTTGATGGAGAAACTAGGCTGAAAATCAGACTGAAGGCTGCAAAAGTAACTATTAGATTGAACCAAGAGTGAAGGTACAGAATATAAAATGGGTGCAGTATTACAGATATAAAGACCGATGTTAAGGATAATACTGACTGTTGATACTTATAATCAAATAATAACAAAAAAGGAAACAAAGAAAACACAGCTTAAATGTACTTGATCAGAAAACTGTACAATCACAGATCTCTGAACGTTCAACCTTGAAGATGTGGGACGCACTTAAATAAGCATGAAAAAGCATTCAATGTTTTAAGCTGTAATTAAGTCATAGTCACTAACTGTTAATTTCTACTACATTTCAGAGTTTCACATTCTAGCAATAACAGGCTAAAATCTGTCTACAAAATTAAAAGTAGTAACTCTGGCTGGCTGGCATCTAAACCCATATAACATTCGTTATTTGACTTTTGATAAGTCTGTGGGTATATTACTGTTAACCTACTCTCCAGGTGGTACTTACAACTTCTTGCTGTGGTTTAAGAGGACAGTGCTGCTGTTTACATGATTTAATACATCAAATTCAGATAATAGCACATAGAAGTACCTGTAAAACAGGAATGATGGGATAGAGAGCTTCAATAAACTTGTTCCAAGTCAATACTGCCATTACTAATTGGCCCTGCAACAGATGCATCAGAATGGCCTTGGCTGCGGAATGTACCTGTTAAACAACAAAAAAAGAAACTAATACCAGAGCTGATGTGTCTAGATCAGTTTGTCAATGTTGTAAGAAAAAATGTAATACAAAAAAAAAAAACTCAAAGAGAAAGGATCTACAGAAGAAATACTATCACTGAATGACAACTTCTAAGTTGTCTGTCACACTAAACATCAGACTGTTAAAAAAGCCTCTCAGAACACAGAAATCAAACAGTTCTACCTAAATAGTACAAAAAAGAAGTCTTGAAATTAAAAACATTATTCAGGCAGAGAGACAACTATAGATAACATAATTCCTCTCTGGATTGCCTACGTACTAGAGTCTAAGCATACGATGTGCCAATGCCAAAATGTTATCTTCCAAGTTAAAATTGTAATACACCATGACCACTGTTGGAGTCTCTCATGTAAGAATAAGCCTGAATTTTATTTTTGTTTGTTTTAGATCTAGCATGTCTAAAATGACTTCATGACTTTTTATCCAATCATTTTCCCCTCAGAACTTTGTTTTGGCTTTTCTATAAATATTAATGAATCTTTCTGAAATAAAATAAACCATTAGTTCAACTTATACATCTATCGGCCCCTCTATCCTCCTGGTAAAAAGAAAAGTTTATTTTTTTGACTCTTGTACTGGGTCTGGCTGGAATGTTAACCACCACACTCTACATTTCTGAGGTAATTCCCAGAATTTCCAGTCTTTATGATATGCTTCTGTAGAGGATTTAGAAGGACTTAAAACCTCTTATACGGCCATTTCACTTTATTGAAGAAAACAATCAAACTAAGATCATCAAAACTTTCCAATTGTACATGAATAAATTTGTTTTTTGGTTTTTTAATCATTAAAAGAAAAAAGGTATATGATGCAATATAAATACTGTATTGATGTACACCATATACAACCTATTATTATTGCTATAATGGGAATAGAGGAGAAAAAAAACAGCTCAGAATTCATTCTTCTTTAAATAAATACCTACCTTTAGCAGCTAAAAAATTGCATTTTACACCAGTAATAAAAATACTCTCCCTCCAGGTAACAAGAACAATCTGTCTTTTTTAAATCTTTTATCTTTTATAAATCCTGTCCTATCTTTAAGCAACTGGATTTGTAGAAATCCATAGCAAATCTTAAGCCCAACCTTGGGATACAAGGTTCTTCTGTGTCTTCATATCATCACATGTCTGAAAGGTTAAACCGATGCTTTATGAGAATTTAAACAACAGATAAACATCCAAGAAGGAAAAAGAATAGGCCTTGGTATGATCTGAATAACATACTTTGTTGAGACACAGAATGCGTGCTTACAAAATCATTTAATTTTGTTCTTTCCTAATAATGCATTCTTATTGTTCTCTTAGCAATCTCCTTAAATTCAGTATCAATTGAACATCAATTCATTTGATATGCTTGACCAGTCAGACTTTTTAATATAAGGCATCCAAGTGACTAGACAAACAAAATAAATGCTTTCCTTGGAAAAAAGGAAAATATATACAAACTATAAATACAAAGTACATTATCAAACACACTTTACTTCTCATTTTAAAATGGTAACCTCTAAAAAACATTTTTAAATGGAAATATGTAGTGTTGTGTTAAAAAAAAATCACTACCTTATTTCAGCAGACTGGCAAAAATCAAACACTTCAATTATCCTCAGAAGCAAAATTCAATCAAAACAATTCTTCACATCACCAGCAAAAAAAAACAAATATAACCAAGAATCCTTGGTTAATTACTCTTCTTTCCCCTCCGACTGTAGCAACCTTACAGATCAGCTACAAAGTGGTTAGAAAGAACCTGAGTCATTTTTCTTCCCTGTCAGAACTCCTTTCTTAGCTTCATATGTAAGCTAAGAAATTAAAAGAATAGAGTAGTTCAGTTGGAAGGGACCTTCAAAGATCATCTAGTGCAACTGCCTGACCACTTCAGAGCTAACCAAAAGTTGAAGCATATTAATGCATTTGTGCATTAAGTATTTGGCATTAAGCAATTTGTGCATACAATTGAACTCAACAGCAATTTCATCCTCTTCTGTAATACAATGCTCATGTATTTAAACACAGATGCATCTGAAGCAATGAAATATATTTTTATAACAAACCCTGCAGACTTAAGATGTATTTTTGCTCCTCAACTGATACATGCATTTCAGAAGTCATCCCACCTTTACAAAGACTTGAGACTTCATGTCTACTATAAATGTAAAGCGTCATACATGCTATTTTGTCACATGCACATTTTATAGTGTTGAATACTGCACAGAAGATGACTAAAAAACATAGCTTATTTAATTTTTTCATTGGTCTGTATCATATGGAATAACATCTTCTATATAGAACATTATTTTGTCTCTGAATTTGTGATGAAGAAAACCTTCAATTTAATATAACTTCACTCTTTGCATAGTTTTTCTCTATACAAGAAACCATATGAAATCAAAACTTCACGTAAGCCTCAAAACACCACACATCAGCTTATAAACAGTTCCTAAACACAGTACCTCATTTTTATCTTCCTGAAGGCCAAACGTAGAGATTTCATATAAAACTTTTGGATGAAGAAGAAAGTGTACTCCATGGCAGACTGAAGAAACAGGTTTAGCAATATTATGAACACCTAGACAGTCCTTCAGTAAAAATAAAGATGGTTAGTTTTAAAATTGAAGACAGTCTCCCATTACTGAATCTTGTTTTATAGACTGCCTTAAGTTGTGCTCCAGTAAAAGGCTTTCTTTTTGCAGCTAGGAACACTAAAAATTTAACTTTATGGTCCTGGTAGAAACACCTTCTTTGTTGATCACTGACTAAAAACTCCTACATAACATAATGATTTTGCATTACTTTTTTTAAACTATTATTTTAGATCAAATTTTTTACATTGTTCAGCATGATATTAAAATAAGCAAAACCTTTAACAGTCAGGTAAAAATCTCACAAAAAGCTACAAATGTTATTCAGTGGAGGCAGTGGTTTTTTTATTCGCCTTGTGAAAAACTTGCTCCCATATCTTTCTATTTAATTGAATGGTGCTATATCAGTATGACGTTTAGCCCGTTAACACCCATAATAGAAAATATAATTATGCCCAAGTATTATGATATCAAAATAGAATAGTGGTTTTTTTTTCACTGATATAAGCCAATTATAAATACCTGAAATGATCTGATGAATAAGACACTACCATTATTAATACAGAATACAACCATACATTTTTGGGAAGCTTGCACTCTTTATGCCTTGAATGATCTTTATTAAAAAAATAAAAAATAATCAAAATCAAAACAGCCAAACAAAAAAAAAAAAACACAAATTAAATTTGTTAAAGATCTGTACATAATGCTACTTAAATATTTTTAAATGCTCCCCATGTTTTTATGCATGGAATTTTTTTTAATTTATTGTTTTAATTTTTTTTTCAAAGCAGACTGTAGGGGGGTGTGTGTGTGTATGTATATATATATATATATACATATATATATATATACATATATATATATGTATATACACACACATATATATATGTATATACACACATGTGTGTGTATATATATATAATGTGTATATATATATAATGTATATATATATATATAATGTATAATGTATATATATATATATATATACTGTGAAAGTGTCAGTATTACATTATTCTATTTCCCTTAAGTAAACATTCTTGCAAAAACCTGAAAAGCAGCCAACTAAAAATGATTTTTGCTCAGAAAGGAAAAAAAAAAAAAAAAGCACAACAAAAGAAAAGTGAAAAACCTCCACAAGGAAAATACAAACTGGGCAATCTCATTTCAGCAGACAAGTAAAAATGAACACTTCAATTTAAAAAAAAATATTGAAATTGAAACATTTCTGCAGAGCAGCAGCAAAAACAAACCAACCAACCAAAAAAAAACAACAAACAGTGACCAGTATTACTAAGAATCATTTTAAAAAAGCAAAATTGTCAATCACTGGTTTTCCCCTCACTTTAGAGACATTCTGAAGGGAAGTACCTGAAGTATAATCTAACCAAGTAGTTTTAAATCCCAGATATAGAATAGCATACTGCAAGTCTGTGTCTATACAGATCTTAAAGCATATAATGTGGTGAGCAGAATTTGGCAGTAACAATGCTCTTGATGAGGGAATCACACAATATACGTTATTTAGCACAACACCAACAGTGTTAAGAAAGCTTTAGGTCTAACCTTAACCACTTCAAGACAGCAGCGATAAGCTTCAGTTTTTATATTCAGCAAAGGATGAGCCAATAGATGGAGAAGCACATTCTGACCCTCAGTCTGAAGCAATGGGTTTGCCTGGCCAGACTTCCAACTTAAAATGAAAAATAGTTAAATCTACATTATAAAATTGACTATGAGTAACTTCCATGTAGTGACTATGTTTATTTTACAGGAATTAAAGATGCCTATAAAACATTTTCTTGTTAAGCTTCAAGATAACCCCTCAAAAATACTTCCTGAAAAGAAAAATCACTTGATTGACATAAGTTCAATATCATTATCATTATGTTTTAGCAAAATCGTAACAATCACATTTGTAAAAATACCTTCTTTCCATACTTATATGTAAAATAAAGACCATCATTTTTCAAAACTCTCGTGAAAATTAGGAACCTGATAAACATTTACATTAATCTGAAAATATCAAATTCTACTGACTTTCAATAGTCTTTAAAACATGGCATATAATTATAAAAAAAAAAGTGCTTTCAGATTTGTTTTGTTATCTTTGTTTTTACATGTAGACATAGCAGTCCATCTTATTGTCACAAAGAAAATTGACATTAGTCAAAAGACAATAATCAGTTTAAGTGAACTCCTGTTTTCTGAAATTGTAAACAAACAATTCTACAAGGATTAGAACACTTCAGGATTAAAAGCTACTAGTATTAGAAAGCTCTTAAAAGTAGTTTCCTTTGAAAAAATACCTGCACTCAAGTTCTGAAAGGGCATAAAATTCAGATTCGGTATTTCTACTTAAGAGTTTGATACAAAATGTTTCCAGGCACCATAGAGTACCTTAAGTTCTTTAACATTAAAAATTAAAACAGGCTGTTTAATAAACAAGATTCAATATGCAATATGCATCTTATTTATTGCAATATGCAATAAAATAGGTCCTTCATGAGTTCTGAAGGAAAGGAACACAAATACACCAGGAACAAAAGAACTTTAAAAAAGGTTCAAAAGACAGGTCAAAATGTTTCGAGACTGCTTCTTTGAAGGCAAAATCATAAAAGCTTACACTGAGAAAAGAATAAAGCATGGGGTTTTAGCACCTGACACTCATTTAAAAAAAAAAATAAATTTACCACAGGATGGTACAAATTATTTACCAGAGATCTTCCAATGGCTAAAAGAAAAAAAAAAGTTTAAATACAAGGGCAAAAATATTTCAAACAAGTTGAGATTCTACCTGAGAAAGCATTATAATTTATTTTTTTTAATTGATATTTTCTTAAGTTTTATAGGTACTTACAGATTTGAGCACATGTGAATGCATTCCTGAAGCAAGGGCAAATGTTGATGGTAGGGTAGGCTACTTAAGGCTTGATCTGCCAATTCTAATAATTCAGGAAAGTTCTTCTCCCCCTGGAAAGTAAAATAAAGAGAAAGAAACTATCAAATTTTGTAATATAAAAATATAAAATGTTACTGTATAATCTTCACTGTATAATTCATCACTGTTTTTACTACACATGGTTTCATTCAGCCCTTCACAGAGAAGCTTATAGTTAACCCAATGAACAAACTCATTGGATTTCAAACAAATACATTTTAGTACCTACTCCTGTGAGCTGACAACTCTTTGTCTGCTGAATCCAGATAAAGATCAATTAAACTCACTGGGAATAAAGAGTATCTAACTTTTCACAGCATGAACTAGCATGCTACTAACACTACTCAAAAAACTTTCTGAAGTATCCAAGAATAGAGTATGATAAAAATTTAGCTGTTAAGCTATTAACTTTTAACACTATTAACACTATTTTAACACTATTAATTTTTATTTATTTATCTTTTTAATCTTCCTATGTGTTCATACTCTTGTTTGACAAATACATTAAGCATGAGCCACTTAAAATTGAAGAAGATTACAACTTCATTATGAATAATATTTTGAGTAAATTGCTGATTAAGTTCAGGACATGCTTATGTAAAGGATGAATCAACTCCAATTTAAGATAGCAGGACATATCAATTGCTGTATTTCATTCATTTATATTTATTTTGGTGACAACAGAATAAGCATTTTGCACCAGCAATAATTACTAGTCCATTCAAATAATGGAGAATATTTGAGCACCATGCTGGAATCTCTCTAAACTAATAAAACATAATGTAACAGTTGTCCTCGTAAGTGAACCACCCAAATTTCACACAGTCTAGAAGTAGTAGTGTATTAGAAATACTATTACCAGATAGTTTGGAATTAAATTATCTAAAATAGTTAAATACTAGGCAACAACATATACACACATGCATACATATACACATTATATATTTAAATATAGTACTTGTTTTTTTCCTACTACTTCGCCTATAATTAGATTATAAACCCACTTACAATCTGACTTTTTTCTTTGTTTTTTCCCCCTCATGAGTATAAAATACATCCGTTAGTTTTCTTTCACACTGCCAGAACAGTTTTTACAAGGGGAAAAAACAAGCACAGGAAATAAGTTTGCCTACAGAAAATGCTTTATATAATGGAATTCCACACCTTCTTATGAACTTCAGTCATAAAGCTACAAGTGCATTCAATGGAATAAGCAGCTTCTGAAGCTTTTTTATAAATACTGTAGTTCTCGGAACTCATCTGCTCCAGGTAGGCTGCAACAGCTTCATGAATGCTTGGATATTCCAAGGAAAAGGGTACATCCATAGAGAGAAGAAATAAAGCATTCAGCAAACTCTTTTGTGAAACTTTACTTGCCTTCAGAAAAGAAAACAAGCGTCAGAATAACACAGCCTGAAAATACAGTAAAACCAACAACAGCATTTGCAGT
This sequence comes from Aythya marila, assembly GCF_965140915.1. NCBI lineage: Eukaryota > Metazoa > Chordata > Aves > Anseriformes > Anatidae > Aythya > Aythya marila. The sequence goes on along the minus strand of NC_139043.1, from coordinate 98,462,082 downwards.
CTTCTAATAAGTATCATCATTATTGCTACTGCTTAAAATTTAGAAGAAACAAAAAATCAAATGAGTTCTACATGAAGAATTTATTTTTTGATTAATTTGTAGGAGTCCAGTAAATTCCAGTTCTAACATTAAACCTGCAACTAGTCACAAAATATGAGATGCATACAATCCAGCCACAGCACTAAAAACTTCATGGATTTGCCAGGTCAGTCTACTGTCCAACCACTAGATGGCAGAGAATATACAGACCACAATTATTTCTCTCCTACTAATAAGAAAAGGTGTACAATTGTATATAGTAATATCACATACTAAGAACTGTGATTTCTGATGGTTACATTTTGTTTGTTTTTGTTTGTCTTCCTTACTGCAAGTCTTCATTCAACTTAAATTTTGACCTCAAATGCAGTAACTATTTTCAACTCCTGCTATATGCAAATTTAAAATTTTATATTAAATACATGAAAGCATAAAAATTAAAAAATCATTAGATTAATATGCCTGCACTTATTTTCAGGGACAAGAAACAACTTCATTAGTAAAAGATTTAATGTTCGTGGCAAAAAAAAACGTAACTGAGAAGTGAATCTGTGTGTTGGGTCTGTCTGGGATGGAGTCACCTTTTCCCTGCAGCAGCCCAGAGTGCTATGCTCTGCACTCGTAGCTGGAACAGCACTGATATCACTCCAGTGTTGTGTCTATTGCTGCATAGTGCTGGCACAGCATCAGGACTCCTTCCAAGCCCCCAAGAGCCAGCAGGCGGGGGGTGAGCAAGTGATGGGGAGGGGACATTGCCAGGGCAGCTGACCTAAACCAACCAAAGGGATATTCCATAACACCTGATGTCACACTCAGCAATAAAAGGGGGGGGCTCTCATGGGGGAAGGGGCTGTTCCTCCTGAACAACCACTACGCATTTTTGAGGCCCTGCTTCCCAGGACGTGGCCGAACATCGCTCGTTGATGGGAAGCAGAGAATAATTTCCCCTCCCCCCCCCCCCTCGTGCTTCCGTGTGGACTTATTGTTTTTCTCCCCATTCCCTTTCCCTTTAATTAAATCTCAAACCTCGAGTTCTCTGTGTTATATTTTCTCCCCCTTCCTCTTTGAGGAGAGCAGGAGTGACAGAGCAGTTGTGGTGGAGCTCAGCTGCCCACCCGAGTAAAACCACCACAATCTGCTATTCAAATTGAGCAATGTCTAGAAAGAACTATAATGCAATTTAAACTGACAAAAAATGTAAACAGACTTTTAAAGAGGATTTTTTTTTTTTTTTTTTTTTTTTTTACTACTTTGCATCCTACAACAACTTCCAACTACAAGAACCCTATTAGAAATAAATTCAGAAGAAACAACCCAAGAACTTGTTTAAAGAGCATTAAAAACAAACATTTTAAATCAGTAGAAAGTGTAAAACATATTTGCTCACTACATTCCATCAAATTAAGAGTGATGATTTTACACAGTACTAGTCATACCATGTCAACAATAAACAAGCAGGGGGCAGCATAGCTTTGCAAATCATGAATAATACCAGGAAAAAAAAGTTACAGGAAGAAAAAAACATTACATTTTGAAAGCCTCATGAAAAACACTGTATTAAAAGTTTTTTTTTAGACTTGTATTCTGCAGCAGATTCTGCAGAATGCACCAATACCTGAAGAACAAAGTTCCCTTCTTCAACCATATAACAGCCGATATAAGTCAGATGAATTTCTCTGTCTAGTTGCTGTTCTCCCAGCATTAAGTAAAACATCCCTTTATTCTCTCTTAAAATGCAAAACCCAAACACAATCACTTTTCAAATTAGTGATGGCCTACCTTTTCTACGGGGAGAAGTGTTTGCAGCAATCTAATAGTGAAAAGAGAAATGCTAGTAAATGCCATTCTGTGATGCACCATCATCACCTCAGGCTGCTCTGCACTTATATTGGTTTTGTGATATAATATAGTTTCTCCAAGCAAACCCAAGACCAGAAGCAATTTGTCTCTCTGAAAAGATAAAATTAAAAAATAAAGCACACAATCATTAGAAGTAACTGACACGTTATAATTACTGTATAAATGCTGTAAAGATGTATAGTTATTTTGAAGATGCTAGATACTGTATGTGTTGTACCATTTTTCCATTTGTAAATTAGTATTTCATTCGGCTTCCAAATAGAACTTTGTCTAAGTACTAGACTTCACTTTACACCTTCATTTGCAGTTCTGAATACTTTGTTACCCATTAATAACTCGCTCTTCCATTTCTTCTCCCCTTGCTCTTCATTTCTTAATTCTTGCTCACACTCCATTTTGGAACTTCTAGCATTAGAGTATATTTTGAACATCTTTTTCAGTATAGAAATATTAGGATCTAGTTTGAACTCACTAATGAAACTAATTCAAAAATGTAAAAGAAATTAAAGAAAATATTTGAGATCAAATGTTTTATATGCCCATTCATCCTCAAAGGAAACATCAGCACATTTCTCAAATTATATAAAATCACTACCATTTGGAGGGATCCAACTCACTGACACAAGAAGGGGAATTTTTTTTTTCTCTAGAACTTGAAAAAAACAGGTTTTGTAGTTGGAATGCCAGATTTAGAATGCCAGTTTTCAGAGTAACAATTAAGAAGGCAATACCAAATGTAAGATTTGACTTATTAATTCTATTCATCACTGTTAAAGAGTTAATACATCCAACTCTAGATAAAATTGAAGAAAATGACAAAAAGCAATTGACTAAATCAAGTCTTTAAATAAATTATCATCAAAACTTATTGCACAGTGAGAAGAAAAGGATTTGTACTCTTCTTATAGAGTACAAAAAAATAAGTTTCTCTCTGTGCTGCTACAGTTCACAAGAAGTAGAGCCTCTGCTGCAAGACCATGGAATCTCAAGTCAGCAGTAGAATCAAAGACTTTATTCCTCCTTGAGACAGCAAGGACTGTTTTCAAAGCTTGTGACCCAAAAAACTGGAGGCTACAATAACAAAACTTTTTGACATGGCAGAATCAAACCATACTTAAGAACACATGACAAAACCATAAAAAAAAAAAACAAAAACTTTATTTGGGAGGATGGAAGCAGAAAAACATGCATGAAATGCATAGATATTCAAATGTAAGTATTTTTGATTGGGATTTCCAAAATAAATAATTTTCACAAATATAATCAATTGCAGAGTTTTAAAACCGGATAAACAAAGGAACATCAAGAATCAGCAAGAAATGCTTTCAAGCTTCCTGGAAGTGAGACACATGACCTCCTCCCCTTAGAGCTAATACAAAACAAAGAGAAAGAATGTTTTCTAAGCACTGAAAACTAACAATTCTATAAACACTATTTCTGGTAAAAGATATCTTATTCGATATATTATTAAGTAACACATAGGTAAACTTAACAGTTGTTTCACACAGTTGCTCATCTTCTACTTAAACACTACGAAAGATAAAGAGCTTTTTTTTGTTGTTTTTTTTTTTTTTTTTAATCAAATTGTTCTATCAAATTTAGCTTTTTTGAATGGCACTGCACAATTCAGTTCTGCATCATAAATGTAGATACTACACCTCTTTGAGGTTAAGTTTAAACAAACTAATACTTTACTAATAAATCTCAAAGCTCTACCTGTGGAAGAACTTTGGTATCAACTTATACCACCATATAACACCAAATATTTTTGTTTTGTTTTAAATAGGTATAACTGCATACAATTACCAAGCTTATTTGCAGATTTTTGCTTGTTAGTAGAACAACTTTTGTTTCCAGGCATCTAACAGCAATCAATATAGCATATGTGAGATGATGCTCATCATTTCTACTATACTTTGACAGATTTGTATGCAACTGAATATACTAATTCGTCTCATGTAACAACTAGACAAAGATTATATTAAGCTCTTAGATTATCTCTGCTATCACCTGTGTACTTCGGGAGCTATCTCCTGGAGAATATTAACAACTACACTTTCTCCCTTTTCTCCTCTGGGACCCATTTGGTGGAGGATATAAGGAATGGTACCTCCTCCTCCTCTCCTTGTGGGATAGCTACAATAGCTTTTGAGTATTTTGAATGTCCTTGGGTAACCAACAGTAGTCTTCAGGATGCTTTTTTCTAAAGTTAAACAATTAACAATGCCGCATGGGCAGTGTGGTAGTGGCGTGTGAAGATATGGGCAAGTACCTGTCACCTGCCTCCTCCAGTGGTTTTAAACCTTACTACTAAACAACTGTGGAACCCCCAAAAAAACGATAGAATGTCTGAAAGAAGCACGCCCTGATCCTGGCAATGCCAGAGTTACAGCTTGTCACACTGTGCTGGGGATGCTCATTATGAAAGCATCTGTCTTCCTGAGCAATCCCTATGCATATTAAGGCCTTACTTCCCTAGATGTGACAGACATCTTGCTGAATATCACTTGCTGACAGGAAGTAGAGAATAATTTTCTCCTTTTGCTTCCTTTAATTAAACCACTCCTCATCTCAACCCATGAGCCTTTTTTCCTCATATTTTCTCTCTGTTCTGAGGAAGGGGAAGGAGAGACTGGTGAGGTGGAATTTAGCTAGCCATCAGTGTGAAACCACCACAGTTCTTTTACAGACTTTCCCAAGCAAAACTTCTTAGATTAGTGCAAGAAATCTTCAGTATTGACATGGTGTTAATCAATGACAATAGATTTTTGACAGACCAATATACTAATTCAAAGAAAAAAGTTCTCATTCTTGGATAGGTTCTATAGCTAATATATAATCATTTGTACAGTAGCAAGTAGGTAAGTCTCCAGTAATATTTTAATAATTATTGGAATACCATTAATATTTCATCTCTATAATGATTCTCAACTATGCTCAGGTATGTCTTTCCAGCAATTTAAATTGCTCAGCCATCAGCACCATAATGCTTAGAATCTCCCTTGGGCCAAACAGCTTTCTCCTTTCTTTCCAGCAAAGCAACAGAGTTAGAATAGCTGAAATCTGTGCAGAGATCTGTAAGTCCTGTGTGAGAAGTGGACACCATGTACTTTACAATTCCAGTTTTGCACCTAAACAGTTATCTCCCTACTTTTAAACACATAGTTTATAAGGTGTAAATAAAGCAAAACCTGTCATTTAAATCAAAATGCTCTTCAACATTTTCAGTCAGTACTTTTCCCTTAGATCATTTCTTACACGTGTTTCAAAGGCTACTTAACAGCTTTTCACTACAAGACAAAACTCATGATTTATTTTCTTGAGGTGAAACTTCAGTATCTTCTGGTAAAAGAACTTTTTAAAATAAATTTAAAATAAAAAGAATGTGCCAGTGATAAAACCAGTAATAAACTATTTAAGATTTTTCAAAACGATAGCTCAGCAGAACATTAGATATGTATATTAATCATGTCAGAAAACGTCAAAAGCTTACAAAAGCAGACTATTAAATATGTTTGACTGAAGCCTAAAAAAGTCTTACCAGTTCCAATCCAAAAAGGCTTTCATCTTCCCAAACATTCTCAGAAATAGCATCACCAATAAGGTACATGTTTTCAACAAGCAACTCAAGAACTTCCATTGTCACTCTCCTACTGCCTAGGAATACAAATGAGAGGATAAATTAAAATATAAGCAAAATAACATGACATTGAGACAACAGCAAGCTGAACAAGGGATTATTCTTAACCTGAAATTTCGAAATGTTAGTTTTCCTGTACACTTCTGTTACGCTAATGCTAACTACCCTCAACCAGCAACAGCTCTAAGAACATGGAAGACAACAACTAGGCAAAACCACAATAGAAGACATTAAAGCAATCATATCCATGAAAAAACACACTGCATTTGCTTATATCCTGCAATACAATTTATGTTTTATTACAGCTGTAAATCCAGTTACTGGATTTTGATGAAGTTCAGAATAGTCACTTCCACCACCACATCCATTGAGAGAGCTGGGTTACAGATATTCAATATATGTTGCCTGATAATCTGCATTTTCAGTATAGCAGAATGGCTTTCCTCCTAGACTATTTTGTTTGAGGTCTTCTTTTGAAAGGCAGATGAATAACCACTTTATCTGCTTGTACTTTTCTCTGTAACATTTTCTCCCCTTTCCCTAATATTTTGTTGCTCCTTCTGACTCAGAATCTCTTAATAACAAGGCTACTCTGAGCTGTCTATTAGTGACTTTGATACTTTGTACAGCTTTATGCTTGGACATCGGACTACAAAGAAGCCTGACCTAAGCTTAAATATTTACAACTACAAATACAACCCCTCCCTAAGATCCACAAATAATGAGATGTTAGAGGAGAAGCAGTGAAAGACTAGGATGTTTCACAAAGAACAAGGCAGAATATCTGGAGTTCAACCAAGTATTTTCAACCTCAGATAACAGAGGATGCCAAGGATGTTTGGCATCCTAGAGAACCATACTGTGACAGTTTCCCCCAAATACTTGATTTATCTCAACTGTTGGCTTAGTTACTTCTTGATGGTGTGTTTCTATTTAAAAGCACGGATGAATTCTACACACCGCTGAATTTTCCAATTCATTTTTGAACTACGATAAAGACTTAGCATCCCTCAAGATCTGTTTTAAAAATTAAAAAGCAAGCTCCATAGCTTGATACAGTGTGTATAAAAGAGAGAACAAAATAGTATATCTACCTTTTGTAGATTTTACACACTGCAGAAGCCTTGTTGGTATACTTGAAGGGGGGTGGAGGGAAAATGTGTGCGTCAGTAATGTAGGGAAAATGATGAAAGCTCATGCAATTTGCAGCTGAAGTGTTCTGCTTTGAGCGAGCATATGGCAGGAAGGGCACAGGGCCTTTTTTGAAGGCTTGCTTTTTCCAATCTAACAGAAGTGCTGTATTCCATTCATTTTAAGCAAATATTACCAATTTGAGAAGTATATGCCTGATAACTTTCGTCCTCTCTTCATTATTTTGCAAATTCTTAATCAAATTTCTTGTGTCAAAAGCAGTTGAAAGGTGACTTCATAAATCACTAGGAAAAATAAAAGAATACTATTCTAATGCAAGTATTAAATAAGGGTGCTTTTAATTTGAGCTGTAGTTTCAGAAAATTTTGAAGTTAAAAGCTAAACATTACACTTGCAATAGTGCAGGAAATAACTTCCACGCAAAAAATCTATTCTGTAGCTGGATACCACCCTCGAAGACTACATTGAAGAATATGTAATTATCTTGATAGCAAATAAAGTTAAAGCAGTTTTCCCAATCAAGTACTGACTGGTTCACACCAGATTGCAGTGACACCTGATAAGGAAAATACTTCATAAGCAGTAACAGAAATATCTTAATTAACAAAAATGCTGTTCTACTGTTCCTACTTCATAGGCTAGTACAAACTCAGGACTGCCATAAGAATGAGTTGGCAGAACCAATGAATAGGACAAAGTCAGTATTCTGTTTTTTCAGAATCATTTAGCATGATTAATATTTTTGGAACACTTTAATATAAGAAACTCTACCTCCAGAAGAATATGACAAATATATTCATACACATACAAAGATACTGAATTGTTAATTCAGCTGACTATGGCCTTCCCGCTAGGCAGATTGCTGAGATAACCTGTCTATATTGGTATAATCTCCTTATCCATATACAACACAGTTATGAATCTGATTTCAAAAGCAAATAATACAATAGCTAATCACATCAAACATAGCTTCCATTCTCCTTGTATTATTAGTATTTTAATACAGAAATATTAGTATTTCTGCTGAAGACTACACTAAAGAATATATAATTAACCTGACAGCAAAAAAAAAAAAGTTAAAATAACTTTTTACTGCTACACAAGCTGACTAGTTTAGCAAATTGTTACCTTCAGATCTACAAAATTCACAAATATTAAATGAAATGTAAACTAAAGTACTATTAACTCTCTCTGCAACACTGTTTAGAAACTATCACAAGGAAAGATGTAAGTATTACATGGAGGCAAGCCCACAGGAACTGCAGATAGCACAGGTACTCAGATGTCAAAGTGGGCCAGCAGCATGAATTGACATACATGCACAACTATCACATCCAGTTGTTTTGAACGGTCTACATTACAATTCTTCATACAGATCATCACTATTGCTGTTACTCATTTTAATTACAGGCAGACAAATAACAAACACAAGTCTATGCGAAGAGACTAAACTCTCTCAATCTTTGCCTATGTGTGAGGTTAGTATGACAAGACAGCTGACGTGATAGTAGCAGATCCACAGGATGCGACTTCAGTCAAGGAGAGGAATGTAGTTCTAAAATAGAACTATCTCCATCTAAATTACCTCCATCTAAAATAGAATTATCTCCATCACCTTATGTTATATATCAGTGAAACTGGGAAGCAATATGAGAACCTTTAAATTGCTACAATATTGGCAAAGGACAGGAATTTGAAATTAAGTAACAGGTATTCTCCAAACCCAACTCTGAAACACATAGTTTTGTGCCTAAACTTGGCTTGTAAGAGCACATTTGCACCTACAGAGCTGGACCAAAATCACTTTAAAGAGTTTGATCTTACAAGCCAAACTAGCTGAATAAGGAAGCAATAAGGTGTTCGAATATCTGTTTGTTTTACTTTTTAAACATATCTGTCCACTTAGTCACATGGTCTAAACTTTTGGGTAGACCAGTGCGGTGCCAGGAGTTGGACTTGATGATCTCTATGGGTCCCTTCCAATTCGGGATATTCTATGATTCTAAGACCATTGCACCATAGTCTTACATGAGTACATTTGCAAGATACTCATTTCTCAACACCTGGGGGAATCATAACAGTTCGTTATTATGAAACGCAGAGTAAGACGGATATGTTCAGATTTAAATAATTGTCATTAAGACATTCTGTATTAGCACTGACTTTAAGCCACTGAACTTCAGACAAAATGGTAACAAAAAAAACACAAACAAAACCCAAACCAAAAAAAAAAAAAAACACAAAAAAAAACAAAAAGAAAAAACACAACTATTGATTTCTGAAACAACTTTACATAACAAACCAGGTCAGCACAACAAAGTAAAAGTTCCAGAGAGCATCTCTACAAGAAACAGAATTTGAGCTTAACCAAAAGATATGTTACATTGTAAAATACAAATAAGTGAATTTTACAGTAGAGTTATTGATTTTCCCGTACCTAGTAACTTAACTAGTTGGAAGAAAAAGGATATTTATTTTAAAGTGGTAATAATGCTAGTAAAGGTTCCTGTTCATTTTACTGAAAAAGCAATTCAGAAAACACCATTATATGAGGAACAGTGCATTACAGCGCTGTAAGACAGTGACTGTCTTACAATGTCACAGTGTGCACTCACATCACAGGGTTTCAGATCAATGGGAACTAGATAAAAATATTGGTTTTCTTATCTCTGTCTCATTATAGCACAGTGGAAGAAGGAAGAAATATGATCTATTAGACTAAGTAGAAGTTTAGAAAAAAGAGCAAGAGAAATGGCCAAATTCATCTGAAAATGAATTTTAGTTCTATGATAAGCTGCAAAGAAACTTTAAACAAACACTCCTCAACGATGGAAAAAACTCACTATATTTTAACTCCATAGATTTGAAGTGACATGTCAGAAATGGAAAAGATGGGAAATAAAATTTTCTACATAATAAATGATGATGCCAGAAGTCAAGAATGTGCTTCTGAAGCGTTAGTATTTTTATGTAATATCACTATCCTAAAAGGAAAAAGCAAAGCTCTTATTAATGTGAGTTTGCTTTATTACCAAAAAAAATGGATTGAATAAACTTTCTTAGTGACATAGATGAATGCTGATGTTACTATCAAATACACTAAGTAAAAGAGTATTTTGTGATAAAAGAGGAAGTCATAAAAAGTTATAATGAATAAAAAAAAGAACACTGAATAAAAGTATAAGATTCATACATATTTTATTTTTTATTTTTTTAATTAAATCCTCATATTCCAGCTGTGACAGGCGTACTACCAAAAAAAAAAAACAAAAACAAACACTTAGTATTCTAATCAATCACAAATCAATATGGAAATAGCTGGAAACATATTTCCAGCTCCTATATTTGAAAACCTTACCTCTTCTACCAATATCTATTTTGAATTGTTTTACAAATAAATACCATTTTAGACAACCTAAGAACACAAACACTAACAAAAGATTTTGCAATTTAGAATTAAGGTGAAATAAAAATCATTAGTTGCAATTAGACCATCTTTACTCGTGTTTCTTACTTCATACATAATAAAAACAAACATTTTTTCCGAATCTGTTTATTAATTCTTGAACATGAGAAAAAATACATGTTCAAAGAGATTGGGACACATATTTTGGTAAGCATTTTTTTTTTCCCTTCTTCCTGAGTGATGTTCTATTTCACCGTGCCATTTTTCCCCTCACACACACACACTTAATCCTACCACTCCTCACTGTCCCTAAAGCACCTAAAACTTTCACAAGTCTGTAAATCAAACAGAAGATTGAAGCTTTATGATCTGAACAAAAATCTCCAGTGAAGTATTTCATTCAGAGTTTTCTCACCTGTTCTTAAAAGAGGTATAGCGTTTTCCAAGACTGAAACACAGAACTGAGGAAGGCTAAGCTGCTTCATCTGCAATTCTAAAGTGTCTTCATTTTCAGTATCTGGCAGGCCAATATGTTGTATGTCAAGTGGAGAATGCAGAGAGATTCTTGAGTTTGCATTTGCTTGAGTACTGTTTCCACTTAAAACAATAAAGAAAAAAACAAACAAAAGATAAACAGAGATATGTTAAGTCTTGCAAAGAAAATCCGTATATGTAAAAGATGACAAGAAGTATTTTGACATCATCTTTCTATAATGCATCCCCCTCCTTCCCAATCTTTTCTGATACTCACCAGTGCTGCAGGAAGCTGAGGATTTTGTTGTATGATTTATATATTTTTTTAAAACATAACTAGTAGGATCACAAGTGAATGCCTACTGTTTTAGCAGTCATTTTCACACTTAAAAGTGTATACTCAAAAAAAAAATCACATGCAATGAAGAGATACAATATTGCAAGAGAAAAATCAGTTGATTTGAATTTTTTTTTTATGAAGAAAGTCTAACAGATGCTTGAAGCAAGGCCACATTAAATCAAATTTCAACTCAAATTATACCAACTACATTAAAACCATTCTATGCAGCTAGCCACAGAACCCTTAGGAAGAAAATGTTACAGACTTTATTACAGACTGTAGGGCTTTCTCTGTCCACCGTTAAACAGAAAATATTACCTTCCCCAAAAAGTGCAACCAAGTATATATTAAAATAAGACATGTATGTATATAAAGCTTTTAACTACATAAAAATACATAGTTCGTAGCTTCACTTTCCAGGTGCTTTCAGAAGGAATTTAATTCTGTTGGCTGCATTATCATTAACGTAATTCTGAGTTAATCTAACTAGCATAGTAAACAACATTTGAATTGCTTTAACAACCTGCATGACTTTTATAGGTTTGTTTTTTTTGTTTTTTTTTTTTTTTTCCCTGTTAAACAAGCTGAAGAAACTGAATTGTGGTATTACTGTGTTATTTTGTCTACCTAACAAAAAAAAAAATCTCAAGAACAGTAACTAAGAGTTTAAAAGCTAAGATTAAGAGGATGATAGAAGACTGCAAGTGAAATAGGAGAGTTCAACAATACATAGTGGTTCTGACTGCACTTACCAGAGGGTAAGGAAGAAGAGGTATCAATCAAAAACAATTCAGAAGAGGAAAGGTTAAGTTTCCAGGCAGAATTTGAAATAGACAAACAGACAGATTGAAGAGTCTCAAGATTCAAGAATAAGGAAAAAAGAGTTATTTATAGAACTGCAAAAAACAAATAGTTTATATATTACATATTTTGCTCAAAAGGATAAGATTCATTAACAATTGCTCTTCCATATTAGAATCAAAAATGTCAAAGCAACATTATAGTAATTTGTTTCATTGGCTCCTTAAATAGATTTTCTATTCAATGCTACATTTTTCTTTACCTTACTTCTGAGTTACATTATAATCAAACAAACAAATCATAACAAATATGATTCAGGGGCAGAAAGGATGCATGAAGAGAAGTGTACCTTCATGAACAGCTCTCAGTATGGCCTTATACTTTTAACGAATTATCACTATCTCACCCTCTATTTCATAGATGCCTCATCATTGGCATTATCTTTTATGCAAATTTCCTTACTACAGTCATAGCCAGAGCCATCACCGTCTCTTACACAATATGCTCCAACATACTGAACTGTTAACTGTTCATCTCAGAAAAATAGCCAGCTCCTAGAATGCCTAAAACCTGGAAGTCATTTATAGTGACACATACATAGCAAAACCTGAATATACTAGACGTAATGTGAGTAAAAACAACCTTTTACCATAACGACTCACTCTCAAAACGCATATACACATAATTCTGTGAGCTATTCTCATCTGTAAAATCACTATTTGAATTCTTAGGAGTTACTCAATCATTAAGACAATACGCCATAAAGACTCAAAAGAACTACAAATGAGCACATGGTAAGGATTTGTAAGACCTTTTAAGTTCCCAAATGTTACGCAGTAAATACGATGGTGATTCTGGACTGGTAGCTTTAAGTACATTATATCAAGATAAGTAACATCCACACACAAACAACCATCTCAACATGTTGAGGACATACAGTGAATTTGGAATTTCAAATCGAAGCTGCATTTTTAGAAGATGTACACCTGAAATTTGTTGTCAGCTTTAGCACCAAGGTTTAAAGAGTTTATTGGAAATCTTTATACAACACAGTATTTTTGGCAATACTTTACACTGTTACCTATGTGATGGCCATACAGTTTTTAAGAACCTATGGGTTCATCTGCCAACTAAAAATAAAAAACCCTGACTTAACCCTGAATAAACATTTATTTGTCTTTCAAGAATACACACGCAAACAGCATAATAATAATACTTAGATTTGTTAAAAGTATTGGTTGGGTACAGAATATGGCAGGTAAGACTGATCTCAAGTATTCTCAACACTATTTAAAGAACTGTTTGATTTTTTTGCGCCATTTGATTACTTTCCATAAACATGGTTTGAATTTTAGCTGGTTAACAAAACTCACATAATACCACACACTGCAAAGGAGTTGATGCCATAATCCTCTATTAATAATACTAATTGAAGTATAACTTTATTTCCTATTTTATTCACCTAGAAGATGCTGCATCCCAATCTTGACCATCTCCTCTAGGACGCTGAACTGTCCTTCCAATCACAGATGGCCGAGGACTACTACTTCCAGGTGATGGATTCTGAGAACGAGGAGGACCTCTTGCTTCTTGACAATAAGATATAGATGAATTCTGTGAAGCTGTGCCTTTATAAAAGTTGTATATTATCCATTAATGAAATCTATTATTCTTAACAATACTATATAATTACTTTTACCATTACTTGACTAAGGTAGCATATGAAAAACTACAAGTTTGGCAAGCTAGGATGGCCTAACACTGGCAAGCATCAAAACAATGAAAACTACAGTGTTAATTTATTAATAATAAATTTTGAATATTTAAAAAAAAAATCAAAACACGGGAATAATTTCATACCATATTTTGGTAATTGTTTCAGTCTGAGAACTGCACGATGGAGAATTATGTTTTTTAAGCTACATAAGCTTCAAATTAATGTCACACTGGATGTGGTCAAGTATTTCAAGTCAAGCATAAAGACGCTGAGTTACAGATACAAAAACATATAAAAAAAGAGCCAACAAGATTTACGTCATAACCGACCAAAATACAAACACAGTCTCTGACTAAGGCTATTGGATTTGCTGATGTTATAATGTAATTAGTAAAGAAACAGCTGATAGATTAAAAGATTAAGAGACGAAGTATATTGGCAATTTTATGAAGAGAACCAGACTGACATTTGTTGATTAAATCCAGCTGACAAAATGGAAATAAGAAAATCATTACAACTAGTCTACATCATTAAACCTACAAAATTTAAGCCCTGAAAACATTGCCCTAACAACTGTAAAATTTGAAACAATGATTGAATTATTCTCAGACATCAGAATACAAAGAAGTTACCAAGTTTCAAGCAATTTGTAAGTAAACTGTTAAGCACTAATAACTCAAAAACTTTTCTGAGACTCAAAGACTGCCCACTTTTATTTTACAAATTTCGTTTAGGTTTATTTGTAAACCCCTCTCCTGCTAACCTAAAAATAGTTGTCTACTGAAAAAAAGTTGATACATGGAATATCATAGGAAATGATTCAAATAATACATTTAATTTGAAAATGTTTAATATTGAAAAATAAGTATTCTTAAATAATGCAAGTACTCAAGAAACATTTACTAACATAAACAGTACTGAACATCATCACTTAGCAAAACAGTTTCACAAGATTCCGTTCACTATAAAGTAGTGGGTTTTTTTTTTTTTTTTTTTTTTTTTAATAATATTAGACATTCTTACCTTTAAGAAAAACACAATATTAAACTATTTAAAAATACCCACCTTGCTCAGTGGAAAAAAAACTTGGATCTCTGTGAAAGTTAAGTCTGCTTCTTAAGAAGATGCACAACTGTTGCAGGCAAGACACGGCCTGCAAAGCTAACCGATGCCTTCCATCTCCTCCAAAAGCCAGGTTTAGCAGAGATAAAAGGCTCTGCAAATATAAAACCATTAACACTAGTAGCTCAATATTACTGCACTTTCATGAGCAGTCAGGATAGAAAGAACCTTGCACTAAATACAGTTCAAAAATGTCTCTAAGTAAAAATCATAACAATGAATAAATAGACTTAAGTACTGTTTTCTCACTGAATACAAGGCTATCAGTCTCAAAGAAAAACTGAGTTTCTCATTATTTTATTTCCAATTAAACTACTGCTTTTATGATGGGATGCCCTTGGATGGTGTGTGTATTCCAGGAACGCAATTTTGCCTTACCCAGATGAAATGAAGTATTACTTCACCACACACTTCATTACTGATTAATAATATACATGATTACAACAAAATAATTAGATCTAATACATATATAATTTAGAGCTAATGTCACTGTTTCAGTGCATCGAGAGTTTGACTTAAAGGGACTTCTGCTAAGAAACAAATTGTATCATTTACATCATTTCTTACTTGACAAAGCTGATTCCATAACAAAACAAGAATCAGTAAACTTGATGTTAGTTCTTGCCTGAACAATCTTTGGTCTTTGAAGGAAGATCTCAGCAGGAAAATCTTGCATAATCACATCCTGAAGAAGCTCACAAGTACTCCAAATTAAACTTTGGTTGCTACTTCTCAAAGAGCTAAAAATGCAGTTTGTGTTTAAATGCACATTAAAAACAAGAAAACAGTAATCATTAGCTTGAACAACTCTCTACAAGAAAGTTATAATCACAACACTGAAGAACCAAAAAAACAGTTGTAATTCTACTGTCTAGCAATTTTTTTTTTTAAACTTGAGTTATTCCTTAGCTACGCTAATTGTGTATACAATAAAGGAAAAACTCAATTCCAGCTGTCATGTAAAATTAAGTTCCCAGAAGAGAAATAACCGTATTGATTCTGAATTTGAAATTAAAATAAGAAAGACTGGTAATTCTCTGTGAAGCTAGTGATTATCTCAGTGGTATATAGCACGCAGTCTAACACTTACAAAGCTTCTTTGGTTAGTAAGGTTCATGTAGAACTATGAAACACTCAAATTATATATGTGGGAAGTTATATAAAGTAACAAATTTAGTAGCTATTAGCTAAAATGTATTACAGTAAATAAAAGAGCCTTTTGGATGTTCTACTTCGGTTTTCCTTTTTTCTATTTTTACTGTTTTAAAAACCACCATTAAAATTTCAAATGTCCTATTCCAAGGATCTAATTTTTTTCCTACACTGCACTTTCTACATAAAGCAGATGAAAAGTTAAAAAGATTTTCCAACTTCAGAGATCTTTTGAAAGGAAAAAAAGTAAAAATCTGTTACAAGAAATCTTACAATTAACCAGACTTGCTAAATAATCTAGTTCACCACAATGCATTGCTGGCTATGCCAGCAAATCCATCCCACAAGGAATCCCACATTTCCTTGGGAAAAGCTTCTTTGGGCCACTTCAGACATTAGTTTTCTATATGAAGAAAAAATACCAGTGCAGAAAGAAGATCTGAGTGCCTTATTGCTTGAATAAGGCACTGCAACAAAAGTTTTTCTCTATCAAGTGGCGGGGGGGGGGGGGGTGGAAAACAGTGATAAAATAAAGATTTTGTTCCAGCATGTTCTAAAATTAACTGAATGACGTATTTGACTCACTTGACAAATTTAGAAAACTGAACCGACATGAACAAAAAACATACTCCGAATTAAACACTAAGAATTGATACAGGCATTAGGAAGAATCCTGCCCTGTTACAACTCCTTGTTTATCTGCTCTGCTAAACTTCAGTGTAGTATTTACAACCATTTATCAAAGATTAACTCATTGGTTATTTACAGGAACAGCCTAATTACAGAAGGAAAGAAGTTTAGAACCCCCCAAAAACAATTAAAAACAAAAACAAAATAACACAATGCTTCTATTACTGTACCTTTCATTTGATGAAAGAATGTGTCTATCAGTTGAAGTAAGAGTTAGCCAAGGAAAAGTGGAAAATTTCAAGCATTTTGCTGAAGAAAAGTAAAAAAGCAGGTATTTTAGAGCATATTTTATAGAAATATTAAACTGTATATTTCTATAGCAGTCAAATATGATATGATACTCTATATGAGTAGAGTATACTAAAGTATAACTATCAAATATGATATTCTATATGAGACCTGAAAAAAAATTCCTTTTACTAAATATAGATTTAAAAAAGAAAATGAAGCACTACTGATGAGTTTTCAGCAATATCAAAGAATAAAGGCCAAATCACAATGAAATGTGATTATTAAGGGCAAGTTGTACCTGACCAATCTGGTGGCCTTCTATGATGCAGTGACTGCATCAAGTTGACAAGGGAAGACCGACTAATGTCATCTACCTGGACTTCTGCAAGGCTTCTGACACGGTCCTGCACAACACACTGATCTCCAAAATTGAAGAGATATGGATTTGATGGGTGGATCATTAAGGAGATAAGGATTTGGCTTGAAGGTCACACCCAGAGAGGTGTGGTCAATGGCTCTATGTCCAGATGGAGGCTGGTGACAAGTGGTGTCCCTCAGTGGTCTGTCTTGGGACCAGTGCCATTTAACAACTTCATCAATGACACAGACAGTTAGGATCAAGTGCACCCTCAGCAAGTTTGTAGATGATACCAAGCTGAGTGGTACAGTTGATTCAACAGAAGGAAGGGATGCCATCCTAAGGGACCCGGACAAGCTTGCAAAGTGGGCCCACAAGAACTTAATGAGGTTCCATAAGTCCAAGTGCAAGATGCTGCACCTGGCTCAGGGCAATCCCAGACATTAGTACAGCCTGGGAGAAGAACTCATTTAGAGCAGCACTGCAGAGAAGAACTTGGGGGTTCTGGTGGACAAAGAGCTCAACATGAGCCAGCAGTGTGTGCTTGCAGCCCAGAAGGCCAACTGCATCCTGAACTGCATCAACAGAGGGATGGCCAGCAGGTCAAGGGAAGAGGTTGTGCCCCTCTGCTCTGCTCTTGAGAGGCCCCACCTGGAATACCGCATCCAGAAGGATGTGAAGATGTTAGAGTGGGTCCAGAGGAGGGCCACGAAGACGGGCTGGAGCCCCTCTCCTACGAAAAGGACTGGGGATGTTTAGGCTGTAGAAGGCTCCAAGGAGACCTCATTACAGCTTTTCAGTACTTAAAGGGAGCTTATAAAAAAGACGGAGAGTGATTTTTTACTCAGTCAGACAATGACATGACAAGGGGGAATGTTTTTAAACTAAAAGATGTGTGACTTTGATTAGATTGATTAGATGTTAGGAGGAAATTCTTCATGCAGAGCATGGTGAAACACTGGAAGAGGTTACCCAGAAAAGCCATGGATGACCCATCCATGTTCAAGGCCAAGTTGGATGGGGGTTGGAGCAACCTGATCTAGTGGGAGGCCCCATGGCAGGGGGCTTGGAATTAGATCGTCTTTAAGGTCGTTTACAACTTAGAGCACTAGAATGGCACAGGATTATTGAAATAGGTTTTAGCAAATGGAAAACACATTATTAGTGAAAGAGTACTTGATTGACCACATCATGCTTCCAGTCAAGTTATAATTTTGTTCTGCTGCTAAAGAATACTTGCATAATCTCTAAAAGCGGGAAATTGACCTCATGCTTTTACTTTTAAGGCAGAAGAAATTCTAGTTGTTACTAAATTATAACACTACGTAACTTTTAATGTACTTTAAGTTCATAGAAGTTATTCCACAATTCTAAAGATAGATAATGCATTGCTAAAAAGTAATCTAGTGATTTATATACAGTAACTACAAAGTCAGGTTTTAAAATCTACTTCTCAGCACTGTATTATATGTTAATTATGGGAATTGCCACTAGCATATTGGTGCAGGCAAAGACTTGTCAAAGTAATACTTGTCTGCGTTTGTCAATATTATTTTCATATTTTACTGACAATAAATAAAAATGTAACACTTTTTTATTTAGGTATAAGGTAAAGATTTCTAAAGCACCTAAAATACAGGAAAAAGAATAACCAATATTAATATTTGAAATTGAAATTCAATCTATAGAACATCTCTATGGACTTTCTGCAATTACATACATACTTTCTGTGATTAATATACATACCATGCGTTCTTTTGAGAGGTATTTCTAACTGTGGCATATTGCTTCTATCTTGACAAAAATATCCAGTGAATACTTCCTCTTGAGGTGGAACTACAACAAATAAAGGGTAAATTAAAAAAAAAAAAAAAAAAAGTAAATTAGAAAAAAAGAGAGCAAAAGTTAATTTATCTTTATTGCTTTACCTGAACTGCCTCCTTTTCGTCCTACTAATGAAAGTGATTTAAAATGAACTTGGGAAAGCAAAGAAAACAAAACTGTAATCATGTCTTATTTTATAAGTGCATTTTGCAATTCCCCCCCTTTCTTTTTTTACACTACCTTGCATACTGAGGGAGAAATAGGAGCTAAGATGCTATTTGTAGTTATTTATTTATAAAAGCAACTTTTATAATCAAAAATGTCTCCATACTGCTACTTTTTCAAGTCAGCTGAAATGTTGTGTCCCCTGCATATAATATGCATATTAATATTTAATAGATACAATCAATATGCAAACTACGTTACAAAATCTACACAAGGTATGTAACACCAAAAGCAATCTCTCTGGAACTTATTTGATCACTCATATATGTAATTTACAGTATAAGAAGGAAATGTGTGTTATATTTCAATTAGTGAGTTCCAAATAAATATATTTTAAGAATGCATATATTACATTATTCCCCATACACCAGGGATTTTAGATGAAAATCTTGGTGAACTTTTATTGGGACACAGGGAGGAGAAAATAAAAAAAAATAAAAAAATAAATCAATGAACAGCCATCAGATTGTTCTGGCAAATTGAAATTCTGAGCATTGGACAGGTTGCAAAAACAACAGAAAAGCTACTTTTATCTCTGAGATTGCACAGTGTGACAGAGTTGTGGCCATTACTACTGTACAGTATAACATCTGTGGCTTTCCCACAGATGTTGGAGGATTATGTAAGGCCTTAGCAGTTTTAAAATAAAAACTTCTACTAGGGTAATTTAGTGCTTGTATTTTTTTTATTCCTCCCAGAGTTAAAGTCCGCTATGCAAAATGTAGCAAAGCATGCCAGCTTAATTTTAGTTTTGTTCAAAAAGTTGCTACACTCGCTACCATAAAGCAATTTTTGGAAGTTACTCCTGTGTCATGCCTCTTTCAAATTATAAGTTAATACACACTGTGAAACTGGACAGAATGTCTGATTACAAACAGGGCTTTTCTTGTGCAGATAATTCCATTAAAGGCATTACATGATTAAACTAAGGTCACACTTTTTCTGGCATAATCATTGACTTCACTCAATTCCCAAGAATACATTCATCAACTCAAAAGGTCCACTTTTCAAAACCTAGAAGCTGTTCATTTACTTTATTTTCATTCTAAATAAGTCACGCTCCCAAATATATAGTTTACCTTGTTGATCTACTGAAGACTGAGCCTGATAATCTCTTGGTAAATAACTAGGAATTTCAGCAGGAAGTAAGAACAGTCCATCCACAATCCCATCAATTATAGCTTGCAAGTTTGGTTCAACATCAGCACGAAGCTGAGAGAAGAACTCCACAGCACCAATTCCAATCATCTTCTGGGCAGCAGCTGGATGCTACATTAGGACAAATAATTAACAGTTAGTTGGAAGAATCTTAAGGACTTCTGAGAAAGGAAGAGAAAAAAGAAAAGGAGTTATAAACAACACTTAAGTTTGGTTTGCCCTTTATTTGTTTTGGGGTTTTGTAGACCTTTCACTGGTATCAAGGATATGCTTTTTCATTTCTTCTGTATAATTGCTGTTTAGTGATTAAAACATTCTCATCGGCTGAAATCTGTAAAACTTAAGCAAAATTCTCTCAACCTTTTAAGAATGAATAGTAACACTGCTCAAATCTTCACTTCTCAGGAACAGTGCAAGTGCTTGCCCAAGAAGAAATTAAAACACTAAATGGGAAACTGAAGAAAAACTAAAGCAGAAAGACAGTAAATAATCATTTTTCCAGCCACCCCTCCAAACAATTGCATAGCAAGCCACTCAAACGGTTTCCATTTATGTTTACATAGAATGATAGAATGTTTCGTTTTTCCCCGCTTTGTAAAAGACAGTGTAGAATCTCATTACCAGGAGCTACAAAACTACATAGCGTATAGTTTTGTTTAGCACCCCAAAGATGGTTTAAGGATGGTTTAAGGATAAAGGCAAGTTAGTCGCACCTTGATCAAACCGCTCACAAAATTCAGCACTTCCTCTTTCATTGGCACTACCGGAAAATTGAACCACTCCAGCAGGTTAAGGAAAAGCACTTTCTCCTGGACTAGATCGGCGTAGGAAATCAAGTTGTGATCCAGTTTCAGCAGGATATTCCTCAGAGAGCGTTCTCGTATCTCTGCCAGCTCGTGACCTAACCCCCCCCAACGGGACAAAACCGAGTTAAGATTACCGGACAATTCCTCCTTCGGACAACAACAACGCCACGGGAGAGGGGCGAGAAGCGCGGCGGCCCGGTAACGCGACGGGTCGGAGGGGGAAGGGGAGGGGGAAGGAGGCTGCCGCCAGCCGTTACCCAGCTTCCTGACGAGCGCCGCCAGCTCCATGGCGCTCCTGCCGCCGCAATTCAACCGCCGCGCCGGTTCCGCCAACCGCCCCGCCGCGCCCGGCCAGCGCCGCCCGCGGGGCACCTCGGGAAACGTAGTCCCCTTCGCTTCACTGCCCCGGCACCGTCGCGGAGCACCTTGGGAGCAGGGCGCTCCCCGCGCACGCTTGTACAGGGAAGGCCCCGAGCGCTCCGGCGGGAGTGGAAATAACTACAACTCCCATGGGGCTCCGCGCGTGGGCGGTCTCACCGGCGGGGAGGGGCGGTGCGGCCGGGGCTGAGCTCTGACATGGCCCCGCCCAGCCTGGGCCCTGTGGCGCGATCCTTTTCTTCGTTTAATTTCTGCAGCCAGTTTGCTGTTGGTTACCCGTGCCTTGGCAGCGCAAGGCCGTCCCGTCAGTACCCCGTGCAATGCAGAAGCCCAGCTACGCAATTAAAAAGTGTGTGTTTACCTCCTGGCTCAACGAGCAGCACCCTGTTTGCGCAGTGGTGCTGCTGCGGGTCAGTCTGCCCAAACCAAACCAAACCAAAACCAAACCAAACCAAACCAAAACAATCCACCCAAACCCGCCCAAACCCAACCCAAACGCAAAACAAACCCAACCAGCTACCCATCTAGCAGCACTGTAATGCACGCATTTCAATAATAATCACCACTCTCTGCCCGGAAAGGAGCTGCTGCATTGGTGTTTGTTCTGCTTGTAGCTTGAATATAAGTCTAAAAAGACAGCTTGTGGCCTTGTCTGTAACTCTAGGATGACAGTTCTTCATATCTTCAGCTCTGGTATCATTCTTTGATGCATGTTTGCAACATCTTTTTTTTTTTTTTTTTTTTTTGGTCTAAGGCCAAATATGGAGTTAATCAGGAAAGGGTCTGAGGGTCTGTTTTTCATCCTGAAGTGCCCTCATGACCCCGGCCGGGTTGGAAGCCAGCGAATGATTTATGTTTATAGTAATAACTGAGTACTTGCCAGTGTTTCTTTGATGTAACTGGCAAAGCTCTGGAAATAGCCCTTGGTGACTCATGTAAAGCAAATAGGATGAATTAGTAGGTGGATCATGAGGGCCTTTTTAAAAATTTTTATTTTATTTTATTTTATTTTATTTTATTTTATTTTATTTTATTTTATTTTATTTTATTTTATTTTATTTTATTTTATTTTATTTTTAATATAGCCTAGACTCTAGAATCACTGAATTGCTGAGATTGGAAGGGACCTCTGGAAATTGTCTGGTCCAATCCCCTGCTCAAGCAGGGACAGCTAGAGCAGTTTGTCCAAGAGCAAATCCAGGCAGCTTTTGAGTATCTTCAAGAAGGAAGACTCCACAACCTTCCTGGGCAACCTATGCAAGTGCTCCATCACCCTCACTGTAAAAAAGTGTTCCCTGACATTCAAAGGAAACTTCCTGTGTTTCAATATGTGCCCATTGCCTCTTGTCCTGTCACTGGGCACTGCTGAAAAAAGCCTGGTTCCATATTCTTTGCAACCTCCTTTCAGATATTTATAGACATTGATGAAATCCACCCTGAGCCTTTTCTAGGCTGTAGAGTCCTAGTTCTCTTAGCCCTTCCCCATATATGAGAAGCTTCAGTCTCTTCATCATTTCTATGTCCCTTCATTGGACTCTCCAGCATGCCCATGTCTCTCTTGTACTGTGGATCCCAGAACCTGCCACAGTATTCCATGTGTCATCTCACCAGTGCTGAGTAGAAGGAAAAGATCGCCTCCCTCAAACTGCTGGCAATACATTGCCTAATGCAGCCCAGGAGCCTCATTTTCAACTTGATGTCCACCAGGACTCCTCCTAGGTCCTTTTTCTGCCAAGCTGCTTTCCAGGTGGGTGACTCGTAGCATGTACTGGTGCCCACGTTGTTGCTTCTCAGGTGCAGGACTTTAAATTTCTCCTTACTGAACTTTCTGAGGTTCTTGTCAGCCCATTCCTCTAGCCTGTCCATGTCCCTCTGGATACACTACCTTGTTTATAATGCAAGGCAATTTCTCAAAGCAGAGTGTCTTGAACATATAGTAAGGATGCATAGTACATTATAGATTGCCTATTAGGAGGGTGATGCTTATTTTTGAAAGATGGTGCTTGCCATCATAATTGGAAAAAATAAATTGATGATAGGTGGTGTACAAGTGGTGGATGTTGTTTCACGTGTATGCTCATAAAAAGTTTTTGTATGTAACTGCAGAAGCAAAAATGAAGATGGCCTTGTTATCTTCATAGTTTGTTTGTTTGTTTGTTTATTGCATAAGAAAATACATTTTATCACAGCCAACAAAACGTTGGAAAGTGTAGTACAGTATATGCGAATGATTTCCAAATGGATATATGATGCTGCCCTCTCAGTTTCCATCTAATATTTTTTCCAACCTGGTTGCCATCACTGTGCTATTATTTCATAGTAAACTTATATTAATATAATATATTAACTCCATCTACAGTATCAAGCCTGTAGTAAATTCTTAATTACAACTCTGAGCAAGAGAGCATTTTGCAAGAGTATTTGTATCTGTGGAACAATAAAACAAAGGAGCTTGATTAATCTGATTATAAGCATATTATGCTTGCTACGACTATATTTTTTTCCACAAGAGGCTGAATTTACATGGATCTATCAGTGTTTTTCTACAGCAATTACAAAAGAGACGTCACTGACTTGGTAAAAGTTCCTTTTAGATATGCATGAAGAGCTCTCACCAGATGGATATAGGGCTGCTAACAGTTCCCCAAGTAGGTTTGCTGGGAACTTAATGAGACCCTGTATCAGAACCTATAATAATGGAGTGGATTTGTATCTCATTTGTCCTGCAAGGAGAAGGAATTGCTGAAGCTGTCATTTCCCAAAAAGAACTAAGTAAAAATGTTACTTTAGGAAGAAACATGCATCACTGACATCTATAGGAATGTTCAATAGATACCTTTCTTGACTCTTTGAATATGGTCAATCAATATTGCATGTGAAAAACAAATGTTTTCTTACACTGTCTTCAGTGTCTGAATTCATAGTTAAAGAAAAGATTCATAGTTGCTATCAATGCACAGGTGCCACATGTACACTCTCCATTGCTAGGATACTCCTCAGCACTGTAAGTGCCGGCATTTCATTCAGATTTTATTAGCTGAAGGCCTAATTAAGTTCAACTGAAAAAATACTCCTAGCCTTGAACAGCATCTTCAATATTCTTGCTCCTATTGTAGACCAGAAAAAAGGTTGTGTGTACCCAAAACAGTGATCCAGAGGCACGCTTTATCAGCTGATATAATGTATTCTATGCTATATGGCTCGAACTGGTATTCAAGATGATCAAGAGTAATCAGATGTGCATTGCTACATGTAGAGGAATGACATCTTAAAGTGTCTCTCTCCTAAAAAAAAAAAGGGGGGGGGACAAACAAACAAACAAACAAACAAAAACTTTTACTGAATACATGAAAGGAAAGAAAATGGTAGATGGATTTAAAAAGTATTGCTGGGATTCTGAGAAAATCTAAATAGGAGAAGAAGGGTCTATCATTATTAGGAGCACTGATTCCCTGTGTGTCTGTATCTCCTGTTTTGGACTCCCACTAATGCTTTCACTTCCTCCTACCTCCTATTTCCCATTAGCCTGCAGATTCCCATAACTGCTTCCAAAACCAGTTTGACTTTTTCATCTCCACTAGCATTATTTAACACGAATATCTGTTCTACCATGTATATTCTTATTGATCTGAAGTCCAAATGTGTAGGAGTTTCATCACTGGGGAAATTAGTCACTGAATCTCATTTACATTGTCCCTTGATACTTTCTTACTGTACTCTACATAAGATGTACTTTAAAGAACTGCCTACTCCTATATCCTCACATGCATGGTTTCTATAATTCCAATAACTTTTTCTTCTCATCTCTTCTATATCAGTTGCATTTTATCCTAAGCTCTAATTTTGTTCCAAAAGCCATCTTTTAGCAATTTCACTACAGGATGTTCTGTAACTTTGAAATTCCCCTTCAGTTAAATGCCTTAGAGAGAGATGAGCTTGAAAAAAAAAAATCTGAGTATTTTTGAAGGACTCCTTTTATTTTTATTTATTATTACTGTGATTTATTCAATGCAGGATGAAGTCATATTATCTTTGCATTCTTTTTTCAAAGTTGTGTATTCAAAATAAAATTTATTTCCTTTTGAATTCTGTCCTCTTATATTCTTCAAGTTGCTCTGAAGATCACCATATCAAAGACTGTATATGACAGTCTCAATTCCACTTTTGATAATATTTTTACTGTACTTCTGAGCATAAGTGTTGCAGTTTATGATTCTCCATGAATTTCTTGCTGTCTGACTTTTCACATACACTGAAGAGCAGCAGTCTTGTGAAGAAACATAAGATCATGTGGGGAGAAAAAAACAAAACAAAACAAAACAAACAAACAAACAAAAAACAAACGTGAATTCTAGGTGCTTCTCCAAATGAAATACCAGATGCGGACTGTGATGCCCAAGCTTTGTTAACCTCTATATTTAAAATGAACCTTGTGACTGAAAGAAGACAGTAAAAAGGAAGGACAGAAAACAAAGAGAATGAAAACAGTAGGAATGGAAGGAGTCAGAAACGATCAAGAGAATTTAGATGAGTAATTCCCCGGCTGAGAAAATTCTCTCTTTATATTAACCATCCTCTCTATTGCACCCTCTGTTGCTGCATATCTACTGCACCCTCAGCAAGTTTGCCAGTAACACCAAGCTGTGTGGTGCAGTAGACACACTGGACAGAAAGGGATGCCATCCAGAGGGATCTTGACAGGCTTGAGACATGAGCCTGTGCAAACCTCATGAGGTTCAACAGGGCCAAGGGCAAGGTGCTGTGTGTGGATCAGGGCAATCCGAAACACGGTTATGGGCTGGGCAGAGAATGGATTGAGAGAAGCCCTGATGAGAAGGACCTGTTAGTGTTGGTAGATGGGAAGTTTGACATGAGCCAGCAGGATGCACTTCCAGCTCAGAAAGCCAGCCATATCATGGGCTGCATCAAAAGAAGTGTGGCCAGCAGGTCAAGGGAGGTGATTCTCCCCCTCTACTCTGCTCTCATGAGACCCCACCAGGAGTACTGCATTCAGCTCTGGGGCCTTCAGCACAAGAAGGACATGGAAGTATTAGAACGAGTCCAGAGGAGGATGATCAAAGGGCTGGAGCATCTCTCCTATGAAGACAGGCAGAGAGAACTAGGGTTCAACCTGGAGAAGAGAAGGCTCCAGGGAAACCTTATAGTGGCCTTCCAGTACTTAAAGATAGCCTACAGAAAAGCTGGGGAGGGACTCTTTATCAGGGAGTGTAGTGATAGGACAAGGAGTAATGGCTAACTTAAAATGGAAAAGGGTAGATTTAGGTTAGATATTAGGAAGAAGTTCTTCACTCAGAGAGTGGTGAGGCACTGGCACAGGCTGCCCAGAGAAACTGTGAATGCCCCATCTCTGGAAGTGTTCAAGGCCAGGCTGGCTGGGGCTTGGAGCAGCCTGATCTGGTGGGAGGTGTCCCAGCACCATGGCAGGAGGATTGGAACTAGGTGATCTTTAAAGTCCCTTCCAACCCAAACCATGCTATGATTCTATTAATTCCAGAGCCAATTTAAAAGAATCCTTTCCTATTCTGGAGGCCTGCTGCCACCCACAGATTTCTCATCCTTCTCTATTTGCTAGCTGCTATTGGTAAAAGAGTATGCCAGTATAGAAAATTAAAAAATATATATATATAATAATAATAATTGGTTGCCTATCTGCAGTCCATAGTGAACCTACTGCACATATACTGTAAATACAACATATGCAGAACTGTGTGTTTATCACTTTAAATGACTACCAGATTCCTGAAATCAGCATTCAAAATCAGTAGGGTGATAGCAGACTTCTAAAGGTTTCCTGTTAACATCAGTGATGCTGCATATATAAAAACCCTTTCCTTTGTGCTTTTTACAGCCAGGACCAGGTTTTCATTACTGCATTATATTAAAGCTTGTGACAAGATCTCAACAGGTGCTTTATTGTAGATTCTTGAATTTTTATGCTTCCAAATCAGGTACATAGTACCCAACCTAAATGCATGTTACAAATGTTTGTGTTTTCAGCAGTTCAGGTGCAGATTTGGAAGAAGCTCATTTATGAGATTATTAATTTATTGTTTATTATATATTTTCTTCCCTACTGAGACTTTGTAATTTCCTTTGTTTTTCCCTTAACTGGATCTTTTGTGCTAAATTGCATATGCACATATGCAACTGACTTACAGAGTGGTGCAGAAAAACTACTTGTGTATATATAATAGCTAGAAAATTTAATTTCATACAGATTATTGTATTTGGTGAGTCAGTCAATATAAATATAAATATCTACCATGAAAGAGCAAAACAAAAGGAATTAAAAAAAAAAAAAAAACACACAAAAACATAAGTGAGAAAATCTTTATCATGATGTTTGCTAAAAACATATAAAAGTATGTTTTTTCCATTGCAGGTAATGAACTTCTGCAATTTCATGGCACACAAGGTTGTCAATGCAAATAGTAAAAGTAAGTTCAAAAAAAAAGTAGATGAATCAGTGGAGAACATGCCTGTCCATAGCTGTGGTTTCTGGTCAGGATGAGGCATAAACAGATCAGAGAAAATAGCTTTCCTTAAGCAGTGCCTCAGGTTGTCGCTCAGATACAGAATACTGCACTAGAGTAGCCTCCCCCAGTAAGGCACTCTTATTTTCTTCTGATGTGTGAATTTAGATCCTATCAAAGGAAACATACCAAGGAGAGAAAGGGAGCACAACACAGAGAATTCAGATGAATAAACTGATTAGCCTTTACAATTCTGAAAAGGTCCTCTTACACCACATCAGCTTTCAGCATTTTGTCAGATTCCAAACCCTTCAAATAGGAGATGTAGTACGCAGATTTTTAGTGACCTTTAGTAAGTATTTATTCCCTCAGAAATGGCTTTAAACTAAAAGAGGAGAGATTTAGATTAGAGGTTAGGAGGAAATTCTTCATGGTAAGGCACTGGAACAGGTTGTCCAGAGAAGCTGTGGATGCCCCATCCCTGGAGGTGTTCAAGGCCAGGTTGGATGAGGCCCTGGGCAACCTGATGTGGTGGGTGGCAACCCTGCCCATGGCAGGGGTGTTGGAACTGGATGATCTTTAAGGTCCCTTCCAACCCAAACCATTCTGTGATGTTATTCTATGATATGAAACATAAAGCCGACTTAGATTGAATGTTGGCATGTTTCTTTTACCAAAATAAAAATACTGAATTAAACTGCTGTATGTCGTATCTTCATCCACTTCACTGATAGGGCTGGCAAGGTGCTGCCTAACATATGTAACTGGATTGCTTTATTTGAGGGCTCAGTGCCTTACATATGATTTCCGGCTCTGGATGTATAATTGCCATGTATATCTTCCCTTTTAAAAACAAATTCTAGTTGCATCATTTAAAATCAATAAACTTCTCTGATGAACCTCTGAATGTTATTAAAACATTGAACATTTTGATTTGTATCACTGAACTTCTTTACTGTTTTCCAATATTCTGACGTAGTGGTTAGCGCACTTAATAAAAATGGTTTATTTTAAAGGGAGCTCTTTCTGCAGTTTATTGATCAAGATGGTCCACAATTATTGAAAACATTAATTTTTGATAACCATTAAATTGTCATGTAGGTTATCCTTTCTTTATAATATTAATGCTGCACGTCATTGCAAAGGATAAAAACATTACAATAATCAGTTCTTGAATTTGGCAGATACTCCCATTTTAGTCAACATTATGACATTTTTATTTTTGTTATGATGTAACTGTAATTAAATTGCCAAGTCTAGGTCAAAACAGGAAATAATTCCTCTTAAATACTCATAGAGTAATCATGTTATGTCATATTAATTTATACACTAGTAAACACTTTGGGTTGCATTAATAGAACTGGAACAATTTTTGAATATTATTACTGTTAATTAATAAAAATGTTATCTGCAAATGGTACTATACTCTTCATGTGCCTAGGAAAGTGACTTTTCTAGACTCACATCATTACCCACACACAAGTAGGCCACATAGTCATATTCACAGGTCTGACCTTTAACTAACCATTGCATTTACTTCAGAGTCTCTGGGTTACAGAAGGAAAGACAAGATAGTTGACTGACTGCTTCCCATTTAATTCCTTTCTCAAATGTTACCCTTTCCTTAGAATTAATAAATAACTAAAAACAATTCCAAAGATAAAGGAAAAGTGAGTCTGTTTGCATTCTGTCTATTTGAAAATATACAAAGTTTCTCAAAATTATGGTTCTAATCACACAGGTAGGAGGTGGACTGCTGTTAACACACAGGGCTTGCATCTTGCAAACATAGATTCACGCAATTACCTGAGGCAGAAAGGACATGATGGAGAAAATTACTGAGGCAAGTATTCTAGTGCAAATTGTAGCCTGTCTTAAGTAGGGCACTATTTCTAAAGAGAAAGAAATACTCTCACAGTAGTGATTTAACTTGAGAAGCAGTTGGAATTGTATATTTTATATTCTTAACCTTTTTAGCTTTTAAACAAATGCTGAAAATATAGTGATGTCTGAAATATTTGACTCTGGAATTAGATGCTCTTTATCTCAGGTGGAAGAAATATATTATGAACATTTTCTGTTGCCAAGATCCTTAAAATTATCAAAATACATGTATTTTCATTTCTAATTTGAACACAACTTCAAAATTGTATATGTATGAATTCCAGGTTTAGACTTGATTTTTATATGGATTGTCCTTAATACAGATCTGATTTCTTTTATTTCTCCCCCAAACTTCCTAGACTTTCAAACAGAATATTGGAAACCAGGTATCCTGTGCTATCATTTGTTGTACTCCAACTACTGCTGCTGCTATTGTTATTGGATTTGTTACTGCACATTTTTATAAAGGCACAGTAACTCTCAGTGATTCTAGTACTGCATATTTCTCAGTTGCTGTCTGTGAAGGCAGCAGAAATCCACATGGCTCATCATTGCCCACAAATGTGACATCATGACATCTGCAAGATCTGTAATTGCCTGAATGCTTTCGGGCAGTAATGTGAACAATGTGAGACTCAATTTTTGGCAAGCTTTCAGAGCTTGTTAAAACACTTAAATGGTCCTGGAAAAACGTTTCCCTGGTATTACAAATTAAATGAAAATGAAAAACAAAATGGCTTTGAAAGAAGGTTCAGATCCATCATTGCTTAAAGTATTTTGGGCTCCACAAAGCTAACTGTCAATGCTGTGAATCAGGAGGTTCACAGCTGTGTTGTGATGGGTCACCTCCTCATGGGCCCTTACCAAGATCTGGGCATGAGCCAGAGGCTGGCAATGCCTGAGGCCTGGCGCAGAAGGAGCTCTGCCCACAGTGGTTTCTTGGAGACATTTGAATTCCCTCTTTCCCCAAGCAGGAGGAAAAAAATATGCCTCAGTACAAAGGCAGATTCTCATAGTTTGCCTATTTTCCCACTCAGCCTTTTATCTTCCTCTGAACTGCTAAAAACTGCGGAGTGTCAGCTGGCATGTTTTGAATGTCAACTCTTACTTTTTTTTTGATCCCATAAGCACTTTTTTGAAAGCATCTTACCCAAATTCACCTGCAATACTTGTGAGAGTTGTAGTGTATGCATGAGACCAATTTTGCATACAAAACTTCAGTTCTGTCCTTAAAAACAGGCGTTTTTCCAAATATCCTGAGAATATTTTTCAGAAGTCAATTTGAAAATGTAACCATATGTATGCCTTCACGTAGCCATATTTTCTTAGTTAACAGACAAAAATAAGTTTTTGTTAATGTCACCCTGCTAAGTTGGGGTAGATGCTGAGCAGTGAGCAGGATGGGTTATATTCTGCCTCCAGAATTAGCTGTAAGGCATTATTAGCAATGAATGACATACAGAAGAGAAAGGCCATGGTCCATTTTCAGGTAGCTGAATATATAGCGTTCGTCTACTGACATGTCGCCTAGGAAAATAAATGAGATGCTGATGGAGAGCCACCTCACATGGCTGCCGACTTGTCATTTCACAATTTTTTTCTGATCATAATTTCATTTGGTTAACAAACTAAATATATAACACAGACACTTCAGTCACACTTGGTCATGTGTTAGAATACTGAAGCTTCGATGTTAGTGCTACTTAAAAAGGCAAAACAAACCAAACACCTATGTTTCTCTAGCACTGTGGGTTTATATATATATGTGTGTGTGTAAGTAACATGAGAAGATTTCCACACAGTCTCTCTTCACCTCTCTCTGATTTCCACCTACTGTTGCCTCAATAATCTGAAGTATTGAGAAGCACTAAAATATGGTAAGCACTCTGCCATTATTAATGAGTCAGTTGTGGCTGGTTTTCAAAGTATAAATGACAAAAATATATGTATTTTTGCAATGCCCAGCAATGTCTTTTTCTAGTTTCATATAGGAAAACTTTATTAATAGCAACCTAAAGATACCAGACATATGACACATGCTGGGCTAAAAATATTTTTATTCAGTACTGAAATCCTTACCATCTTGGTTCTCACATTTGTCTTAATCTACCTACTAGCAAATTTTATACAAAATATGCATATTTGGATTTAACAGTGATAAAATTATACAATGTTTTAATTTGCATGTTTTCATGGAAAGACAATTAGTTTACAGTTAGTATCTAAACATTCCAAAGATCTATATTTAGTGAAGAAAAATACACTTTTTAAAATAAGTGATATTATGGTGGCTACTGCTGTTTGTTGGACAGTGCTTCTATTCTTCAGTTTACAGGACAGAAATCTGTATTCCCTAATATAATGGTACTTTTTAAGGTTTTATTTTCAAATTATTGTTATTGTTAGATCGTTTACAATTTCAATCCTATATGTTGAATATAGGCCAGCTTAGCCATATATGCCTTCCAATTCTTAATGTCAGAGGAAGGAGTAACCCAGTATCTATCTATGGCTCTGTTCACTGCCTAAAGGAAGCAGATATATACTCGTCTCTAAGAAAGCAATTTATTATAGAAATGTTCCTTGAAATTGTCTCTTGGTCTGCACTAAGCAAATTTTCTCAGCTGATACGGGAAGAAACCAGGGTTAGACAGCTATAAAAGAGGTCCAGCCAACCTAAAGCAGTTCAACAGCTCTTTTAATAAGAAGGCTCTAGCAGAAGAATGGGAGGACTGTTTCCAGAGCCAGCACATTTCTCTTTACAATTTAATTAGCTTTGCAATTAGAAAATAACTAATTTCATTAAGAATCCATTTGAGCTATGTGACCCTTTCAGAAAGCAGCATGTGGATTCTCCCTTGCTAGTGCTAGATAATCATTTGTCCAATATGAAGCACAAATCACTTTGTTAGGTCTAAATCTTTTCATTCTCTCGAGTCAGAGGTCTGTTGCTGTCTCGCAGCTTAGTAAAAAAATAACTGAGGTTTCATATCACCTCACTATGTACAGATTAAACAACATTTAGCTGGTGATGTTTCAAGATCAGACATTTGGTCCCAGATTGTGCCTCCCCAGATGCCTTCTTTAGCTCCAGGCCACCCATTTAACTATCCAAAACCTGTATCACTGCATAGACGTCTTTCAGCAAAATGACAAGCTGTTAGATAGCATTTCTCTGTAAGTGTGTGCATAGGAATGAGGATAAAGAATAGCATAGTCTTCTGTTTCCTTTTTTTGCTCTTTTCAGAAGTTGATGTATTTCATCAGGACCTGTCAAAAGTGATGACAGAAACCTCATTAGTGGCCAGCAGTAGCCTTGACACTGTTCAAGCAATGATGCTGTTGATGCACAGATGTCCGCAGAACAGGATGGGTACAGAAGAAGGCATGCTCATCTCTCCATAAGGGGAGCAGCAGCAGCTGCTTCATCTGCCCTCCCAGCACAACAGGGAGCCTCACTCGAAACTGTTATTAGTGTACAGTTCATCTTCCTCACTACTAGCCTGAGGACACAGCTACAATCTAGCCCCAGATTACTGCCCGATAGGTTGTACGGTCTAAAATGCCATGATCCTTCTCTCTTCAACTGCAGCATGTTGCTGTATGAAGATCAGCTGCAGCCTCACTCTTTTGTGTTTGTAGACACCCAGTGCTTGATATACTGTTTATGATGTGTAACAACTAATGCAACTAATGAAGAGGGGGGTTAATTCAATGTTTATTTATTTATTATTATTTTTTTTTGATGACAGAGAGTGGTCTGGTTTTAAAGGAAACGTTCTAAAAATGGAAGACACGTGAGCCACCCTATATGTTTTGTATAGCTACCTTACAAGAGACTGGTGATGCAGACAATTTTTTTTTTTTTTGCTTACCCTGAGGACTGAAGTGCAGCAGAAGCACAACCTGGGAAAATGGGAAACTCTGAGATATGTATGACAGATAGAAGCATGATTGAGCAGTGACTCCAGGAGATATCCAGAAGCAGAGGAATATTCATCAACTTCTATTTGGCCACTAGGTATGTGTCCCTGAAAGACATTTTTCAGATCTCATATATTAAGCCAGCAATCATAGTGAATTCATCCTGCAACATTTCAAAACTGCATTTCCAGATACTTAATGAGTACTCTGGAGCTTGCTGGATTCCTCTTTCTACACCTAGGCATCGCTGTCCCAAGTGACAGCAGTGTCTGGGACACCTGGTAAAGAGCACAACAGACTTTACTTACAGTCAGTAGGTCAGAAGGAAAGCTGATTTCCTTCATGTCCCTTTGAGGAACATTAAGGGAAAATTTAATGAAGTAAATGACTTCGGTGGTATAGTAACTGTCTTAAGACAAATTACTAAAGAAAACAATGCGTGACCTGCATCGCTATCAAAAGAGAGGACAGAACTATCCTTTAGCTCCTCAAAGACTGTAGACTATTTACAAAATCTCCTTTTAACCATGCAATAATGGATTAGGGCTCAGAGTTTTCATGAGCAGCTAAAAGAGCTAGATACCCCATTCCTATTAACAGTAATGGAAATTGGGCATTCATTGTTGCTAGGCAGTTTTGCAACATCCACATTTAGAAATTACAAATGAACAAAGAAAAAAAGTGTAGAAAGTCTTAGTCTTCCAGTTCATTTTTGCATTAAATGGAAGAATGATCTCTGCAGTACTGATGAAGGATTTAGTCTATATTGACTGTTTCTAATGATTTCTTACTTTATCTCCATGTAATTATTCTGAACTCTTTTTTTTTTTTTTTTTTTTTACTTAATATATATTTGGCTAAATATTAATCTTGTTTTTCTGTATTGTTTTGCATGCTTACATTTTCATTCCTGACAGACAATAGACTCTTTATTCCCATCTTTGATTCTAACACCCTTTGTACATTTATCAATAGGTAGCATGTTGTTTGTCTCAAATTTTGTTTCTTGATGCAATTCAATGCATATTCATTGTTATTAATTTTCTTAATTCATTAGTTTCCACAAGCTTTTCCTTCTATGAAGGATTTTGTCTTCAGATTTTATCAATGTGATTTAGAAACTATAGTACATAAAAATGGAAGCCCCCGACAGCACTTCTGATTGCACACAGAGCTTGAAAAATTTGGTCTATGTTATTTTCTCTGACTTAGGGCATAGTCAAGTCAAACTGTAATTTTAAATTGTTGTCAAATCACCAACCTAAGACATATATATTGGATTGTTCAAAAACAACCTAGTTCCTTACTCTTAAGAATTTAGATTCTCTCTTAACTATTTTGCTGGCCATTTGGAAAAATAAGAAATGTCAAATCCTGATATCAAAATACTACCAGGATTCAGGACAGCAGGAGAAAAATGTCTCTACAAGTCTCAACACTACTCAGTCCCAAAATATTTCTGTTCCATATTTTATTCAGAGCAAGTGAGAGATGATTTAAGCAATGTTTTACAACTAATTTTTTAAATGTTTTCCAAACCTTAGGCCATATATGATAAACATTCATGCTGAAATTGTGTGACAATTGCTAGCTTCAAAAAATAGAGCTTAACGTGGTGACCCTGCGATAACCCCAACAATTCGGCTGCTTTTAAGACAAAATGATATATTAGAGTAAAATATATAGACATACTTAAAAAATTCCTTCTGAGAAAATGAGCAGTAATTCACTACTGAAGAAATTCCACTGACTTCATAAGCTGTGAAAGTGTGAATACTCTGCAAAAGAATGCCAATATAAATCCACAAAGATCCTGTTACTTAAATATTTCATCAGAATTTATTTGTTATTGACGTGACAGTTTTCATAGTTAGCACAGCAAGCTACCTCATACAGCAGCCATAAAATGTCCTTTTCTAGCAGAAACTCTGTCCTCGTGTGTAAAGGATATTTCAGTAAAATGCACAGGCATGAGGGCATGCACACACATACAGTCACTGGCATTTTTAGTATCAGCCCTCTCCTTCTCTTCCAGTTTCAAGTCTGGCTTTTTATTTAACTGTCTCTGTCTATTTTTCACTTTTTTTAAATAACTGTTTCCGTAGTTCCCATTGGTTTAAATTTGTTGAGAAGAGTCAAATACAGCTGTAGACTGAGACATGCATTTGAGGGGGAGGAAGTGCACAAAGATGCCAAGGATCCAGGCAAAACAAGCTGATTATGGTCTTGCACAGAGTCCTGTGAATTAAGGAAGCCTAGGGGCTCAGCTTATTGTTTGAACAATTTAGGAAGCAGTTGCATCTTCTAATCTCTCAACAGTATTATACAATTATTTTGGTATTTGAAAGAGTAGCCAGACTTCCTTTTTAGATGAAGCATCCCACGCAAAGCTTTAGATAGATTACCAGGTCTAGATAGGATGTTAATCCAGATGTTGATCAGGTATGATAAATCCTGTATTTGTATTTTTCTATGGCACAAATAAAGTTAATGTTTTTCTCTCTATGCTACTCTTTGTTTAATCTGAAATCTTAACATTGCAAAAGTTTTACTTTGAAAGATTCTAAATATTTTTGAAGTTTCAGGCTTCAGTTGTAAAATAGAGGTTTCTAAAGAAGACACTTATTCTTTTGATAACAAATGAGTCAGAGAACAACGTAGACACGGGCTTCTTGTCTGTAAACTTATATTAATAGAACTTCCTTGTTTGAGAAAATTGTTCATAACTTCAAAAGAAGATACCGGCCCAGTTAAAGTAAACACTCCTAAGTGCCCGGATATGACTAGTTTTGGAAAGAAAAGGTATTGATATCAGAGATAATTTGTCTCAGCAGTAGAGCAGAAGACTTGCAATGAACTTCACTTCACAGCATTTCACTTTAGTGCTTATTCCTGGCAAATGGCATGGAAACAACTCTTGTGAAATGTGGAAAGATACAATAAGGTGCTCTGGATTGCCAGATAAGTGATCGCTATGGGCTAACTTTTTGTTTGTCTGGAATGATATGATAATGAAAGCAAAAATAAAAAACCTTCTTAAGGAATTATGAGCTATCTAATCATAACTACAACAGATAGAAAATGTCTACACTGAAATTTCTACTATACTTGCATACAAAGGAGTAGGTCAAACTTTAAAAGAAGGTCTGATTCTTGGCTGGGGTAAAGATCCTTGATACCTTCACTCAAGGAAAAAAAATAATATCTTTTTTACAGATTTATATTTTACCAAAACACTCAGGTGGGTTCATAATTGTATGGAGAGTTTTATCCCCATGTATCTCTGAAATCAATGGGACTAAATCTCATAATGCTAGATGGGCTGGCCTGGCACTACAGCTAAAAAGCAGGAAGAAGAGGTATATATACAAATAAGCATTCTCTACACGCTTTCTTACATTATTGGGAATACGTTATTGAAAGACTGAACATCCCAGTACCTGTGCTTCCCATTTTCTTCTTTTTCTTTCTTTCTCTTTTTTTCCCTTCCTTTATTCCTCCCTTCTTCCTTCCTTCCTTCCTTCCTTCCTTCCTTCCTTCCTTCCTTCTTTCCTTCCTTCCTTCCTTCCTTCCTTCCTTCCTTCCTTCCTTCCTTCCTTCCTTCCTTCCTTCCTTCCTTCCTTCCTTCCTTCCTTCCTTCCTTCCTTCCTTCCTTCCTTCCTTCCTTCCTTCCTTCCTTCTTTCTTTTTGAAAGGAATGAATACTCAATTTTGTGGTATCCCACATTATTTCATGGCTTGTGAAATCTCTGTTGGAAATCCTAAACATATGAGAAGGTCTTAAATAGAAAGTCCTAATGACTATATTTAACTACATTTATATAACTGACACGGGAAAATGTTACTTGGGATTTTCAAATCAAACTTTTAAAGCCAAAGAAAAAGGGAGATAAAAGTATTGTAATGAAGGACATTGATTATCTGTTTTTCATCAGAGACATTATCTGTCCTCAACTGTCTATTACAATATTATGTCAATATTTCCCATGCACATACAGTGAAAAAACAATAGAACATAAGGACAAGAAGAACTAGGAAAACAGAAAAAGTTATCTTTGTTATTTTATGTATTTCATTTCTCATTTGCTATGCCAAAATTTTGCATGTCCCACATACACATATCAATGTATGTGGGATCATAATCATAAAATTTAGGACTTTTTTCAATATTATTAACAGCAGAAAATAGATAATTTTTACATGGAAGTGACTGTAATCAAAAGTCAAATTCCACAGGACATATGCTACAAACAATTTTGGCTCAGAGTTCATTAAGTTCTGTATAATGCAAACGTACTTTGTAAACAACTGTTGAGTCACAAATTATGTAAATTATAAACGCAACAAATTTATAAGATCAAACAGCCTATCTCTTTGCTGTTACAGGATTGTTCTTTACACTCACCACTACAGTCCACCTCGTTATCATTAGAAAAAGAGATTAACGTATACTGAGTTCCCAGTATTACACATTTTGCATTTGAATTATCTGTCATGGCTAAATGTTTTGCTATTTTAGGTCAGCCCAGAAATGACTAGTGCCCTCCTCCCTGCTTTTCCCAAGTTAATAATATAGCTTAAAGGGGCATCTTCAGGGGATAACATATTCCCTTTTTGAGGATTCTGACACTTGACTTTCTGGGTGGTCCTGTGCAGACCCAGGAGTTGGACTTGATGATCCTTTTGTCTCCCCATCCAACTCAGGATATTCTGTGATCCCATGATTGACAGCAATTGCCTGCACCAAAATACTCTACAGGATATGCTACACTGAAATCAATCAATGCTGTTAATTCAGCCATATTTAATGCTGTTAAAATATGCCTTACATTAAAATTAAACATGAATCTAAGAACATTTACAGATTCAAATACATTTCCTTTTCAATGTAAAATTTAAATTCCTGCTCCCTCACCCCCAGGATTTTAACAGTTCTGAGCCTTCTGATGGATTCACACCTTTTGTCCCTTCTCCACTACATTTTTCCACTTCATTTTTCCATGGCTCTGAGACCCTTATTCCTCCAAAATGGATTGGCTCACTTATTTTTAGATATTCTTCATATTAATGCCAACAGATATAGAATAACTGGGGAAAATTAATGCTAACTTCTCGTTTCTTTCTTTGCATCTTTGTCTATTTGTTATTTGCATATGTTGTCATATATCTTGGGTTACAACAATAACTGTCCTAAATAGCACGTTGCAGGAGATTTGCATAGATAACAATGAGAAGCAGTAAAGGCTCACAAATGGCTTTGTTTGTTAATTTGTAATGTGGAGGTCAGATATAATGGAATCTGACCTTTGAGGGTAAGAGGAATTGCCTATGTGCTGTTCCCAGATCCAGAAACAAAAGCTCTACACATAAAGTGAAACTATTGTTAAACTGCTGTTACATGGAGAACACTTGATTCTTTATTTCTTTGTTTATTCTGTAAGACATTTTCTCAAAACTTGGTTACATTGGTGCAAATTGTAAGCAAGATCTACTTTAACTTGGGAGCTCATTATCAGCTGAGACAAAAAAATGACAAAGTTTTTGTAGGAAATTCCAGCTGTTTATTTTTTATTTATTTATGTATTTATTTTTCGGGAAGGTGGAAGTCCACAATATAAAATGTAATTTATCCAAGATAAAATTAGGGGAATAATTAAATAAATATAAAATGCCCTTATAAATTATTAGGGCATTATATTTTACCCATTTTCTTCAAAGTATATAGTCCAGTACTGTTTCATTAGATGAGAATACTTTCATTAGTACTGTTTCATTAATAGAGCAAAAGAAAGATTGCCCATTTAAATTATTAATAAAAGTGGTAAGAGTACAGCTGCATAAAATTGTCTTGTTTTCTACAGACAGGCTTTGTGAAAATATTTTTTTGTTTGTTTGAATTTATATTATTTGCAAGCCTGAGGCTCAAAATAAACCAGAGCCAACCAGCTGTTGATTATAGGCTTGTGGATTTGAACATCAGAAATATTATGGCTAGTAAAATAACTGTTATTACCAAACTGTATTAGTACTGAAGAAAAGACAAATTATTTTCAAATGTTTTCCAAAGCTAACTATAAGCTAGTTAACACCAAACTTTACTGAGTCACTTAAAATTCAAGATAATACTAATAAAGATGTAGATTTCCAAATATTTGTGAACTTGTTGGTACAGTAACTTAAAGTCATAAGTCTTGATTTTGTGGAGTAGCTAAGCTGCTTAATTTTGTTACAGTTCTTTCGATGTATCTTGAAATTGTTTTTTTTTTTTTAATATATATATATTTGTTAATGATCACAATTGACAACTCCTAAACATTATACAGGCTATTATTTTGGTTGTTAGTATGGAATAACTAGATATAAAAAATTGATTTAGAATATCAAGACTTTTATTACAAATGACATCATTAAATTTTAACAGAGTCAATTTCATCTTTTTTCTTTTTCTTCTTTTTTTTTTTTTTTTTTTCTTTTCCTTTTTTTTTTTTTTTTTTTTTAATTGGTGAAAAATACCATTTGAACTCTTGTTTGAGTTCTTATATAGATTAGGTTTTGGATATAATTTAATAAATGCAGAACTCTGTTTCATATGGACAGAATTGATTTTGTACATTACTAGTACATAGATTTTTCCATGACATGTGACTTAGCTTTTCATATGATATACACGTACGTTAATGTGTGTGGACACTCCTTTCCCTCGTATACTTTCTACAGGGAATACAGACTGGTCAAGTAGAGAGAGAGTAAACTTGTCATATCTGTCCAGCATTTGGATCACTTTATGTGAAAACTGATTACTCCAAAAAGCTTCTAAATTTAATTTAAATGTGTGGAGGGTAATAATATGGAAGTCCTAACTCAATCTAATGTGTTAAATTTGATTGGGCAGATATTGACTACTAGCAGCCAGTTTGATATTGACATTAAATAAATCATTGTTTAGTAATTAAAATAATACCTG
This sequence comes from Aythya marila, assembly GCF_965140915.1. Taxonomy (NCBI): domain Eukaryota; kingdom Metazoa; phylum Chordata; class Aves; order Anseriformes; family Anatidae; genus Aythya; species Aythya marila. Next base: position 98,421,444 of record NC_139043.1, on the reverse strand, counting down.
GACCATACATAATGGTTCTTTGGGAGAAAGTTTCTTACTTCTGTTATGCATCTGCTCAAGCAGGTGCATAACAGTGAATGGAATTATGAATGGGATAAATTTGCTGCCATTTCTAACTACGTTGCACAACAGTCCTGAGAGACAGAAAGGGATATGAATGAATTATTTTACATACGTGCAATGGAAAACAAGCTGGTTAAAGGCAAAAGCAGACTCAGACTTAGTCTTGATGGGAGGATGGCACAGCCTCCTGCCTTCTTCTCTGTCACATCAAGTTGGCAGACATGCACCATGGCAGATGGAGGTATGGCTAGAGCCTCCTTTGTGTTGCTTTTTCATACATAACCGAAAGCAGCATTTTTATGAGTACCTTCAAATGAGAAGCACATGTTTGAGTGATTATCCTTGCTTTCCCTAGGTCTGATTTTCAGGTGTTAAGTACTTCTTGTCTTTGGCTAAGTTTGGAGATGCTCGGGGATCTCTCAAGAATAATTCACAAACATTTAAATCTGAAAATGGTAATGACCAAAATTAGAAGTTTAGTTTCTTCTTTGAGATCTGTAGAGCTGACACCAGGAACAGTTTTTTTGTTGTTGTTCTGTTTTCAGTTTTACTAAAAGCATTTACTTGTAGATGTACCATGTTGAAACACATTTTCCCCCTGCAGTCCACAAAGGACTATGCTGGAGCAAATATCCATGTCTCTGTAGAGGACCCCAAGCTGCCACAGGTGTCCTGTGGCATAGATGTGTCCTGAAGGAAGCTGCAGCTCATGAAGGACCATGCTGGAGCAGTTTGTGAAGGACCCCACTCTGGAGCAGGAGACCAGTGTGAGGAGCATCAGAAAGGGGCTGTATTCCAAATACTGAAACTGTTCAGAGATAGATGAATTGTCCTACCTAGTTTATAGCTCCTCTTTTTGGATTCTTCCAAAGATCTGTTGTCAGTTTACATCTTAGGCACTTCATCAGTGTGACAAACAAGAAATTAAGAAAGTTTTTGAAAGCTATTATCCTTATGCTGCAAGATAGTTCTTTCAATTATTTTCAAATAACAGAGAAAAGTAGATATATATCTAAGAGCCTAAAGCTTCTGCTTTCTGGTAGCATTCAGCCATCAGTACATCTTGATCTGGTGTCCAAACATCAGACTGTAACAGATAGTTTTTACCCTACCAAACACTATACCTTTAGAAGATAAGCTTAGTAGATGTGAAAGATGGGATTTGCCCATGTGATGACACAGTTTCATTTTACAAGCTGTGTGTCACCTATCTTAAGTTACAGTAGGTGATACAGCAACCTATAGAATGATTCATACTTCTGAAAACATGTAAGAACAGCAAACATTTCTGCCATTTTTTAAAGACAGCAAAAGCTTTTAGACATATAAAGAACTTCAGCATTTTTTTTTTAATGTTGGACTGTCAGACAAGATGTCACTTCAGTTGAGAACAATTTTCTGTGGCAATTTGAAGAAGCCATGAGAAGTTTTGATAAAAAAGGAAAAAAATAATAATAAAAAAAAAAGCTATGAAATGGCCTTCTGATGAGATGGTCTCCAGGTAACTACAAATGCCTACTCAGCCAAGATTTCTTTCCTGTTCTGTGTTACTGCTTGAATTCACTTCCATGCCTAGTGGGAAGTATTGCTATTGTTCTTCCTGGCTTTCAATTTTACTCTGATGTACTTTCTCCAGATGCCACTCATCACAATGCTCAATACAAAATGATCATCTCTGAAATAAAAACCTCTGCTCTGTGGAATAAATATGTGAAATAATATGTGAAATAAAAACCACTGCCATGCAATGAGAAAACACCGAGATGAACTTGCCAGAGTAGGAACAAGGCAACTTATTCCATGACACAGTGTCATCTAACAGAAAATGACCTTTGCCAGAAAGCAGGCTGAGGTTGCTTTCTCTTCTATTTATTACTATATTGACAACAAGAAAGTTGAACTACAAATGTGATCTTGAGCCTAGCAAGATAACAATGCACTTAATTCTTAATAAAGAGTATTAACTTTTCTAACTACAGAAATTCAGCAATGAAATCAACATCATTTCCAAATAGATGGCAAAAATGCACGATTTTGCAGAAAGTTTTCTGGCTGTGAAATTTTGCAATTATATACTTCACAGTTTTGCACTATCTGCTTTCTTATGCTGTACATTTATTCAAGATGTATGACATAAATTAATTGGGAACTTAAAGTAGAGTTACTGTAAGCTCTGAATACTGACCCCCCCCCCCCCCCCCCCGGAAAGCCCCCAAACACTTGGTTTCTCAGCCTACATATGACTTAACTGCAGATCTTGAAAGAATCTGTTGTGAGGAAAGCAGCTTTAGTTATTTAGAGACTAAAGAGCTGACTAGCTTGTATCTATATTTGATTCTGTGCTTCTAGACAGTTAAAAAAAATCCAAGCCTGATGCTTACACTGTTAAACCTTTCTCACAGTTTTACAAGAACTGACAAGGTCAGAGCCTGAGGTAGTATGGTTGCCAGATGTCACACCATTAGTTACAATTTTAGACAGAATAGGTGTAAGTAGGGAAAAGCAAGACTTAAAATAACCGTTCATGTAATGTTTTTCCTGCTGATGCACTTCTAACAATGTAAGCACTGCTTCTTATTCTATAGTATTAGGTGGATCTTACTATTTCTATTTAACAGACGCTATTTCTACTTATCAGAAGTGAGCTCAAATTATAATGAAGTGGAAATAACTGTAGCAGCTTCTCCTGTACTGTGTTTTTAATTATCAAGCTTTTCATTGGAAAAAATCCCTTGAATACATCAGATCCTACTGGTGACCTAAGATCTCTTTGAACCGAACATTTCCACAATCACTTTCAGATATATTTGTTATCTATTTCACTTTAATATATTGTGTTCAATAGAAAACATAGGGCTTAGTTTTGTCTTGTTTTGTTTTGAAGCAGAGGCAATATTTTTTCAAAACACCCCTCCTAGCTTTGAAAGTCACTTTCTCATACTGGGGTGCACATAAATAAATCATTGCCTCACTTCATTGGCTTTTGATGCTAGTTTTCTGCAGTCCATTCTTCACTGAATGAAAGCTATATATCTTTAGTAGCAAGCTTGGTAATGTCAAGCTGATGGTGGTTAGTTGTTCTGAAACTTCCTGACAGAAGCTGGAAAATTGCAAGTCATTTTCTGTACTTTTGCTTTTGTTCAGCCTGTCTCTCCTGGACAATGCATTCTTACTTCTTAAATAAGATTTAATACAGGGAACTATTTTACCTGCTGAAAATTTTATAGAAATTACTCATCATTGTAAAAAAGAAAAGGAAAAAATGGTACAACTACCAAAACAAGTATATCAATTTTTCTTCTATAAGTAAATTAGCAATTCAGAAAGAAGAAAATAACTTGTACAAAGAAATAATTGTGTGAAAATGTGTGTATATGTCTGTACCTGTATTCTGTTTGCACAAAAATGCTGTTTTGTATAGTGTTATGTACAACCCATTGCATATACCTGCACAGATATGAAAAGTGATGCAAAACATTTAACAGTATCCCACCATCCTACCAGGTGCCATTTCAAAGCAGAATGAGAGAGACCAACGTCTAATATATTCTGCATCATTGCTAGTGCTGCTTCATGACCAATGGACTTGGGAACATATATACTGACTGGTATGGATCCAGTACAGATGCTAGACTGGAAATCACCAAAATCACATCCAAGGTCTGTAAGAATATCCATTCTTCTTCCAACATGTTCTCTAAACCATCCCTAACCAGGCAAATGAGAAAATTCCAGTACAGGGAGTAACAAAAATGGTGGTATTACTGAATGGTAAATCTGAACTTTGAAATAAGGAAATGAGCAAGGCTGACTTAGAAACATTTAAAACTGTTAAATGTTATTGCTCTTTGATGTGTTTAAATCTGGTAAACTATGTATTACAGTATCTATTAACAGAGCAACACCATTAAAAATTACAGTCAGGGTACTATGTAAATTATTGTATGGAGAAAAAAAAATATGCACAAGCCCTGTACATAGACTGACCAATGTAATTTCACTAGCATGTGTTCTGAGGCATGGCAAAGGGAGTACTCCATGCATGAAAACATAGTAGACCACTGCATGTAAGTAAATAGTTGTTCTATGCCTGTTTTCATATGGTGGTCATTAGAAAAACAAAAGAAGTGCCTCCAGCAGTTTTTCGTTACAAGCAGACAATGCAGCTTTTGTCTTTTGAATCTGTATAAGAGAGTTACAGACTGGAGAAACATTTAGGTTTTCCCTGTGAATTAATGATATCTTTTTAAAAAAATGAATGAAATAAGTTTTGATTAGTAGATGAATGTTAAAGTGTAAGTAATGCTCTATTAAATTTTATTCTTAGAGAAAAATGACCCTTTCAGATGCTTTGCCTATTTGCTTAGGGCAATCTTACTAAGAAATGTAACAGTAAATTATCATACACAAATTAAGCTTTGATATGAAGGGCGTCCTTAGAGAGCTGGTGAGAACTACCTGCATATAAATAATCACAATATGATACTGATGAATCTAATGACTTACAGGGTAGTGACAGGAAAAGCAGTATAAACTACTATAGAGAAATAAAGTCATCATAGTGATTATCTTATGTGCCAGTAACCTAAAAGTTTTCACTGCAAGGCTCCCATTTACTTTCTACTGCACCAGTGACTGATTAGTAAATGGCTAAAAAACAGACTCTCTGCTAATGTCAGTTACTGTATTTTCACTGAAATGAATTGGTTTTCATCAAAGATCAGTCATTTAGTTTATATCAACATGCAGACTGGAAAAACTGAAATTTCATTCTCAGAAGAGTCCTTCCATGTGTACTGGGTCTGGCTCGAATGTTAACTTTCCCGGCAGCAGCCCATTCAGTGCCGTACTCTGTACTTGTAGCTGGAACAGCAGTGTTATCACACCAGTGTTGTGTCTACTGCTGAGCAGCAGTGGCACAGCATTGGGCCTTTCTCTAACCCTCCTAGGGGGTGGGCAAAAAGTGAGGAGAGAAACATCACTAGGGCAGCTGACCTAAACCAATCAAAGGGATATTCCATACCATGTGGTGTCACACTCAGCAATAAAAGGTGGAAACAGGAAGAAGAGGGGAGGGGTGGGCTCTCGTTGAGAAGACGTCGGTCCTCCTCTCGAACACCGGCTGCGTGCGTTGAGGCCTTGCTTCAAGGACGTGGTCAATCATCGCTCATTTGTGGGAAGTAGAGAGTAATTTCTTTCCTCTGCACTTCCATATAGCTTTCATTTATTTTGTTTGTTTGTTTTCCTCCCTTTTTCCCCTTTCCCTTTTATTTTCCCCTTAGTTAAGTTGTTTAGTTCATAGTAGTCTTTATTTAATTATTATAATTATTTCCCTTTAATTAAATTATCCTTATCTCAACCCGTGAGTTGTTCTTTGCTTTACTTCTCCCCCTCCTTATCTAAAGGAGGGGGAGTGAGAGAGCGGTTGTGGGGTTTAGCTGCCCAGCACGGTAAAACCACCACAGTCCTTTTTGGCGCCCAACATGGGGCTCGAAGGGTTGAGATAACAATAGAATTGATTAAACGCATACAACTAACACACTTGCTTGCTAGTAACCATGTTCCTTGCCCTGTTAATAATAATGGCTTTGTTCATATGTCATGCAATTCGTGTCATATTCTCCTTTCTCCTATATATCCGATCCGACCAAGTGCTACAATCTGTGTTCACTTTTTTTAATTCGTTGTGCTGCCAAGCACTGACCTTGGTTTTACTCTGGAATTCAGGCTCTGCGCTGTTATCATTTGGGTCCCATGGAAACTATCTTTCAGAGAATATTCAGAATTACACTGCCTTCCTTTTCTCATCTGGACACCAGTTTATTAATAATATCAGGAATGGTACCTTTCCCTTCTTTCACAGTGGGCTAATTACAACAGTTTGGGAGTATTTTGAAGATCCATCTGTAACCCATGTATTGCTATTTCTAATTCTGAATAACAGGTTTCATTTTCTCTCTAAGATTAGTCGATTGTTTAGAAAACTTATTTGGGAATCTGTCCCGAAACAGTCTCGTGGTGAGTGGCACGGTGTGTGGGATGATGTTAGCAGATACCTGTCACGAGTGTCTCCTCCAATAGTTTTGAACTTCACCCCTGAGCAAGTGCTAAATCCTAAAAACTTGGTAGAATGTTTGAGAGTTGTATGTCCTGATCCTGATAATGCCGGAGAACAACAGCTTGCAGCATTGTGCTGGGTCCTGGTTTATTCCTATCAAACACTGTTTAACATCATCCAGCAACTTGAAGAGAGGGAGGAAGTCTCTGAGTCTGATGACCAAGTAACACATGCTGTGGCTGACCCAGAGGACCAACCAACTATGGTATCAGTCGCCCCCATAGTCAAGTCAAAACAATGGAAACGGAGGTCAGCTCGTTTAGTAAGGGAAGAAGGCTCTCCTAAGAAGGAGGGAGAAGGGGAATTGGCAGGTACCTCTAAAGCAGAGCCATCACAAAAACAGCAGGAAGACGAGACGGAAATCATAAAGGAATCAGAAATCACTCGATCCTTATCCCTGAGTGAGATGCGAGAAATACGAAAGGATTATGGTCGACGCCCAGGTGAACACATCCTCACTTGGCTGCTCCGATGCTGGGATGCTGGGGCCAGTAGCCTACAATTAGAAGGCAATGAAGCCAAGCAGCTGGGATCCCTCTCTAGAGAAAGGGTAATCGACAAAGTAATCGGGAGAGGAGCACAGGCCCTCAGCCTCTGGAGACGACTCCTGGCAGCTATCAAAGAAAGATATCCCCATAAGGAAGATATTGTATATCACATAGGCAAGTGGACCACTGTGGATAAAGGTCTCCAACATCTGCGGGAATTAGCTGTGCGGGAGATGATTTATAGTGATTTGGACAATGCCCAGACACCTCAAGACCCCGATGAAGTCCAGTGCACAACATCCATGTGGCGTAAATTTGTGCGGAGTGCACCAGCAGCACATGCCAGTACCCTGGCAGCAATTCACTGGGATGAGGGGATGGGACCAACAATGTATGATGTCTCCTGCCAACTTCAAAAATATGAAGACAATCTCTCTGCTCCGCTACAGTCCTGTGTCTCAGCTGTGGAGAAATTGTCTAAAGGACTTGACAAGCTTGTGGAGAAAGTATATTCCCCCTCATCTAGACAGAGTGATACTTCAGCCACTAAGAATCAGCATTCGCCTGCTCAAGAGAGAGAGTACCCAAGACGTACACCACGTGGCACCTTGTGGTTTTATCTGCGTGATCATGGGGAAGATATGAGGAAATGGGATGGTGTACCTACTTCAACCCTAGCTGCTCGGGTACGTGAACTGAAAGGAAATACAGCAGCAAGAAGAGGGGCTCCTAAGAGAAATGCTGCTCCAGTTTCTATTGGGCAGTACCCCAGAGGCAGTAGAAGAGCTGATGTTATTCTTGACCACGATGAAGGGACCTCTACCTCTCATTTGCCAGAATTTGTGCATTTGCAAGAATTAAGTGGCAGACGCTCCAGCCAGGACTAGAGGGGCCCTGCCTCTGGCCAGGTAGAGGAGAGGGATAACCGTATTTATTGGACTGTGTGGATCCGATGGCCTGGAACATCAGAACCACAGGAATACAAAGCTTTAGTGGACACTGGCGCACAATGTACCATAATGCCATCAGGCTACCAAGGGACAGAACTCACCTGTATCTCTGGAGTGACAGGGGGATCCCAACAACTATCTGTACTGGAAGCTGAAGTGAGTCTAACTGGGAATGAGTGGCAAAAGCATCCCATTGTGACTGGCCCAGAGGCTCCGTGCATCCTTGGCATAGACTATCTCAAGAGAGGGTACTTCAAGGATCCCAAAGGATACCGGTGGGCTTTTGGCATAGCTGCTTTGAGCACAGAGAAGATTAGGCAGCTGTCTACCCTGCCTGGCCTTTCAGAAGACCCTTCTGTTGTAGGATTGCTGAAGGTTGAAGAACAACAGGTACCAATTGCTACCACAACGGTGCACCGACGGCAATATCGCACCAACCGAGACTCCCTGATTCCCATCCATGAGTTGGTTCACCGACTGGAGAGTCAGGGAGTAATCAGCAAGACTCGCTCACCCTTTAATAGTCCTATATGGCCAGTACGAAAGTCTAATGGTGAGTGGAGGCTACGTGGGATTGTCTTCGCTCAAGGACCAGGGTATACCTGGTGGGTCATGCAAAAGAATGGGGATATCAAGTGTGTGCCTCAAGGAGATTTGACATTGAGAGAAAACTAATCTATAATCTAAGTTATATGTTGTAGGAAGATGCTGTAGGATCAACGACAGGTCAACTTTGCAAGGAGCCGGGCAGTGCAACAAGGACTTGAGCTAAGCTGGTGCTGGTGTCCAGACATCCAACTCCGCCTGCCTTGAGTGGCCACTTTGGCAGATGAAGACCTAATCATCAACAGTTCTTATGGACATTTTCCAAGAAAGACCTATGGAATGAAAAGATACACCTGCCTATTAATCGTGTTAAATCCTTGTCCTGTTAAAGGACAAGGGATAATGATGAGAATGCTTGTATGCTAAAGTATGGGGATCTGAGTGTGACACAAATGTTATGGAATAAGGGGTGGAGGTTGTACTGGGTCTGGCTGGAATGTTAACTTTCCCGGCAGCAGCCCATTCAGTGCCGTACTCTGTACTTGTAGCTGGAACAGCAGTGTTATCACACCAGTGTTGTGTCTACTGCTGAGCAGCAGTGGCACAGCATTGGGCCTTTCTCTAACCCTCCTAGGGGGTGGGCAAAAAGTGAGGAGAGAAACATCACTAGGGCAGCTGACCTAAACCAATCAAAGGGATATTCCATACCATGTGGTGTCACACTCAGCAATAAAAGGTGGAAACAGGAAGAAGAGGGGAGGGGTGGGCTCTCGTTGAGAAGACGTCGGTCCTCCTCTCGAACACCGGCTGCGTGCGTTGAGGCCTTGCTTCAAGGACGTGGTCAATCATCGCTCATTTGTGGGAAGTAGAGAGTAATTTCTTTCCTCTGCACTTCCATATAGCTTTCATTTATTTTGTTTGTTTGTTTTCCTCCCTTTTTCCCCTTTCCCTTTTATTTTCCCCTTAGTTAAGTTGTTTAGTTCATGGTAGTCTTTATTTAATTATTATAATTATTTCCCTTTAATTAAATTATCCTTATCTCAACCCGTGAGTTGTTCTTTGCTTTACTTCTCCCCCTCCTTATCTAAAGGAGGGGGAGTGAGAGAGCGGTTGTGGGGTTTAGCTGCCCAGCACGGTAAAACCACCACACCATGGCATAAAGTAAGTAGTTAAAATTATTCTAATGTTTATGAATTGTGTCCCTTCTGGAGCCTTTTTAGCAAAACCAGGATTTTTCCCACTAAATGCTTTACAGCTCTTACCTGTTAAGGAAGATAAATTCTGGAACCAGAACAGCAGTAGTCAGCTGAAATAAAAAATAAAATCTCTGGAAAGCTGTGTGCTCGTTGCTGCTGAAGTGCTGTTTAACCTTGGTCAAAACACAGCAACTTCCACTCATCCTCTAGCTGTCTTGCCTATTCACACTGCAGTGTCCTTAAATCAGGAACTTCAGGGACTGTCATTTCATGCACTCAAGGCCCAAGAGAGTGAGATCTTAACCTCGGAGCTTCTGGAAGCCAGGTACCAGGACAGAAATGCTGAGAACTGATGGAGTTGCTTCTTTGCATCACCTACACAGGCATGAAGTGCATGTCTCATTTGTTCTGTCCCTACTGTAATAACGCAATTCTCATAGAAATTTCTGGATTGGTCAAAAATGTTGTTCTGTTTTGCGGAAAATGCAAAGAGTATGTAGTAGCTTAACAGCCACCAATGTGTTTCATTTAAAGTATATTTCCACATTTATTTTTATGTGTGTGCTTTTTATGGAGGAACTCGTGCTTTGTAGACTTGCAGAACAAGTGGGATTTTTTTCCCTTCTGTACAAAGTTACACTTCATTAAGTGTGTTATTAAATGATATACAAAGTGATAAAAAGTATCAACACTAATTTATTCTTCTGTAAAAAAAAAAAAATATATATATATATATATATATTCTACATGAAAGAAGTCTTTGAAGAAAACCATTACTATTGAAAACCTGTTTTAAGACACAGCACCTGTAACTTCAACAGCAGAAAAATCCCACTGTGGTGTTCTTAAGGGACAGGTTACAGTTTGTGGCTCATTGTTTGAATTTCATTGTTCCACATGCTGCCCCCTCATCCCCTTCTCCCCAGCAGCACCAGTAACAGCAGCAATGGGCCCAGCAGTGTTCCAGGTTCAGAGGGAAGAACCTGGGGCCCTTTGCTTCCTGGGTGGGGAACAAAATGAAGACGTTTGCAGCCTACACCTCCTGGAGTGTGGCAGCACCTGCCAAAATGCATGTAACTGCTTCCCAGCTCATGGCACTGCCAGGCAAGATCCAGTTGGAGGAGAGCAGCGGCGGGGCCCATGCCGGCTTGGTGCCAGTTCTGCCAAAAACATAAACCTCTGCTTGACAGTGAGTCTGAAAGCAATGCCATGGAGAGTGGAAAAGCCTCCCACTGGCCCCGCAGCCATGCCGCTGCACAGTGCTCAGTCCCAATGCTTCTTTCAGGGATGAGGGAGACTGGGAAAAGGCTATAAAATAACAAGCATGAGAGGGGTTTCAGTAAGAAGGACTCAAAGCAGAGAAGTCTGGTTATTTGCAAGACATCGTAGTTTTATATTAAAAAAAATAAATAAATAAAAATAAAGGTTTGATCAAACTAACCTAACATTTTTGTGTCATCGAGTTGGCCTTAGTGATCTGGAAGGCCCTTAGAGCCTGGAGGGTTCTATTCTATGACTCCACGTCAAATTGCTCACTAGAGATAGGCTGGGTCTTACCCTACTGAGCATACAACTAAGTGTTTGATTAAGAAATGAAACTCCGCTAATTGAAAGAAATAAAAGCCTGCTAATTGATAGATTTGAAGATGTAACAGCAAATAGAGAACAGCCACGGACAGTCTGTTTCGCATGGAATTTCACTGGATTCCTCTTTGACCCAATGCAACACATTATCAGTGAGCTGAAAAATAACAGAAAATTCTGCAGATGACAAAAAGACAAGGGAGTAGTAAGTAAAGAAGAGAAAAATATATATGTGAGGCAATCTGAATCACTACATAAACCAGATGAAAACAATAGAAAACAATATATATATATTTATTTAATACAATCAAAAGAAAATGTCGTGATAATGTGTAGATTAACTCTCATGGAAATCCTACACTGAAGTGCAGTTTTTCATTTATCGTTCAGTGCTTTTATTTATTTATCTTCAGAACACAGGGAAATGCAAGATCTTTTAAGAAGATGGACAAAGGAGCTGAATAGCAGAACAATTGGTATTTATTGATACCAATTCAACAAAGAATGGGCAACAGTCAGCACTAATTTGGTGTAATGATCAATAATAGTAAGATATAGCTCATAAAATTTTAGAGCATTAGTAAACCAGCACATTTTTATAAGAGCAATGGCCTCCTCTAACACGACAAAAAAGAGCCACTTCTGTCTGCATTAATTTGGTTTTTATGCTCCATTTAGCTAAGTGTGTTGTTTTTAACTAAAATTTTTAAAAAGTAGTTTGTCTTCCTCTGAATCAGAAGCAGGAATATTTTAATATTACATTCCTTTAGTTTTGACGGTTTTCTTAGATTAATACAGGAATGGCTTATATTTGGTAGTACATATAATATTGGCCATTCTAATCAGGCTTTTCTCAAGAGTGAGGAAACCACAGTCCTCCTGAAGTGAATGGCAATTCTGCTAAGAATTTAAATGGGATTAAGACTTCATTTTGAACTGCTGGCTAGATAAAACTACATGTTGATTGAAAATTATATTAAAAAAGCATACCTTTAATTATTCTTTTTTTATTATTTTTTTCCCATAATGCAACTACTTACATATTACAAGCTTTTAAAGTGTTTTATTATTTTTTATCAAACATGGCTATCGTTATAGCTATATGTATCATTATGGTTATATGTATATGTTTTTGAATAATGTTGCTTCAATTTTTGTTTCAGATCAGACAAAAAAAGCTTTTATTTATTTTCATGTATGACCAAGTAGCCTCTCTGGTGCGATCACAATGAGATTGTAAAGCATTTTTCTAGCTTGTGAATACTATTTAAGTCAATATTCCTCAATTCACACTCTACACTTTTTTCCAAGTATCCTTCAGCTTTACACTGATTAATGTTTTCCATGCTGCCTATCAACACATTTATAAAATCAAGAGAATGTTTTATTTACAGCAAAGAAATTATAGAGATGAGTCATAAAAGGAAAAGAAATTCTGTATTAAAAAAAAAAAAAAAAAGAAAAGAAAAATCCTAACAGAGCACAGAAGGATATTTCATCAAAGGCATGAAGATCCATGAGACATCTAACTGATGTATCTAAGTGCCCTTCATGTCTTTGAAATGCCCTGAATTCATACCACTTTCACATGGCTGACATTGCTTCAATCAAAGTAGGTGCTTCCTTTTCTAGAGCAACATTTGAAATCCAGCTAGAGACATATTTTTACCCACAAGGAAAAAAAAAAAAAAAAAAAAGACTGTGGTTGTGCATTCACTATGTAAGCACATTTTGCAAAAGTATCAACCTCCTTTTTCTAAAAGAATAGCCAGTTTCAGATGAAAGCTCTCTCTCCTGGGGCTTAACATTATATCATTCTTAGTGTTGCCTTTACCGATGAAGATTTTAGTGATATATCAAGAAGCGCTCAAATTCACAGTGGAAAGAAGATGCTGCAATGTTATTTTGCATCAGTAATAATTTCCAGCTTTGGAAGAACACATTACATATTCAGTGCTGCTCTTTCCTTTGACAAAGTTCCTGCATGCAATCAGTGAGAGCTGTGATATGATCTTCAGCTGTCCATGCTTTAGCTTTTGAGTCTTTTTTTTTTTCTTCCAAAAGATGCCGTCAGTCATTTCTATCCAGAGCAGGGTAGGATGATTAATAAGACCTTTGGTACTCTATAATCACAGTGGAAAAAATGTACTTTTTCATAAATATAAAGCAGAGAAATGTTTAAAGAATCTGCAAAGCATCTGTGAAAGAAGAAGGCAGGATCAAAAGATCATTCACTTACTGCTGGAACTCTGTCCTCAGTCATCAAGAAGCAGCCAGAGAAGCGGATGGAACATTTTCTGGCTGTTTTACATACTGTTTTGCAACTTACAAAACCAATCACAATCTGAGGATTTTTCACTTTTATGCTACTGAAACTGTGAAAATTAATCTTGTCCTTATATGATATAAATATATATTTAAATGTTCAAGATATTTGACAAGCTATTATTTCTGAAAAACAACTCAAATTTCATGAATTGATTGTAAATCCTCCTCACACTTACATGTAGACTATATTTCAGTGTGTCTCTGTACTTGCAGAGGAGTCTTCATAAATGTCACCAGGAAGTTTTTGATAATAATATGCAAAGGCACAGTGGACTATTTTCTCATGAATGCAAAGCCATTTTAGGATCTTACAGTGATTAGAGACCAAAGCCTATTGAATATGTGTGAGCAACAGAGGCTTTTCCACTCTGCCTTACCAGCTAGCTGTACCTCCACTGAGAGACCAACATACATGTGAGGAACTGAAGCTGAAAGCTTTGCTTTCAATGAAAAAGTAGGTTTCAGGTACAACAGAACTTTTAATGTCAATATTTTATTACTTGTTGGGACAACATTAATAAAACAGTGTTCTGGAAAATTGTAAAAGTCAGTAGTGTTGATTTTTTTTTTTTTGAGAGAGGTTTTATTTTTGAAAAGAACCATATTTAAACCTGTAAGTTCAAAGCACATTTAGAAAAAAAGTTCAGCAATTATGTCCTCTGTGCTATCTACTTCAGAAAAAAGAGAGCACCAACTCTTTTTATATTTGCTATGTAACAGATGTCAGTTATTGATAGTTTTAATTTGCAGGTAATGAAGACCATGCTTGAACTTGTGACCCAAATGTGAAAGGTTTCAATATGTACCTCCACAAGCCATTTAGATTTAAATATTGTTTCTTCACCAATAGGGAATTTTATTCCAGAAAGCTGTGAACTATTTTGCTTGACTGGTATCTGAAGTTACTGAAATAACTTTTTGTTGTTGTTATTTTGTTTTGTTTTTTAATTTGAATGTTATAAGTCTAATAAATAGGAGTTTAAATTATTGTTCTATAGAAACTAGCAGCTGCAGGTACACTCTATAATGATGAGCTCTTGACAGTATTGGAGCAACTCTTGATCTAGCTGAAAGTACAGCATGTAATGATAAGCCCTGGAGAAATGAAAATACTGGATCAAGCCTGGGTCCAGTTGCAGTCAGTGGGAGTTCTGAAATCAAGAGAAATTGCTCATGGCATCAGAGGCACTGTGTTATGGTGTAGCATTAAAGTAAATGTGGGTCTTTTCTGTGAACTGGAAGGGAAAGACAATCAAAGCCATAAGAAAGCTGCTCAGATGACATTGTGAAATCTGCTAGCTTCCTGCAACTATACATGCATCTTAAAAGGCAAAGACTTTTTGTTTTAATATCCCTATGCCCATGAACTAAGTATTGTTTATGCTTTGAGGAATGCTTTTAAAATTTCATTCTTAAGAAGATGGCTGAAGAGAACTCATCCAGCTTTCTCTTTCGTAACCAGGGAAATGGCTGCAACATATAAAGCCAAGAGGAACAGTTCATCATTATACAGATAGCAGAACAACATTAATTTCTAAGAAGACATGCTACATTGTTAAGACATTTTTTAATTTAATGTAATCCTTTGTAGTGAATGTTCCAGTTTGATACCTATACTTTACTTTGCTCTCTTTCATGTGGTCTAATGAACTAGGTATGATTATTAATGTGTAACCAACTTTTATTTTGAGTTAGTTTAATAAAATTTTGGGTACCTAGAATTCTAAACATTCTAGGTATGCTTAGACCTCATATAATTCTGACAGGAGCTAGCTGAATAAAAGTGTGAAATAATATTAACACTTGAGTTTCTAGAGAGAATTATTCATGTGGAAAATGAAACTCCTTTCCTAACTCCTTTCCACTTGTTATTCCATTCTCTATTCCCCCTTACGGTTGCAAAAATAAACTACTGCTGCTTTTCCTTTTAAGCATTTCTGTTTAAGATCAATAGATTTTTGAAAAGTAGAATTCTTTATTCTGAAATGACAGAAAAAGTTTTGGATGCACATTTGTCATGATCTCTACCCTGAAAAAACAATCAAAGTGCAACATTTGCTTGACCACTTTCACCCTCCAGATAGGGAAAATAGGAAATGGAAAAATTAAGCAACACATTCCCTTGCTGCAATCTCAGTCAAATCTCACAAATTTCATTTTGATCCTCCAGACCTATGACAACCGCATAGCCAGAAGTTCAGAATGATTAAGTATTATAAAGTGACATCTAGAGTTGCTTTGTTTTTGTCTTCAGTGCTTGGTCTCAAAAATTATTGCCTTGTGGTGAATTCTGTAATTCCTGGGCTGGTTGTGAATACTTATGTAAGGACTACAAAACTAAGCCCATGATCTGTGTTGTAAAGAATGACAAAGAAGTTAAATAGAATGAATTTGGCCACAGGACAGTAGTTGCTAGCTACGTCCTAATTCAGGTTAAAATTCACTTTGCCAAGAAATTCAGTCAACAGTACTTGATGAGATGAGACCTGAGTCAGGACCAGTTCTCCAGTTTGCATTCCTCTCTCTATCTGCAGATCTACATGATTCATGGCATACCTGAACTAGTATACAAGCAGGTGTACAGGCAATATGGACAATCAATGAATAAGATGCATAGGCTAATCTAACAGTATATAGACCTACTTACAGAGAATTTCCATGTTGCTTCTCCAGTGGGTGAGCACAACTACTCTCATGATTTATTGTGCGTCTTCAGAAAGAGAAAAACAATATATCATTTCCCTGGTTTTAATAGAAATCCATTTGTGAGGCCCAATTTACCCTGAATTCATCCAGCTTTTGGTCCATAGACAATTAAAATGACTCCTCCCTTTCTCCATTACTCAGCAGATTAGAATTTAGTCTTCCTGTGCCGTTATTGGAAATGCTATTTTGCTATACTCTATTGTCTACCATAATATAATTCTCAGAGAACTTTGATCTAAGAAAGTATTGAGCTATTCTCTTGCTGAAAATGAACACCCCTATCATCAACAGAAACCTTGGTAATGCATTTAAGAATCTTAATTTCAGAAAAATTCAGAAAAACATTTTAAAGTACATTTTGTCTTGAAATGAAATGAAACTGGTGAGTGGCACTCAAAAATAGGTGTATATTAGAACAATTTTAAATAAATAAGCACTGTTTTTTTTTTTGACATAAGCATAACAAAGATACAGAACAACAAAACATAGCCACAGTATGAAGCAGAAGCAATAACACCATTCTGGTAAAAATGTGACACATAATCTATATGTTTGTGTTATGGATAGTTTATCCTCAGTAGCTGTAAGGTGTTAACGCCTTCAGTGCTTTCATATGATGTGAGTAGTTCCAGTAAACACTGCAAATGTAACTCCAAAACTCCCAGTTGGGAGAAAAGGGGAGGTAAAACAACTTCCTGTGTACTTCACTTTCTTTTTATTTATTTATTTATTTATTTATTTATTTATTTATTTATTTATTTATTTATTTATTTTCCTTGAATGGTACTGCTAAACTGTGTGGAGGGAAGATACTCAAAAAGGAAAAAAGAAAAAAAATATATACTTTGAAAATGTTTACATGTGTTAACTGCTGTAATGGAAACAGAATTTATTTACAGAAAATGTACAAGATTCTATGATAAAACAAAGTGGAACAATCAACCTACTGTGTTCATAAACGATGTGTGATGATGTTATATAGAGAGATTGCTAATACATATTATAATATAGGAATATAAATGTACAATATTTATATGAATAAAAGCAAAGGAATATATAAAATACATATAATAAGTAATACGAGAATTAGAAAATCAGAAAAAAAGGCCATAGTTATCATAAATGTCCAACAATCTACAATGATTTTGTGTGTTTTGCTTTCTTTAAAAGCCTGATTTTCCAAAACTGTTTGAGCATAATTTGAAGATTGCAATACAATAGCAACAGATACACTTTCAAAATTATACTTAACAGAAGTAGAAAAGAAAGCATTTGTTTCCTTAGAATACAACCACATACAGTTACATGCCCACAAAGAGCAATAACAATAAGAAGGCATTGACCTCCAGCCCCAGTTCAGACCCAAGAGCTAGGAGAGTTGTTCTTGCAAGATGACGGCAACCTGTGCCAGGCACGTAGGCAGCAGTAAGATAAAAAGTGGATACACTACATATAACATCATCTTTGCTGTCAATGAGCGGTCATAAGTTAGGTCTCTGACCCGTTCCTCTGATCTGCAGATTTGCATACACACATATGAATATACACATATATGAAATAATTTGCAATCACAGTTTTGAATATATAAAAAAAAGGGGGGGGGGGGGAGGGAGATTTAATTATCAAAATGTTGACTATATCAAGTTGCAGACCCATTGAAAGTAGTTAGAATTAAGTGGAGCTCCAGGTTGTAGAAGTTCATGCATACAAGCACATGAGATATGAAAGGTCTGAATTTTGATTCCTAAATTCTAATTTCTAGTCCTCATCATTTTGAATAAAAGATAGCAACTGTGAGGCAAGTGTAATAGGCTCATATAAGTAGAGAACATTACAACAAGATGTCTGAGTGTATGAACTGCCCAATTTAGTTCAATATGTGTTTTTCAGCCGAGAACAAATTTATCTGTGCAATGCTGCTAACTTCCTCCTAGTCTGCCATCTATGTTGCAATGCCAGTGGCACTCTGAAGTGATTTCACCCTTGGTAGTAAAACTGTTGCTCTTACTGGGATACAGCTGCTTGCTGGCAAATTTGGATGGAAAAAGTCTATTCCAAACATGAAGTTACATGCTAAGGCTGAGACAAGCTAGCAGCACCCTGGTAGCACACACAAGAAGCCACCATCCCTGATTCTCTTCTCCCTGTCTCTCTACCACCACCCAATTGCATAAACTGTCTCTTTTTCTTTGTTTAGACTGTGATATTCACCTGATAACAGTTTTCTGATCCAGATGTAAAGTATGGTTTGGTTTGGTTTTGCTTTGTCAGTTTGTCTGTCTGCCTTGATAGATTTTTCACAAACTGCTTAATGCTAACAGTCTGAAAATGCAGCTCTCAAAAACCAATACAGCAACAGATGACATTTCTAACTGAAAAGAGTGAAAATTCAGGAACCTATTCAAATCTATGCCATGATTTATCATTAGCTAATTGAACTCCAAGACATTTAGCTACCTGAGCTGGCTTAGAGAGGTCCATCAAGCACTGGAGCCACTATAAGGAAAATGTATGGGCAGGAGAAGGGAAGGAGACACAGAAAAAAAAATGAGGAAGGCCACTGCTTTTGGTAGTGATACTAATTTAAGCCATACATACATATTCCTTAATAAAGTACGTAAGACACACTGTGAAGAAAGAAAAAAAAGGGGGGAGAGGGCGTGGGGGTGTGGATTCCTTTCCTTTCAACTCTGAAAGTCTATTAGTGCCATTTCTGACAAAAATAGTCCTTTTGCCCCACAGTTTCAGAAACATGAAAACCTTTGGTCAACAAATGTGTGGGAAAAATTTTATTTTTCAGAATCAACATTTTTTTTTCTTTTTAACAGGGAAGAAGGCTCTAGAATAAGATTCCAAGGACCAACTTTTAATTTTATCTCACACATAGTATATTCTAATGCAAAAGTTGCATATGGCAAAAGATGTCTGAAGACAGAAAAACATTTTTAGGTCATTTGGCTCCTTCGTGTACAGCAAGAACTCTTAAACTGTGCTTTCCAATACTGCCATCATCCCACAGCTGCTGCTGAAGCTTCTGGTTAAATTAATACTATGAACGCACATCAAGCAAGAATACCAGCTGGATCCTGAAATTAATTGCTCATTCAAATGCCTGCTATCCAAAGGAAAAGGAGTCCTGAGAAGCATGCATGAATGTAAAAATCTTGTTTGAGAAAAAATTGTGTTACAATTGAACTAAAATTTTCCTAGTCAGAGCCTTCCTTTCTAGCAAGGTTTTTTCTTAGTTCCTGTTTGGATTAGGTTGGTGAACTCCCAATGGTTTATCTAGGAAAGGAGGAACCTACTCTGTTGAAAGAAAATCTTTTGCTATTTATTGAATTTTCATTCTTTCTTGGAATAACACGGCAGACCAGAAGATTGCTCATACTTCTCATACCAGCAGTACTACTTTTACACACAAGAGCTACGCTCCATAAGGATTCCTAAATGATCCACTTGGAGCTATTCTTAGTTTGTTTGTTATATTACTGATAACGTTTAATCACAATTGTAAAACATGCAGTTTTGATACAAAACATAACAAAAACATAAATAAGTCTAGGTACTTGATATCTGAAAAAGCTAATCATTGTATTAAAAAAAAATATATATATATATAATTTTCTTTTACAACGCTAATTAGAGTCATTGTGCCCTGAAATGGTTCTAGCCTGCCAGCAACTGCGGTCGATCAGACACATAAAGAACCAAAGACTCTTGGATGAAACTCAAGAAAAGCCTTTAACTCTCCACAAACATCTGAGGCATAAAAATGTAAATGCAATCAGGACACACTCTGACCTCAGATAACTCAGGCAATTAAACAACTCACAGACCTCAACCCACAGATACCCTCGATTTCAGCAGGACATGCAAGAATATTCTCACAACCTCACGAGTTTCAGTGATTTCTCTTTCAACTTCAAATCAATTGTGTGGGCGAGTCACACAAATAATCTCAGTGACTCTTATGCGATTAGATAGATGAGCAAATTATGCATATCTGTGCAAAATCAGGTTATTGATTTGCATGGGTTATGTGCCACAAGCAGGAAATGAATGATGAAAAAGCTTCTGAAGGCACTGTTTTACCAGCTCAACACCAGTCAGCAAGCATTACTTTCCACGACTTGTATTGTCCACAGATTTGAAAATCTCACCCTCTGCTATTCACTTCCGTCAGTTTCACGCATCCTAAATTAGAAATTGTTTTGTTGCTCTTCATTTTGTTTTTGAAAAAGGGCCGGCCAGCAAGCAAGCAGCCTGCTTGGCTGAAGTTTCTCTGGCACAGCTGATGTGGCTGGAGTTTAGCAGCACTGTGGGCAACCCGCGAAGGAAAGTTCAACATGAAAATGCCTCTTCTCGCACATCGCTCTCAGGCCGAGGGAGGCGAAGGGGGCACAGAGGCACAGGAGGGGTCAGGGGTGTGTGTGTGGGGGGAGCCCCTCCGGAGGTGCAGCACGAGCAGAGTCGCCAAAAATAAGCGGGGAAATTAAGAGACACACAGAAAGAAAACAGATCAAGCAGCTCGCTGTGTACTTTATTTATGAGGTTCCACAGGCAAGGAGAGCCTGCAGCAGCCGGGGGAAGAAGGGGGCCGGGCGCTAGGGAAGGCCCCGAGCAGGCGCCGGCCGCCCCCCGCAGGCTCCCCGCGGCCTGCCCGAGCCCCGCGGCGCGGAGCGGCCGAGCCCGGGGGCGGGGAAGGGAACGAAGGGAAGGGAAAAGAAGGGAAGAAGGGGCCCAGCCGCCCCGGCCGGGGCAAGCGAGGAGGCGGCGGAGGAGGCAGGGCTCGGCAAGAGGAGGGCGGGCGGCCCGGGCCCCGCCGCCCCTGCCGGCGGGCTGAAGGCGGCCTGCGGCAGGCTGCGGCCATCGCGGGCTCGCCGCCCCCGTGCGCCCCTCGGAGGACGGAGGGGTGGGGGCAGAGGAGGCGGAGGAAGCCGCGGCGGCGCCAGGAACAGGGAGGCGGCGGCGGCACGGCGAGGGAGGGAGCCGGAGCCGGAGCCGGGCCGGGCCTCGCCGGAGCAACAGCAGCGCCAGCTCCTCCTCCTCCTCCTCCTCATCCTCCTCCTCCTCCTCCGGCTCGGTGAGTCCCGCTCCGCCGCCCGGGAGGCTGCTCGCCGCCCAGCCCGGATGCCGGCGCAGGCCGGGCCGCGCCGCCGAGGTGCCCGGGGAAGGAGAGGCCCGCGCCGGGAGCGGGGCACCGCGGCCTCCGCTGGGTGAGCGTCCCCGGGCAGCGGGCGCGCCGAGCCCGGCCGCCCCCTCCTCCCTCCCTCCCTCCTTCCCCGTCCTGTCCCGTCCCGTGGTGGCCGCGGGTGTACAGCCGGTGACGGGCCCGGCGCGGGGCTCGGCTCGCCCGCCCGGCCCCGGCCTCTCCTCTCCTCCTCTCCTCTCCCTTTGTTTGCGCCGCTCCCCGAGCCCGCGGCGCCGCCAGGCCCTGCGGAGGCAGCGGGGCTGCGGCGCGGCCTGCACGGCGGGGGGCAGCGCCCTGGCGGGGGGCTCGGCCCCGGCCTCGGCCCCCAGCCGCTGCCCGCAGCCCCGCTTTGGGGCCAGGCTGGGTGAGGCTGTGTCCTCCCCGCCCGCCCGCCCTCGGCTTTGGGGTCCTCGTCCTGGGCAGGGCGGGTGGCCAGAGGTGGCATTTTGTGCCCCTGCCGCGGGGGCTTGCGCTCTGGAGGAGCTGTGGGGAAGGTGAAGCTGTGAATGTCATGTTATTGTTAGCCGAGGGTACGCCAAGGGCTCCTGAAGGGGCGGGAGGAGCGTTGCTCTCTGTGACAGGCAGCACTTAAAAGCTTAAAAAACTTAACACTTTTTTTTTTTTTTTTAAACATCAGCAACCAGAAACCCCAAAACTTTTCTGGCTTTCATTGTTCTTCAAACTGCCTCTTGCATTCTCTTTCCCCAGTGGTGCCACTTCTGTCAGAAACAACTGGTTCTGGCCCATGTCCACTCATGTGCCTGAGAACAACGCCTTTCCAAAACACTGAAGTTTTAGGAGATGCAGAGAATGTTGCTGTGATGTGAGATGCGTTGACCACGACTTTCTTTTTCCTTGGTTCTTTCATCTTTTCTCCCTGTGTTTTCAAAATCACATTCACTTGGAAGGTGGTGTGTTCCAGCAGAGAATGTTACTTTGTCAAAGGAGGAGGCACTGGCAGTAGAACACACTTCAGATAGGGAAAGTGCCACTTCCAGTTATGAAATCCTTGGGCCCTTTCACGATTAGGTCTCTTTCCTACCTGCCAGTAATGCTTACACCACGTCCAACCTCTTAATACACCTGTAGTTAAAAATACCTGCTGCAGGCCTCCTTTCTTAGGGAGCTACAGGAGTACTTGAGGTATAATGCATCTGCATTTCTGCCGTGGGTAGAAAAAATAGCATTATTTTGTTTCATGTTAATAATCCTGTCCTTGGATTGTAGAAAATGTGGAAGCTTCAGTATAGCTATGGGATAAATTACTCTAGCTGGGCCAGAAGACTTAAACCACTGGAGAATATCTAGGTATTTTTGGAGTCTTCTGCAGCAAGACAGTAAACATAGCTCACACTTTTCTATGTAACTTACCAAGGCAGATTTCAGTGTTTTCAAGTGCTTACTTTCACGTAGAGAATCTTTAATGGAGTTTTCATTTCCCATTGTATATTTCTTATTATGGCATCACACGATGGAACTGAGCTTTTACTTAAAGCAGGTTCACTTGTTGTGTATGCTGAATTCAGCACCTATTCCCTATAATCCTGCCTTATGACATTGAAACAGACATATTTTGCCCACCCCCAATTAAAATTCAATGAAACTAAGCCTTGAAATTAAGTATGAGTGATCACAGTGTAGTGTTATGTAGAGATATCTGCATTTGCTAACTTGCAAGGCTGTGGAGTAGTAGGGAAGAAACACTGTATTATTTCCAGAGCTTTTGTGAGTGTCTTCATTGTGCTTCATTTGTGCAGCATCAAAGTGTTCTTGCGTTTTCAGGAAAATATGGCATAATTCAAAAAGTTGACATTATGAAGTCAGGAAAAAAAAAACACAACCATGTTAATTTATATTGTGCTGTTAGTTTATTTATTCTGACATTGTGAAGTTGGTCAATCAGATACCTTGGGTTACTCCTAGAGAAGGAAGTTTTGACAAAATAATAACTTGGTCCACATTGTTCTGCAGGTGGATTACACATCCCAGCTCTGCCTAGTGTGGTGGAGTGAGAGAGTGAACTCTTAATCAGGAGTTCTTCTGGAGAAGAAAGTTAATTCTTTGTGCTATTATGAAGACTTATATTCATACAGTAACTTGCACATTCCTGTTTGAAAAAGTTTTCCTAGTAGTGTTGCCTTGAGTTGACTACATATTTGCTACATATTTGCTGCATCACTGCTAGCAAAACTGAGGCCACAGTACAGAGTAATTCCTTACTCCCATGCCTTATTTGCTGTACTTCCTTCCTAGGGCTACACTGTGCTATTTTGGTAGCATTTGGGTAGTGCAGTGTTGTAGGGAGGTGAGTGATAACATAAAGTAGATGAAAAAGAGACTGGTCTTAGCTGGTGTGTCCCAGCTTTCTCTTGGTAGTGCTCTAATGTGTATTAGCAACAACCAGAGAGGCTTGTGATCCTTCAAGGAGGCAAATATAGTATTAGGAGTATGAAAGTAAACATAATGCAACTTGGGAGTGCAAATACTAAAGTGTACTGAGTAGAAAGTGGGCAGGATGGGGATTAAAAAGGAGAATAGAGAGTTCTTATGCAATTTAACTCTATATTTCTCAAAAGTGTTCAAAGAAGTACAGAACTTGGAGTTTGCTTTCTATTATTTTTTTTTAAGTGAAATAGCAATATCTGGCAATGTACCTCGTCTTTGTATTTCTGCCAAAATTTAATTTCACTCCATTTTAATATATGCTTATTTTCTGGAAATACTAGTCTTCAGAAAACAATAGATGTACAGATGCAGAGCTCCCAGGTTCTTATGAACGCCTCTTGTGAGACGCTTCTATGATTCCTAGAGGCTTCCTAGCAAAATAAAAGAGTCTTGAAATTTTTCTGTGAGAATTTCAGATGGTGAGATGCATACATACAGTAGTGTGTTTTTTTAGAAAAACAAGAAGATTGTGCTTGTAATGGAATATTCATTGTCCATGTTTAAAAGGCAGCTTCATACCACTTAAATATTCTTCTGGTACAACAGGGTGTAAAGACAGGTGATTCACGGTAGATTCCTTCTGCTATCGATATTTCTGCATTTTTGTTTAGAAATAATTGGATTACAAATAAAAATATGAGCATGTTCTAACAGAAATTCGTAGAAATTCATTTTAAAACAATTAGTTTTGCAACAAATATTTAAAATGCTGTAACTTTGCATTTCTTTAGTGTTGCAGCTTTTTGTTTCTCCCAGTAGCTTACTAATATACTAAAACAAAAACGGCTCACCCACTTTACCCTCTCCTGATGGTTAAAACCAAAACCAAAACCTCAAGAAACTGGCCTTGAATTATTGCCCTGGATGAAAATGGGAAGCTAACAGTGTGTGAGATGTTGTCTAGTAGATCAAATATGTAAAGAAAGTTGCACAAACGTTGCTAGAGTCTACATAGACTGACATTAAAAAGGCAACGAGGCAGAATCTGATTTAGACTGCCTATTGTGAGAATTAAAATTTTCAGATCAGAGTTAGAAATTTAGCTTTCTGACTTCTTAAATTGGCTTAAGTAAAAGTTATTCCAGATTTTTTCTTCTACCAGTCTTCATGGTCTTCTGACTCTTCTGTCATGTATGGGCATGCAAACAATAAGCATCTGCAGCTCCAGATAATTTCAGCAAGGTTTTAGGTGTATGGCTTTGTAAATCTGACTGCTGTTCATTAAAGGCTGTAATAGAGTTTCAAGGACCTATCTTTACTATTAGGACTTTATTTTTTCTTTTTTCTTTTTTTAAATAAACTATTATTTGTCATTATTTATTTTTTTCTGGAAAATATCGAGATAAAATACTTAGAAATGATTTGCCCTTTTCAATGTCCTTAATCACTCACGTAACACTTTGAATTCTCAGGAACTCTGCTTCATTTATGAAAAAGATGTAAGCCACATGTTACCTAAGAAATTGTTCCTGGGTTGCTACATTGCCAAGAAAAGTATGTAAGTTAAACATAAATCTTTGTTTAGTGCGGATGCAAGCATATTAGCTCTGTCATTGTTCCTCTGACTTTAAAACTCCATTGAAAGAGTATGAAAAATAATCTTGTTTGCAGTTAATCCCAACCTGAAGATGTCATATGTAGGTATCCAGGTGCTGCTCTCCAAACATTGCTTCCTATTGTGTATACACGTATATAGTGCACACAGAGCACATGAACTTTCTGGTCTTCTGATGAAACAGTCATTTATTTTGTGATTTGCCAAGTGCAGTAGGTTGGCAGTTCTAGAAAATCTTAGATTTGTAAAGTAAGTGGGCTTTTTGTTATAAACACCAAATAATTTTGCTGTAAACTGCTGTAAAAATTTTGGATAAGAGCCATTTTCTCTGGCAATGAAGGTATAAATAGATGTTACAGTGTTGTTTTCTTTTCATAGCTCATTAAGTGGTCTCTAGTTTAAAAAAAAAAAAAAAAAGTTAAACAATGAAAATGAACCTCTGAGTATTGTTAGGTAAACCATACGGATATGTGGTATTTTTCTTTGCTTTCCAAAGCAGTATTTAATCAGCAGTTGTATTTGTATTATTTAGCTTGCACGGTATGAGATACAGATCTGTAAGAGGACTTGTGTAAGGTTTTAATGGTCTTGAGATAATGTGGTGAACACAGCTAGCAGATAAATTGATGAGTGTCAGGATTTGAGACCACAGAGTTAATACCTTGGTTATTGTTCCTCAAGGATATTCGGTATTATTTAAAGCAATACTTAGATTGTTTCTCTTGATGACAAAATTGTTGGAAATGAGATTCTAGTCAGGCTTGGTTTTGCAGTGTGTGATCTCTGTTTTTCTTGAGTAGTTTTATTCTTAATTAATCCTGACGTTCTGTGGTAAATGTGCTAAAACAGCAGTTTGTAGGAGTCTTGAGTAGGTGATTTTTTTTTTTCTTCTCTAAAGCAGTCTGTATTCCTCAAATAAGTTGAGAATAAATTACTAGGCTACTCCAAACGTTTCCAAAGTGTGCTTGTTTGATCCTGAGCTGTGTCTGATAGAGTGGTCAAGCTTGCTTTCCTTTTTGTTCCTTCTGATTTAGTGAATCCCCAGACTTTGCCTTGGGAAGTGCTATAAGACCTGGGCGGTTAAAAGCTGTTAGTGTTAACTGTGTTTCTGGCATTAGTAATGGGTTTGAATACTCTTAAAATCCTTTACATTCTCTTTTGGTTGGTAATTAGGTATCAGATTAGTAGGTTTATTAACCGAAATAAAGAAATGGAGACTGGTAGCATCGGGTAGGTTTTTGATTACAGAAAGTGTGCCTTCCAGGGTGAGATTTGTAGAAGCTGTATGCCAAAAACAGGATAGGCAGCTTTTTCAGGATGACACTCGTCTTTCAGGCACTGGTGAGAACTCTGTGACTGAGGAATTCTCACTGGATTCACTGAACAGAAGCTGTTTGTGCAAGCATATTGGTTTTGATGAAACTTGTACTTGGAAAGGCTTCCAGGCTGGAATTTTGGTCAGCCCAAGGAGACTGATTCCAGAATAGTTGGTTTGTGCATTCAGAGGTACAAGTCTAGGTTTTATGTAAGATCTCAGGTCTGGGTCTGTGTAAGGTAGGAGTCTCATGGCATTTCCACCCCCCCCCCCCTCCTTTTCCCTGTTCTCTGTTTGGTGGAAAAGAGGCAAGAACCAAATCTCATCCAATGCTTTCTGAAACTTTGACTTTTCTCCTCATCTTGGCTTTTGAAAAGAAGAGAGCTTTTGGCTAATAATAAGTAATGCTGAGAAGTAATAAGGGATTAACCGTTGACCTTTGGCATGATTTTGTGCAAAAAACCCTAGCTTCTTGGGGGAAAACTTAAACGCAAATGTAATTATTCTTCAGTCCCTTGCTGAAGGGTTAAAAGAGCCTGTGCTGACCAATGTATTAGCCTTATTTGCAATTTAATCCAGTGATGGTAGAACAAGGTGAAGGGGAGCTATGTTAGTACTGAATCAGATGCTTTATATATCCCCCAAAAACAAGTGCTTTTTGGAATCTGCTCTATTTTAAATGGTTTGACATGGAAAACAGGAACAGAAAGTGTGTGTATGAACATTGAAAAGTGTGTGCCTATTCTCATGTTTTTTAATTGGGTTAATACATTTTTTATAGTGTGTGTAAGTTTAAATTTTTGTCAGAGAGAACAGGAGAAAAAACAGAGTCTGTGTGCATTTATATGTCTGTCTTTTTTTTTTTCATGCTTGAAATTTCAAGCTTAGCAAGCTTTTGCAGCAGGACTCCTATATTCCTGGCTCTGCAGAAATTTGACCTTAGTCTGGAGATAGCTATCTTAAGGGCTTTGAGTTTGTATAAATTTCATGTAGCATGTTACTTCGTATAGACAGTGAAAACTTTATCTTTGATCCCGCACATGAGAATTTATACACCAATGTGAAGTTGCCTGGTATAAGACCCCAGTTCTTCAAGTGCAAGCTAAGAGTAATGTACAGGGAGCATTCCCATTGAGTTAAATGTCTGCCCGCAGTTAATTAATCTTTGTTGGGCTGAGTGTTAATATTGGGAAAATCAGTTTGTTTAGGGCTGTGTGGAAAATTGTTATTAAAAAAAAAAGAAACAACAGCTACCACTGACAAAACAAAATTTAAAAAAAAAAAAAAAAAAAAAAGGAACACAAATTCCCCTCCCCTCTGAGCTTTCCAGTGCGCATCATGACAAAACAGTGTCTGTCTAAAAACTTTAACATATGCTTTCTCCATTTGATGTGCTGCTTGGGGTAGCAGGATGTCTCTGTCTGCAGGTGATTAGAGTGTGGGAGGGGAAAAAAAAAAAAAGCAATCCCTGATCTTAATCATGAATAATTAAAAGTTTCTCTAGTTTTGACCCCAAATTAGAGAATTTACATGTAGACCGAGCTTTGTCAGAACGGGTGTAGTCTTGTAAAAAGGTTTTATTCTGGCAAATTGGGACTTCATTAAAAAGATTGCTAAGCAGCCTTCCCCAGGCAGACAAAATTCCATTCCTATTCTGGTCAATGGGCTGGCTGTGCCCTGTTAATGTATGTGGGTTTTGCTGTTGTTCTTTCCAAAAAGCACCCTCTAGACTTTAAAGGATTGTCAATTGTGAAAACCTGTTTAATGTTTCTCCTCGTGTTTTAAGGGAAACAAAGTAGTAAAGTAATTTTACGAGATTATATGGAGATAATAATCTCTGTACAGGTGTGTTTACCCTGTATATTTGACAGTACTTTGAGCACAGTATTTCTACTGTTACCCATATATGGCTAGGGTCTAAACCATAAAAAAGATAATTAGCTTATTCTTTGTTCTTTTTGGGCCTTCTGCCAGTGACAATGGGAAAGAAAATAATTTAAATAAGTTATGCTTTACATTCTCATTTTCCCAAATGTAGCATTTGGATTACTGTCTGCAGTGGATCCTAAGAACTTGGAAAAGCAGTCAGACCATCGGCAGGAGGTGCCAGGATCAACTTTCTGGTCAACAGATCCAGGTTCTGGGTGTTCCAGGAGCAGCTGCTCACTTCGGGAGGTACCTTGAGTTTCTTGGGGCCCAAGAAACTTTCCTCTGGGGCCCCAACCTGACTGGGATCCCACAGTCACAGAATTACAGAATTGTAGGATATCCAGGTTGGAAGGGACCCACAAGGATCATTGAGTCCAACTCCTGAGTCCCCAAAGGACCACCCAAAAAATCAGACCATGTGTCTGAGAGCATTGTACAAATACTTCTTGAACTCTGGCAGGCTCTGTGCCATGACCACTTCCCTGGGGAAGTCGTCAGTCATCAAACATCAAGAAGGAAGTTTTCTCCTGTTCTCTGTTTCTTTCTGCTGGCTTGTCTGTGAAATAACCCTCACTTTCATTTCATGATCTGGATCTGCCTTATTGACCATGAGAGACTCAGCTTCAGTGTCTGATTCTCTTCAGTACTGCTTGTATAAAATTGGTGAGCTTGAGGTTAAAAGTGATCCTAGCCTAATCTTTCTGTATGCATTTTAATACAGATACCAATTTTATTTTTTAAGTAAGGAATATGCAGTTAATAAAAGAATCACAACAGTTTAGAAGTATCATTTTCAAATGTCTTATTAGGGATTTCATCTTTCATAAAGCTTTAAAACTGTCTCATCATTGTTTAGCAGTTGACAGGCTAGTTTATGAATCATGGAGAGTCCAAATAAAATGGTGGAGATACCGGAAATAGAATATATGGGAACGAGGGTTACACTAAAAACAATTTGGAATCTTAGTAGTGGAAAAGAGAACAGCATTATGAGCCTTCTTCAGTCTTGTTTTCATGTGCTGTACTCTAAGGAACCTGATCATCCATGATCTTTCTCTATGTGGAACATTTTCTGGTCCTGAAGATTCTCAAACTGAATTCAAATCAGTAGTGAAGCTTTACATGTTGTTGTTGTTTTACTTAAGTATAGGTTCACTAGAGCACAGTGGGAAGAACGTGATTAGCTATGTTAAAATAATCTTAGTATTTCAGTGGTTTGATGCTTGAAAGAATGACTGAGCATTTCCTCCCAACGCCTCCAAATTTGATTTTATTTAGAGCTTAAAATGGTTACTGGGTTCCTTAGAAAGGAAGATGTGGGCATTAGAGAGTTTGTGTGCTTATTAAATATTATCAGATCTAGTAATTTTATGATAAGCACTCAAATAAGAACAAATGACAGGGGAAAATCTTTTGAAGCAAAAGGAATGCTTGGGTTTACTTTGAGATTAATTGTTGAAAGGCAGTTTAAATTTGGTCTTGCTCACCAAAGTTAAGAGATTTTTTCCCCTTGCAGAATATACCAAGTAAGTCCAACCTAGTGGATCACTTTCCATATACTGTTAGCATAATTGATTAGTAAAATTGGATTAAAATTAATATTTTTCAACTTTACGAATTAAGTTGCTTCTGTATTGTACTAGCTTGCGGTGACCACAATTTGTAAGCCTCTCAGTGTTTATTACTGCCTTTGTCTCTAAAAATCAAATGCTTTTGTTTAGTAGTAATGGGAAATGGTAAGCTTTCTTCGTCAGTAAAAGGCATTAAGGCATATGAAAGAAGTCAGCACTTCTTTATTTTGTTAAAAAAACATTTGGACTTTGGTTTAAAGAAGGTTTAAGACAAAAATTCTTATTCAAACCTTCTTTTATAATACTAACTGCTAATATGATTTGTATGTAACCAGCAAGATTGTGGGAGGTACTCATGCAGTGTTGCACATGCTTATTTTTCTGAGCGTAGCGGCTCTTTCAGCTTTAAGCTCTAGGTGCTAAAAGGCATGGTGAAGATGGAGTTAAGAATCTGTTTGGTAACTATTTTGTTTGGATAGAGCATTCCTACTAACTTGGAGAGAGAGAAAAACATATTCACTTGGGAAGAAATTATTTAAAATGTTTTTCCAATAATGCTATATATGTAACCTTTTCCTTGGGTTAAGCTTTTCCCTTCTGTTAAGTAGCCAGAACAAACCAACATTAATCTCAGTTGAATTGCACCTTGCTAAAAAGCGTAGGTGTTCCACAATAGAAATGATATGCGAACATAACTATGTAAGACTGGGTTCTTTACACTTGATGTAAAATTCTCTTTTGCCTTTAAAATCAATTCCTAAGTGAGTGAGTGGAGTTGTTGTTACTGGTCTTTATTGTGGACCATGTATTAGATAAACATTGGGTCCACATGATAAAAATAATCTACAATACAATATAAACCTAAATATATAATTATCTAAAACTTGCCTTGTTTGTGCATACAGGTTTTACGGGCTGCAAGAAGTCCAGTCTGCATTTCCCAGTGATGTGAAATACCGGATGTACAGCTTGGTAGCTAAAGCCTTTGCTTGGAGCATAAGAAAGCCAAGTTACTCAGTTCTGCCCCTTCTGTAACAGCGGCTGCCTCAAACACCATCCTGTTGGTTGCTCTGAAGTACAGAAAGCTTTCTGTCTGTTCTTTTAAAGCTCTTCTTGTCTGCAAAAGGTTAATGGAGCTGAAAAAGGAAGGGCTAGGGAAGGTATATATTCTCTCAGCCCAGTGGCCTAAGGAACTGCGGTGGAGGGGGGAAACCTGAGGCTGACCTTCTGGTCCAGTTCATCTTGCATCTTACTCTATCATGAAGAAATAGTTTATCATAATCAAGAATAAGTGAGAATTTAGCCCTCCATGATGGCTGGGACCACTGTTCAGGTTGCTAAAATTTGTAGTTTGGTTTTCCCATGGAGCAAAGTCTTTATGTGATGTGGAGAGATACAGTGATCATTTATCTACTTACCACGTTGTCCAGAAAAAGAAGCAGTTGACACTGTCCTTTATTCAGCATGATTCTGTGAGGTGCTTCATGTTTCCCTTCCAGAACGTGCCTTAGGAGCTATGTGAACGCACAGCCATGAGTTAGGCATTGATACAGTTCTGCTCAGATGAGGTACTTAGGGGGATTGTTTTTTTTTTTGTTTGTTTGTTTTTTCCTTGCAAAAATAAGGTTAAGGACTGCAGAGGAGGTTTCAGCTAAAAAACAATAATAATAAATTGGAATTTAGGTACTTCCTAATAAAGCAGTTCCCCACATGTGAAGGGTTTTAATTAACATTTTAAATATCAGGTCCTAATTTCTGTGGGCACCTAAGGAACCTGACTCTTCTAGTATGCCCTGGGTATTTGAAGTGATTTTTGGAGAAGTTACTTATTCTTCGGTACTGAAAGTAAAAATCTTAACTTGGACAAAAATCAGATGCTTTATCTCTATTTTAGATAAGACTGGTTTTAGTTTTGACCTTTGCAGTTTGTCAAAATGTACTTTGCTTTGAATTGTATTTTTGGAAAGCAGGCCACCAACCTCAGATCTGTTGTGTCATAGGCAGAATGTGGTAGGAATCGTGAGAATACTCTGTGCCTTGCTGGAGTCACCAGTTAGCAAACGCAGAGTATTTTTCATGTAAGACTTAAGCTCTGGAGAAGAATGTTGTTGGCCTATTTGTCAGTCTGAATTTACTTTCTTTGCAGGTTGCAACTTCGTTAATGGTTTAGATAACCTTGTATCTTGGTATCTTGTTCTTTGTTTTTCTGCATCTGTATAATCCCTTGAGATATATACTGCTGGTGGATCTTCTGATTATTATAGGGTTACCTGATAATCCTTTGTACTGTAAGATG
The DNA here is from genome assembly GCF_965140915.1 of Aythya marila. Taxonomy (NCBI): domain Eukaryota; kingdom Metazoa; phylum Chordata; class Aves; order Anseriformes; family Anatidae; genus Aythya; species Aythya marila. The sequence goes on along the minus strand of NC_139043.1, from coordinate 98,389,163 downwards.
GGTAATTCATTTGCTTATTGCCTTGATAAACTTTAAGCAGTTGGGCTGAAAAGAATTTAAAATTCAGCAGGCGTTTTATAAAGTTTCGAAGAATATCAGGAAATAGAATCATTACTAAAGAGAGGACAGGGATAGAAGCTATCCTGAAAGGTTGGGTATGTCTCCTCAGAATGATGAAACCCAAGGTCCTGTGTTCGCCTATTTCTGTATTGTCAGCAAATTCCTGAAAAGGACCACGGGCTTAACTGATTGATCTCTTGCAGTGGATGACAGTTGGCTGCTGCTGCAATTAACTACTCGAGTCACACCCATTTTGTTCTGTTGTCACCATATACTTCCATGGAGAAATGAGGGAGGTTTCAGTTTTGAGTAAGCAATTGTTCAAAACCCCCTACAGGTCAAGCCCTCCCTGTCCCAAATCGCTCCACGTCACAAAAATTCAAAACTCAGGTTTCAGAATGAAAGGGCCTTAATTTGGCCTGCTGGTGCACATATATTATTATTCAGCTTATGAATCTGTCTAAAAGAGTGGAAATTGAACTCTCCATGTTCTGTCTCATGAAATGCTGAACAGAGCATTGAATGCTTACGTATTAACAAGTGTCAGATACAGAGACAGAAAAAAATTCCTTAGTGAAGCCAATAATTCTGTTTGTGAGCTCTGGAATTTGGAGTTTAATTAGTATGCTGTAAGTAAATGATGGGATCATACACTTCAAAGGGTGATGAAGAGTAAAATTAATGTAAACATTTTTATTCTGTGTATGAGGCAAGGCAGAAGAGAATTGCTCAGGCAACCCTTCTGGCTTTTCTCAACTTCACAGTTCTTGAACTCTGAACCTTTATGAAGTTTTTCTACTATGTTTCCTATATAAATAGTTCAGATAAAGGATACAAAAGCAAGTTTTGCAGTATACTGTTTAAGATCGAAAACAAAGGATTTTGCTCACCATTAGAAGTTGTTATAGAAGTTGCCTTTGATTGGTTTAGTGTTTATTTTTCTGGGAAAGTAAAATTGCTAGTGCAACTGACTTTACTATTTATTTCTATTTCAGAAATAAAAATCAAAATTTGAATTCATCTGATATATAGAAAATGTTTTCAATTCTTAATGTTCTTGCCTTATTACATTGATATAAAAGGTATTGCTTGAGCCTTTCTCGTTTTGACAGCTGCCTGTAATATCTTGGTGGTTGGGGGTAAACATTTTTTGTCTGTGCTACAGTGAATGAGGTTTGTGAAACACATGGCTCTGTAAGGAATGGAACTGTTTAATCCCAGTTTCCTCCCTGGTTCTGGAGATATTTCTGAACTGTCAAGAAACCTTTTCCTGTATTTTGAGATGTCCGTTCCTTGGATTTTATATATAAATATAGATATATGTTTCATATATAAGAATATACGAATTTTTGCTGTGGCTGCTCCCTCAGTTGAGGCTGTCTGCTGAATTGATTAAAACATTGTTTGGCAGTCCTGACTGGGGATGCAGTGTATACAGACAGAAAGAGCTATGCTTGCTCAAGCTTTGTTTCTATAGGAAGCAAGGCAAAAGCAAACTATACGTGTATTCATTGAATTTAACTCTGAACTTTTCACAGCTGGTTAGGGAACTCGGTTGCTTGAGTAGTAGCTGTACTTTTTGAGCTACTGTATAACAGTGTTTTACCTAGTTGCTGTTTTTTCAAGGATTGGGAAATCCCAGCTTGACTAAAAGTAGTTACTTAAATTTAGCCAATGAATTTTTATCTCAGGTGAAAGACTTCATGTTTCACTTAACATATATTTCTCTTTAAATCTGTCTTACAATGAGTGGTGGCATATACTTTCATGTTGTTTGTGCTAGTGGTGTGCATTCGTAGTAAAACAATTGGTTATTGCTTTAGAAAAATGTGTTTAATAAATCAATGAATAAAAAAAGGTGTGTGGATTTTGCGCACACAGAAATTAGCTTTCACTTCACACGCTTGGGAATTTATAGAACGTCAGCTGTCAATTTTTGTATTGTTTCAGAATTTTCCACTGTGAGAAATTAAAGGAACCAAGTGATATAGTGTGCATACAAGAGCGAAGGTATGGATATAGGAGTCTGCGTAAGTGTGAAACATATTAAATCATTGAGCTGTATGGAAAATGAGTGCCTTCTTATGGGGCAAGTGTTGTGTTGATATTAAACTCTTTTGTATAGTCTGGAGGAGAAGGGTGCTATCTTTGTGGTGTCCTTGGACCAATTAATTGTATTTATCTTTCTAATAATTAAGTGAAGAAAGTCTGGAAACAGATCAGTTCCATCCTCTCTGTGATTCTGAGGAAAGTCTTTATTAATTGCTGCCTCTTCCTTTGCACACTTTGAGGTCTCTCCTGGTTTATGAACTTTATATGGGTGCTATAATGAAAGATCTTCCCACTCTTCTCTTTAATCAAGGCCCTGTGCTCTCTTTCCCCTCAGACCATAAATGGGTCCACTTAATCTTTCTATTTATGTAGGGGGTTAACTGCATTATAAAGGATTGCTGCATCTTAGCCTAAATTGAGAGGATGGAATGGTATCTTCTAATGAAAGAAAGCTTTTATTGTTATTGAAAGTGGCAGCATGGTAGATGTGGCGAGGGTGATAGCTGTGAAGATCTCAGAGAGCCTGCCTGGTCATGTGGATTTAAAGAGTGTTTCAGCCCCAGACAGAAACTAATCTAGTTGAGGTTAATTTGAAGCCACAGGTGCAGCCTTAATGAATTGCAAGATCCAAGACAGAGTGGTGGGTACAAAGTAGTGTAAGACCACAGTGTATTGCCATTTTCACAAACCTTCTAGACAAGCTGAAAATTGGAAAGTGAGTCTTAGTTCAAGCACAGGTCCTGAAAAAGCCAGATTTTTAAATTATTATTTCTTTATAATACATTTTCCAACTAGTCTCTATGTTTATTTTAAAAGCTAATTTCAGCTTCTTTTGTTCCAACTTGTGTATGTGTTAAATTTCTGTGGAATAAGAAAATTAAAGAAAAAAGGTATGAAACTCTTAAGAGTTTGTTACTAGGGGAGTAGATTAGATATCTAAATTTGGATTATTGCTTGAAGAAAATCATGTTCTTACCATTTAATTAATAAGTTCATGAGATATTTTGACAAAGTTGATTTTTCTCCCTGACATTTTGCAACTGATTGTACTACCTTGAAAGAATTGTTACAGAATGTTTATCTGTTTTTTCACATCTTTGAAACCAGTTGATGTCCTTTGTAGGAGCAAAGTTCAGTATACCTACATATATTTCCTCTTGTCTGTCAGATAAGTATAAAATAAAGTGAGAAAGTGAGCAGTTTATAATTTGATGCTCAAGATGTTAGTCTAGTTTTTCAAATAAGTGCAACGAAGCCATCACTTGACTAGAGAACAGGCTTAAAATAAAAGTTAGTTTTAACTTGGATTTTTCTATGCATGTGACTTCATACCTCTCCTGACTTGTTCCTTAGGTTTTTCATTCCCGCTTGTCAAAAAAAAAAAAAAAAAAAAGAGTATCCTATGTTGTGATTAAGGAAAACATCATTACTGTTGCCAGTCAGACTTCTTGCTTGGTGCTAGAATGTGTAAACACTACTTCCTCCAGATTTCAACCTATATCTCATTTTCATGTCAGGTGAACTAGACAGGCAGAAGCAAATGTGATTACTATTACAAATTATTAGCTCTTAATTTAAGGAGAATGGCAACGTAAAATCTTTATACTGGCAAGTAGCGTATACATTACTTTTGTCATGTATATGGTGATCCTGTGTAAGTGCTGTAGGTTTTAACAGAAAAATGGTCCGAGGCTTCTGTTTTTGTTACCTTTCCTGAATTTTCCTCCTGCTCCTCATATTATGTTCCTTTCTTTTCTAGTACTATTTTTGGGGATGCAGAGAAACATGCACCTGTGTTAACTGAAAGATGAGTTTCTGTATTGTCCTTTCAATACGTATCTAGTGGAGTGGATTGGTGATGGAGATTTGGTCTAAGAAGCTGAATGTTTCCTCTGATAATGTAGGAAAGATCATTTTTGGTACCTGTTTTGTCTCCTCATCAAAGTGATCTGGCAGTAGGCCCTTTTCAGCTGTTTTTGTGCATGTTTAAGGAAGTTACATACACTGATGATGTTTCCCTATTTGTAGTAATACTAGCATGAATTAGCCCAATGTGTAAAGGATAAACTTATACAAAAGCCACTATCAGCACAAGTGAATATGAAGTGGTAATATTAAGCTGTTGCATGTCTTCTAAATGTTTTTTTTTCCATTTTTTGGGGGGGAAGGACTTGAAAAGTGTACCTCACAATCATGTTATTTAGTCATTAACATTAAAAGAAAGGGTCAGATTAATTCTGACCACAGCATCACTTTGAGAGAACGTTCCAATCTATTATTTCTGTCTTCTGGCACAGGCTTTAAATGGATAGACAGTGTTTCTGAAGTTACTTTTGAAATGCATCGAGATTTAAAAACAAACTGCGCTGCAAATTGGTTTGTGGTGCCTGCATCCATATGATGAGATAGGTTATGTTCTTTTTGACGTATGTTCCAGGATTCAAGCATCTGTGCGTGCTCCATAAAAAGAATCGCAGAAGTGCAAATTTTTTTTTGTGATTGTCCTTTCCCTTCTTCCTTTTGTTGTCACTGTTTTCATTTCAAACACCCTTTTTCTCAAGTAAGTAGACACAGAACCTGTTACTTGCCTGAAGCGTTTTATTACTGTAAATTGTATACTGGTTTCTACAGGTAACTTAACATAAATCTTCTAGCAAATTTATTTTAAGTTATTCCTTTTTACACAACATGGTGATAGTCCATGGCACTGGTGCTGAGAAGCTGGTTTGTACTGCATTGCAGTCCTGCAACTTCTCTGATTCCTAAAGTAATTGTTTTAAGGTTAAAGAAGATTGCGTAAATATCTTTGTTAATCACAAAGTGTTCCCTGTTATCATGCTGAGGGTACCAGCATACCTTACAACAGAAGAGAAGCATTTTGGTGTTCTCAGGAAGAAATGGAACAGAGGAGCCCTATTTGAAATTCTCATGTATCATCTCCCAGTAAATCTAACCTTTGCTTATGAAGCTAAACTTAATTTTTGCTGACAGTCTGCTGCAAGGCTGGCTGCTGCAGGCTTGTAGAATAACAAGAGATGAAAATTGAGCCTGACTGAGCATTATTCTCAGTCTTGGTCTGCTTCCATACAGCTATGTGAAAAAGATTTACTTGCCCTCGACGGATTTGATTTCCAACAGTGAAACACATGCTATGCACAACAGGTTTCTTTGGTGATTTCTCTCATTTGATTCAGCAGAAATGTTTCACTTCTTCTCATTTTCAGTGACTTGCTATGCATTGATTTGCTCAGTTATTTTTGTTTGCTTGTTTTCTTCTCACTGTTCATCAGGGCCTGCAAGCTGGTTTGTAGTTTATTTTTTCCTGTATCTTCTCAGCTGTTACCAGTATACTTTGTTATCAGATGCCTGCTTAAAAGAGATTGATGGGAGATGACACTTGTGCCACTCACAGTAAGCACGGAGCAGGTAACAGTGTGCACTGTTCCCCTTTGGGTTGCTGGTTCCTTGCTGGGTGCTGAGAGGTTCAGCAGCAGTGGCTGAGTGGCTGCTGCCCTGTCTGTCACCCACCCCATCCTACAGGGTCCCCCTTCCACCAGCAGTGCCGCTCTGGCAGTGCCCAAGTGCTGCTGAGCGGTTGCAGTTTTGGCCAGCTGCCCGTGTGTCAGCCAGTGCCGACTTCATTTTGCCGTGCCAGGTGAATGTGCCTGCGGCTGCCAAGGAGCAGACAAGCAGCCCAGCCTGCCACCCTGTGCAAGGGTGATGTGACTTTGGCAAGGACGGTCGCTGTTAGTGGCTGGCTTTGGCTATTGCAGTTATGCGATTATTGTAGTTACGAGGCTGTATGTACACAGATGAACTGGAATACAAAGATGCCATTTAACACTCCGCAGTTACTCCCCAGAGGAAAGCTACCAATCAGATAGAAATATTCCCTTCTGCAACCAAATATGGGAAAGAAGAAAGAACAGGACTTAGTGCGAGCAGGCATGGATTAAGTTTTAAAAAAAGAAAAAAAAGTCCAGATGTCAAGGGACATCCTTTTCCAACAGAGGCAAGCAGAGTCAAGGTACTACTAGGATTTCTTACAGGGTTCTGTTGCTGGTTATGCATAAAGTTAATTCCAGTGGTCATGGCGAAGAAAAGGCACGTAGTGTTAAGTTTTCATTATTACTTTACCCTACTTTTCTGATTTTTACCAAAGGCATACCTTGCTTATTCTTTGTTAGAAATTAGGGTTTCTCTGTGTAATACCTGTTTGGTTATAATGGCCTTTAGAGAAGCAAGCATAACTTTCCTTAGATGTTCAAATCTTAGAAGGTAGAAGTTTAAATTGGTGGTGAATAGTATCTACTTGCTGTTCAGGTTTTTGACTTGTTAACTTAAAAACAGAGGTGTTAAGTATTGAAAAGAGTACAAAATATGGCAGATGATTTCTATCTGTTCTTCACCTTGCTTATTTTATATGAAGGTGTGCACCTGAGCTTCTTCATAGTCAAGAGAAGATCAGGTATACAGGAGAGGATAAGACGGACTTTTATAAATTTCACCCTCCTGTGCTAAGACAGCATTCATCCATTACCAACCAAGTTACCACTAAAACCTGTTTTGTTGCTTTCAAGGTAGTCTAAACTTTCAACATATGAGTATGCAAAATGGAATTTACATTACTTCATTTAAAGACTCCTCATATTAAAGAATAGTATAGGAATTTACTTAAAGCTCAGGGGAAGGCAAAACCTCACCATCCTCAATAAACTAATGGCAAGTCTAGTCAGAAAGCTGAAAGCTGCTATGTCATTTATATGTTCAAGAGTCATAGTGTTTTAAATAGGTATTTAATCTCCCTACTTAACGAATATTTTATATGTATGTAGCTTCTGTGACTGAAACTAGAAATAGATGTAAGGAAATATCTTGAGTTTCTTTGAGCTTTATGTTACTGGTGTGAAGAAATAAATTCCAACACTACAGAGATTTGGTTATTAAAGTAAAAGGAATGGGAAGTGTATGTAGAACAATTTCCTAGTAATTTACATCAATGCGTTTGGAATAAGTATAGATATCTGGATATTTCCAAAATACATCTCTTGAAATCTGTGTTACCTTAAGATGCTGCTGCCGAGACACCCTGCCAAATAATGTATGAATATATTTTAGCAAGAGTTTGGATGACAGTGAGGGAACACTTTCATATTTCTGCAGAAAATTAGACTAGGTTCCACCGGCTGACTAAAATGAAAATGCAGTGGCTGTTAATGCTCAGAAATGCAGAAGCTTTTGTTGTGTTTTGCTTAAAAGGATCTTTACTTTATGTAAAATATATATTTATATACTTTACAATATATAAGTGTTGTTAATAATGTAATAAATTATAATATAGTATATTACTTTTGAGTCGTGCTATGATTCTGTGGAAGAGAAACACCTTGTAGTAGTAGTACAACATTTACAGTTAATTCTAGCTTTTGTGTGTTCTTTGTAAGCTGAATTCTTTTCTACAGAACAGCAAAAACAGAATTAACAACTCTGTAGTACTGCACAAAAGCTGGAAATTAAGTTTCTAGATGTTTTCAAACATGAATTTTGATTTAAGGTGCATCTAAAATGTTAAGTTTTAAACTTCAGATACCACACAATGTTTAATGTCACAGAACTATAAAATAGCTCAGTTTGAAAGGGACGTGGGGACATCTCAAGTCCAGTGTCCTCTCAGTGCTGAGATCAGACAAGGTTTCTTTGGGCTTTATGTGGTTGGATCACGGAAAGCTACGAGGTGGAGATTACACAACTCTGGGGAATGTGTTCTGCTGCCTGACAATTCTCATGGTGAAAAAGCTTTTCCTATATGAAGTTGGAACTTGTAAATTTCGAGATATGTATTTTTCATGATTGTTCCTCCACTGTCCATGTTATTCTCTTCACATCAGCTCCATGTATAGTTATGCCAAATGTTCTGAAGCAAGATGTGCTTAACTTGAAGTTGTAAATGATGCAAGTTTTACTGTGACTCAGTATAAAGAGTAAAGATTATTATGTATTCTGATTGCCAGACTCTTCAGGAATCTTGTAGCTATGGGTGCAAAACAAAAACAATTAAAAACAAGTTTAATGCTCAACTGTTTCCCTTTATGGAAATAAATAAGCAGATTAACATTTCTTTTAGGGAAGTGTAAGTTACCTGAAGCAGCATTGATTAATAGTCTAAAGCCATGTATTGTGATGGTATTTTTAATAAAAACCTTTTTGTGACAATTCTTTGCTCAGTACTGAGTTGCTGTATATTTCTAATACGATGGGCTTTGTCACAGCTCTTAAAAGTTAATGCTGTTTTACTTTGATAGTAGTGTGTTCTGACAGCGTTTTTCATGGTATTTGTCTTGGGAAATGAGTGTATCTAACCTGGAAGTGTGAAACAGATAAGAAATGAATAAAGGCCATATAAATATAAATAATCACTTTTGGTTAGTATACTTTTGCATACAATGCATTAAGATAGGTAGGTATTTGACTGTAATTCATTGCAACCATTTTGTAGCATCAGACTGAAACTCCTCTGAAATGTTTTGAATATTCCAATTAGATTTGCACCGACTGGTATTTTTAGCTTTCATAACTTTTCATAAATCCAGCGCCACTGTAATAACAATGTGATCATGTGACTGGCTCTTCAGATAAGCATCCTGTAAAGCTTTTGGCTTTAAGTCTGTTCATTAGTAGTTCATGTTTGTGACTATATGTGTTTTTTGTCGCTTTAATATGAGGCATTCAAACTTAGTTTTGATTATTTTTATTAGGAGAAAAGGGAGCGTGGTACTTGCCAGATAGTAATCTAGTTGTCCTGACGCTTCTTGTCAGGAGGCCTGTGTTTAATCAATCTGCATAGTTTTAAGGATTCTGAGATGAATTTGGGATGAAAGTTAATAAGCCAAAATTTTATTCTGACTCTTCAATCTGTGTTAACATTTCATTCTCTTCCTGAATCTGATTAATGTTCTTCTGCTTTAAATCGCAGTGTTCCAAGTATTTCTGCTTACAGTCATCAAGCTTTGGAATTGCATTAACATCCTTCAGAGTCTTTTTATAGTTACAAATACCTGCCAGAAGACTTTCCAGAGGTGTCTGTAGTTAGGCTTTTTAAATGCACTGTACAGCAGATGGCACTGGAAGAGCACATCTGTGGGAGACTTCATTGGTGCCATAACTCTTACAAAATGCTAGTGAAGCTGTTGCAGTGCTAAGAGTTGTGATGAAATTCAGCAGCTCATTTTAATGTATTCCAGGAAGGAATGCATGCTGAGCTCTTCTGTTTCAGCTCTTATAGATGCAGACAATGAAAAATTTTATACTTGCAAGTACATGAGTGTATCTTACATTGAGGACTGTTTATAAAGTGTGTTTAAACACATTATGTAATGCAGAATCACTGTGTTTTTTTGTTGTCACTTCTTAAAGTATATGCAAAGGAGAGCGTCTGGATTGATTGGATTATTTGACTTCAAAGTATTTCTGCTTTTTCCTGTCTTAAATAAAAAAATATGTAAGAGATGTTGTAGTGTACAGTGATTCCCATTTATATAAGACTTACTTAGAGGCTTGCTAGGTGTGTTCCGTTTGCTTCAGAGAACTTTAACCAGGACGGTCATTCACTATATTTTATGGTCTTTTCCTGGATGAATGGGCTGGACTTCTGGGTGTATGCATACTATATCTGGTTTATATTTGACCCGCAAGTTCTTATTATTCTTTATATGAAAGGAAACACTACTTGTATACTTGTAACAAGCATTTAGATGGTCAGACATTTAGCTTGATTAAAAATACTGGCTGGTAAGGTAGGCTGACAGATACAGAACACTTTCTTCTCAAGCATACTCAGTAGTCACTCTCAAACTGCAACATTTACATTTCTGCATATATGCTGCTATAGAGATTTATCTGTTGAGTTTATTTTTGGATACTGGATTTTCATTTGTAAGAACACATTTAGATACAGATAGACTAGTATGTGATAAAAACGCGTTCTTTCAAATGATTCATATTTTTGTCTAGTTATGGCTAAACCTAAAGAAATAGGTTCTTTTAGCCAATTTTTTAAACAGTTCTAATTCTCCAGAACCACTCCAATCAAAAAAATTGGTGAATTGGACAGCCATGTTCCCTCTCTAGTCAGCAATGTGATTGTTCATTTATTTTCCCCTTGCTTAGAAGGCAGATTTGACTTTGTTTTTTACTTGGTTTTTCAGGGTTAGGAATTGCAAACAGTTTGATATATTTCCCACAAGGATGTGGGAGTGAACGTATTTCATAAAATGGAAATAATTTCAATTTGTGGATGTCAGTCAGAAACAGTTTGAGAACAACGTGGATTTTAAAAGTGGGGTTAATGTGACGCTTCCAAGACTTCTGATATTGCATACACAAGGGCACTTCATCAAATGAAGACATCTGTGACTTAACTCCATCAGTGTAGGAACTGAATAAAATCCCAAAGTTATATTTTTTTACTCATATAACTAAATGAATGTATAAAATAAGATGAAAAGAGTACTGTAAATTGCAAAGATGCCAAAATCCAAGTGGTTTAGGAATAGAAGGTCAACAAGGCATTTCAAGTTTGCTTTTAATTGACATGTAACTCTATCTGCATATGTAGCTTTTTGTTAATTACTGTATGTTTATTAGTTCTGATACCCCAGCTTTCAGGCATACAAAAAATCTGAAATGTTCAGTGTATTTGTGGTGTTTTGACACTGCTGAACAGCTGAACTCCTCCATACCGCTCTCTCACTCCCAAGGAGCAGGAGGAGAAAATATGGTGGAAAAAGCTCAAGGGCGGAGATAAGGAGAGGGAGATTGTTTTGCTCAAGACAGTAACTGGTGAGCAGACTCAGCATAGGGAGTTCAATGTAACTTATTGCCTGCCACTAGCAGACTAGAGCAGTACGAAATCAAAATCCAACTAAAATCTTTCTTCCCCCCATCCACCCTCTTCTATCTCCTCCTCCTGAGCTGTGCAAGGAAATGGGGAATGGGGGCTGCGGTAGTCCCTAATGCTTTGTCTCAGCCACTCCTTCATGGTCACTTTTCTGCCCTTGCTCCAGCATGGGTCTCCCAACACAGGGTCCATCCCCCAGGAGCAAACTGTTCTAGCACAGGTCCCCCATGGGCGGCAGCTCCCCCCAGACCCCCTGCTCCTGCGTGGGCTCCTCTCCACGGGCTGCAGCTCCGGCCCGGGGCCTGCTCCTGCGGGGGCTCTCCATGGGCCGCAGCCTCCTCCAGGCCACATCCACCTGCTCCACCGGGGGCTCCTCCATGGGCTGCAGCGTGGAGATCTACTCCATGTGGGACCCATGGGCTGCAGGGGGACAGCCTGCTCCACCAGGGGCCTCTCCACAGGCCGCAGGGAAACTGCTGCTCTGTGCCTAGAGCATCTCCTGCCCTCCTACTACAATGACCTTGGGGTCTGCAGGGGTGCTTCTCACTCCTCACTCTACCAGCTGCTGCTGTCCAGCCGTTTTTTTTTTCCCCATCCTTAAATCTGCTCTCCAGGGGGCCCAACCAGCGTTTCTCACAGGCTCAGCTGTGGCCAAGCAGCGGGTCCCTTTGGAGCTGACTGAAACTGTCAGCCCTTTTCTAACATGGGGCAGCTGCTGGATTCTTCTCACAGAGGCCACCCCTGCAGCCCGCTGCTACCAAAGCCTTGCCACTTAAACCCAATAAAGTATTCTACTCATGTTTGTTTTTCAGTACTTTCATAATTTCTAGTTCTTCCAAACATACGAAGCTCATATTAAACAGGTATTTTAAAACATGAATTTTCATGGTTCTGCGTGTATCCATCTTAAGAAAATGAAAATTAGCGTCCTGCTCTCTGGAAATACATATTCATATCACTATATTCCCTTTGAATTTTGTAACAGAAATGTTTTTTAAGGTATCAGGACTCCTCATACCCTAAGAGTTTTGTTACAATGTTGAAAATAAGTAGTAGTGAACTTCTAATAAAGTACTGGTCTTTTTTTTTTTTTTTTTTTTTTAATTTAAGATTCTATTATTTCTTTATAGCAAGGATTGAGTCTTAGTCCCTTGTTTGTTTGTTTCCTGAACAAGCTTTTGTGATTTTTTTTCTGATGGCATGTAAATTAGTTTACAGGCAAAAAGGAAAACGTTTAGTACTCCCCATTGAAAGAAAGTAAAGGAGATGTAGTGCCATTTAGCTTGGTAATCAAAAAGGAAGTGGGATGAACTGCAGATATTCCAAAGATGGACTAGGGGAATGTCAGAGGTTATGGCTGAGACAGAACAGGTTTCCGAAGCACAGTTGGTGGAGAGGACAAGGATACAAATCCACGTTAATCAAGCTTTTGCATTTCTGCAGTTTATGAGAACAGTGTTCAGCACCCTAGCAGCAGGCCTTTACTTCTTTTTTTCTTTTTTTTTTTTTTTTTTTTCCCCAAGGTATTTTGAAGTTCAGAATCCTTAGATTCCCTTCATTGTCTTTATTTAGTTTTGGATATGATCCTTTAGCCTTTGTGTTCTTAAGGTCCACAGAAGTTGGGCTGGATCAGAATAGTAATCAGTGGACTGCTGCTTGAGTGTACTAATTATTTCCCTTACATTTTTTAACATAGTTTTTGAACAGTTACTTAAGAAAAAACACGTTCGGTTGATTAAAAATGTTTCTATTCACTTTACTGTGTTCCTGTGTTGTGTGTATTATGATATCATGAGAGAAGTGGGAAGTGCACATCTCTTGCTCTATCCCCAAGGGTGCAAATACTTTTTTTTTTTTTTTTTTTTTTTTTTTTGAATGATTCTTGGTCTCTTCCAGCTTGCCATACGTTGCCCAGAGCCAGGCTTACTGTTGCAGTTTGTTCTGTTTGTAAAGGTATTTCTGCCATGGAAGTAGAGAATAGCTTCCCGCTCTCTCCTCTTTCCCTTGTTGTTCTTCCCTTCTCTGTGCAGAGCTGCTTGCTTTGATAGGTCTGAGCAACACCAAAGAAAAACAAGCTGAAAACTCAAGTTCAGGGGAGGGGCAGGGGGGTACATGACTCTAGAAGATGCCAGGTTGTCTGGGATGCAGTTATCTGGGAATTGAAGAGATTTGTCCACGTAGCCTTAGCAGAAGTACTAGAGAAAGAAAACCAGCAGTAGTATAAATAGGCAAGGGAAGCCAGTTATGTGGCTTCCTTTATGTCTAAAACAAAATTTGGAAATAATTTTTCTTTCATAGAAGTTTAGGAGGGGACTTCCATTGTTTGCTCTAAATAGATGTTATTTTGCTGTTTATTTCCCTCAGTTTTCTTTGACTAGAGTTAATTTTCTTATAATTATATATGATAATCGCTCAGCTGTCCTGTGTAAAGAAGGTATGACCATGGCTGATCACAGTTTTACCTGTATGTAGAAAACATGTTGGGTAGAGTATCTTAGTTTTATGTTTTCTAGTTATTTTTGTGGGGGGCTTTTTTAGATGCCTTCTGAAAAAGAGGGGTGTTTCTTTGCTTGGAAATTTTGCATACGTGCATTAAATATATGTGCATGTGATGTGTGTGTATTAAAAATAGTATAGTAAAAGCTGAATAAATTGTGTAGATCAAGGCTCTAGTAGCACATTCACTTTTTAAGCCTCATTGATTTCCAAGTCAGCTCTCTATATTTACTTTTATTTGATGCTCATTACTTAAGTACTTCAGTTTTTGTTTTGTTTGGAGGAAAAAGAAAACACCCTTATGGGTAATTTTTCAAATATTTCTTTTGTGAAGTTAATTGTATTTTATTTGCTTCCAGGAAATGGCTCTTGAAGTTAAATGAGGCTGGATAAAACACGTAAATGAAGCAGAAGCTGCTCTGCGTGTGTTAGGGCTATATCACCACGAGCACTGCTGATCAGCCAGACTTGGTAACTTGTCATAATGAAGAAAATTAGTCTCAAAACAATTCGCAAGTCCTTTAACTTAAATAAAAGTAAAGATGAAAGTGACTTTGTAGTGGTTCAGCAGCCATCGTTAAGTGAATTTGGAAAAGATGACTCCTTGTTTGGCAGCTGCTATGGTAAAGATTTGGCTAGCTGTGAAGTCAATAGTGAAGATGAAAAAGGAGGCAAAAATAGATCAAAAAGTGAAAGCTTAATGGGTACGTTAAAAAGGAGGCTTTCAGCAAAACAAAAGCAGAAAGGCAAAGGCAGCACACCATCTGTAAGCTCTGCAGATGATGACACCTTTTCTTCCTCATCTGCTCCAATAACCTTCAAAGATGTGCGAGCTCAAAGACCTCTGAGATCCACTTCCCTCCGTAATCACCATTACAGTCCAACTCCGTGGCCCCTTCGACCTACAAATTCAGAAGAGACTTGCATCAAAATGGAAGTCAAAGTCAAGGCTTTGGTCCATTCTTCTAATCCAAGCCCAGCACTGAATGGCGTTCGAAAGGACTTCCATGACTTGCAGTCAGATAACGTGTTCCAGGAACAAAACAATGCATTAAAAAATACAGAATCTCAGAATGGGGACTTGCATCTTCATATTGACGAACATGTGCCTGTAGTTATTGGATTAATGCCTCAGGACTACATTCAGTATACTGTGCCTTTAGATGAGGGAATGTATCCTTTGGAAGGATCACGTAGTTACTGTCTGGATAGTTCCTCACCCATGGAAGTTTCAACTGTTTCTTCTCAGGTGGGGGGAAACTCTTTCCATGAAGAAGAGAGTCAAGTGGATCAGGATGTAGTCGTTGCACCAGACATCTTTGTGGACCAGGCGGTGAATGGTTTGTTGATTGGTACCACAGGAGTCATGTTGCAAAGCCCAAGAGTTAATCACAGCGATGTCCCTCCACTCTCACCTTTGCTACCTCCAATGCAGAATAATCAAATCCAAAGGAACTTTAATGGATTGAATGGCACAGATGCCCATGTGGCTGAAAGTATGCGCTGCCATTTGAATTTTGATCCTAACACTGCCCCTGGAGTTGGAAGAGTTTATGATTCTGTACAGAACAGTGGCCCTATGGTTGTGACAAGTCTAACGGAAGAACTGAAAAAACTTGCAAAACAAGGGTGGTACTGGGGCCCCATTACGCGTTGGGAGGCAGAGGGAAAATTAGCTAATGTGCCTGATGGCTCGTTTCTTGTTCGAGATAGTTCTGATGATCGTTACCTTTTAAGTTTGAGTTTTCGTTCACACGGAAAAACGCTTCACACTAGAATTGAACATTCAAACGGTAGGTTTAGCTTTTATGAACAACCAGATGTGGAGGGGCATACATCTATAGTTGATCTAATTGAACATTCAATCAGGGACTCTGAAAATGGAGCTTTCTGCTATTCGAGATCCCGATTGCCTGGATCTGCAACTTATCCAGTGAGACTAACAAATCCAGTATCTCGGTTTATGCAGGTGCGTTCTTTACAATACCTGTGTCGTTTTGTAATACGTCAGTACACCAGAATAGACCTGATTCAGAAACTGCCTTTGCCAAACAAAATGAAGGATTATTTACAGGAAAAGCACTACTGAAAGCTTATGGGAATCTTGCATCTTGCACTTTGGGAACAACAACAACAAAAAGAGATTGAATTACAGTTTACAGACTTTCATTATTATCAAAATCTTTTGCTGCCATAACAATTTCATTTTTTGTGTGTTAAAGAAAATTAATGCATTTGGATTTATGTTTGTTTTTGGGTTTTTGTGTATTTTGGGGGGCTTTTTTTTTTTTTTTTTAAAGAATGATCTCAAGTTTATTTTTAGAAGTGTGAAATAGCTATCTTTCATCAATGTGCAGATTAATCACAATGTGAATGATCAAATTCTCCTTAATTTCCCCCAAGTCCTTTGCTGCTATCCACTGTGATTTTTATGCATTGAAAGCACATTTCATGTGTATTCAACCATAAGTAAAAGTCAAATGAAACTTGTTGAATGGATTTTTTTTTTCTTTAAAATAACCAGTTTGAAAAAGATGATCATGGATAAAAACATATAGGTATTCTAAACTAAAGAATTTACATCTATGCTAACAATGATTTCCTAGTATCTTAATTATAAATTTCTACAGAGATATGCCCTAATGTAAAATTTAAAGAGTTGTGGGATAAGAACATGGTTATGCAGCATATCTTTCAAAACAAACAAAGAAACCACAAAACCAACAAAAATAACTACAACAACAAAACAACAAAATAAAACAACAACAAAAAATAAAACAACAACAACAAAAGTAAAACAAAAACACCTTTCTCTTAAGCCTTGTATTGTCTGTACACTACTTTGTGTTTGAGAAGGTTGGTTCAGCTTTCTTATTGTCTCAGTATTTTGTCCTTCTAAAAATGGCCTTTAAAAGAGAAGTCTGTGAGAGTCAGTGCTTTGCACCTGTAAGAAAATTGCAGTATCATTGCAACTGCAGGATCATGTCAAATATTACCTTTTTAAAATGCCATCAGTTAAATAAATGAACACCTGCCAGGTACTCTCTTTGTCATTTTCCCTCCTGCCTCCCCTTGAGAAGAAGAAGAAAAAGAAGGGAAAATTGAAAATAAATAAAAAGGGGGGGAACAAAAACGAAACAAAAAAGCCTGAATTTGTAGGAAGACTCTAGGAATTATTATTATGGAAATACAAATTACTAAGCCATTTCAGGGATTGGGTAAAACTTCTAATAGGAGGATTTCTACAATTTATTCAAAGTACTTGGGATTTCAGTATTTTCAATTTTTCTGCATTTTTCACTTCTGAAATGCAGCAATACTCTAATGTCCTTTGGATCATTTATTCCTTTTTGGATCTTCTTTGGGGAGGAAGGAATAGGACTAATGATATTTTGGATGGAAGATGCTTAAAATGAATCTCCAATTCTATTCTCATAGTCTCTGAAATTATGGGGAAGAGAGGTTTGGATTGACTGTAGAAAGTGTTTCAGTTAACTGTTGTGAAATACGTTTTGACATATGAAATATTGAAACAAGTAAATGTTTATGATATCTGTCAAAGATTTTGGCATTTGAAAAGCTTACAGTTATTCTGACCTTCAGGAAAAAAAAAAAAAAGGACTTTTATTTGGGAGTACAGGTAATATTTTCTTCATGCAAGGTTAATCCATGTCATTTTTTTTTCCCCTCTCCATGATTCTGTCCCTTTTATGATTTACTAGTTGTTGCTACCTTGCTAACTGGCATGGGAGGAAGGCTTACTCTGCCTTCCTATGCCCCTGGATTTGTGTTTTAGAATGTCATCTTCCAAATCTGTGGTAGGAGCTGCTAGTTAGTAAACATCAGTATAGAAAGGGCTGTTGATACAGCTTTCTTATTTAGGTCATTTTATTCTCTTTGTTTTTTATTTTCTAGCCTTTTGTCCCCTAAGTGAGTGTTAGTAATGAATACAGTATTGCTGCAAGGTGGTGCAATAGCACTACATCTTGGGTTGCCTGAATTGATAGACAAAATTTATATTTTTTTAATTTATTTTTTGACCATAATGTTTAGCAAAAAATAAAAAAAAAAAAATCAAAGGTAGATAAAGGCTGCCTTTGCTTTTAAGGGAGGGAGAATAAGGATTTCTTTAGTCTGATAAAGTTTTAAACTTAAAAGAAAAAAAAAAGTAGAACTGTCTATATATGTAATTTGTTGTCTCTGCCATTGAGATACATGTATGCAAGTGTGAATTTTGTTTTCTTTTTTCCCCTCTATTTACCCCCACCCCCCGGTGAATCAGAATCACTAACTTTATTCAAAAAAGGCACAATAATCTATAGTATGGTACAGTGTTCTGATTCTGTCTGTGGGGAGGAAAATTAAAATCATTTTTATAGATTTCAGACTCATACTTGGAAGAAAACCTCTGGCATTTTCTTCACTTTAAAAATTCTTTCCCTGTACAAGCTGGAGGACCTATGCATTCTACAGAACCTTTGAAAGATTACAGTATATTAAATATTTTCTTTGCTATTTAATACCATTATTGAATGCATTAAACTTATACTATGCCACTTGCATTAATTTAATTTAGCAGTTACTGTATTGAAACAGAAATATTTGAAGGTATAATATCCCAGTTTTATTGCTGAATTGAAAAACATTTAAGAACACATGCTAAATTTCTTGCCCATGCCTTTACAAATTTGTTTGTTCACTCATTACACGTTATTGCTTTTTGAAACTGTAGTTCAGCTATCTAGTTCTTGAATTGCCTTCCTTGCTGTGTTCTTCATTTGTGAACTTAATCAGGTCAACTTAGCATTGTCATCTCCCCCACTGCCCCCAGTAAAGCTTCCACAAAAGGAACACTTTAAAGTAGTGGAGGCCTAGGATGTGAGAACCATATAGCACTTTGATAAAAAATTGTGGTGATATTTCTACTAAGCTTGAAATACTTTAAATCAATAGTAAGTAGACAAAAATACTTATTTTTACAGGTTTCATTATTCAAAATCCCTCTGTTTTATACTGAGGTAACTGGCCAGCCAGGAGAAAGAACCCGGAAAAAATGACTTTGAAAGCATTAAGGATACTTACAATTTCTTACAATAATGATTAATATAGAAGAAACACAGTAACATTTAGTTATGAGACAATTTAGAAGTATTCAGAGAAAACATAAAAGTTGTGTTGACTTCGGCTTCATAAAAATTAGTGAAACAAAGTGTCCTTGGTAAACTAAAAGGAAAGTAATTGAAGATATTTTGGGAACCTTCGGAAGTACATGTAGGTACACTAGGAAAAAAAAAACAAAAAGGAAAATAATTGAAGATATTCTGGGAGCTTTTGGAAGTAGATACACTAGGAAAAAAGTTAACTGACTATAATCCTTACAGAGTAGAAAAATGACTATTTAATCAGCACAACAGTTTAAGGGTTCAGAAGGTATGCTTTTTATACAATTAAATTGTGAAACAATGTTTTTCCAAATGAGACTTTGAAATAAAACTTTTTTGAGCATCTGAAATAATTGAAGTTATTGATAACATTTCTGTTTTACCTATTAATTTGAAAAGTAAAACACCACCTTTGGACATATAGAAATAAATTTGCACATTTTTTTTTGTAGGTCAGTGTTATAAACAACTGAAAGTGATTTGTATTCTTTGATCTATTTGAAGGATATAGCACTTATCCTACTGTTGACATAGTGAATGCCATCTTTTGATAAAAATGTTTTTCTGTCAGAAGGATCAGAAATGCAATTATTAGTTAAACTCTGTTCTCCGATGAGCTGACTTCACATATTTTTTAAAGCCAATTTCTTTCTATGAATATTGACTGCTGGGCTAAGTGCAGTAATCTGTGCAGTTTTTTCTTGTGATGCATTTCATCTGTGTGAATACTGGAATTATAACTTTAAAACAGCATACCAGCAATATATGGGCTATGATTGTTGAGAAGTATTTCTCTGTTACTGAACTTTCAATTTCTGAGCTAAGCTATGGATAAATTTCATTTCTTTCAATCTTTTTATGACTGCAAAGAATAAAAACTAAAAGCATTCTTTTTAAATAAAAAATGGACAAGATGGTAGTTCATAATATTGGAAATGTGGCATCAATGTGTCTGGAAAACTCTAAATTCTACAAAGATGATGAAAAATTCTTAAAGAATTTTCTGTGACTACATGTTGGGTTAAAGAATTTTTATAGTGATGATGATGGAGTGCCATGAAGTTAATACTTGCAATCCAGATTGCTGTAGTTTACACTTTTCTCTGTTTCAGACCTGGTGTGTGCTATTTGTACTCAGCACGCCACAGAGTGAATTATCCAAAGTCCATTGATTTTAATGTGTTTTGATTTGTAAACAAAATTATAGTAATTTCTTGCACATTTTTGAAAAATAATTGTATAAGGATTTATGTATCTGCTTCTGGATACAGTGTGTAAATAAAAATTTCATTCACAAGAAGATTTGCGGAGTGTTCGTTCTATAACTGAATTAAGTTCTAAAACAAAACAAAACAAAACAAAACAACACTACTGAAAGACAATGTAGAATTTGGGCATCTTACATGTAAATTTAGATTTTGTTGGTTATAATTTAAACTGTTCCATATGTTCTTACCCCAGTTGATTGACTTTTCAAAACAAACTATTTCTATATACTAATTGTATTAATGCTTACTTTACAAAGCAAGAAGAAAATTTGCCAGAACACGATTTTTAAAAGATCAGCATGTATAATGTAACTTTTTGATGTATTTTTTTCTTAAAAAAAAAAAAAAGAAAAAACAACAAACAATATAGAATTCATAAAAGAAGTCTCCTTTTCCTCCAGATGTATGTCAAAGGTAATATTGCCTTCCTGTATGTTTTGAATTAGAATATAGTTCTTATTTAGTTCCAAAATAAGAAATAATATATGGTGTTGATCTTCAAATATTCACTTGATGCTTTTTAGATTCTAAAATTTGATTCTTGGATTTTAAACAAGGAGTGACATTTTAAAATCCGAAAAAATAATACAAATAAACCAGAAGATCAAGTGTTATGAATTCGTATGTTATGAAGGACTTTCACAGTTGCATATATGTTTTTAAAACAAACAAAAATACCGTGGTAGCAAGTAATTATTGTTCATATTGTCCACAGCTGATAACGTACTTTTTGAGTATTCTATCACTTAGGTCCTAAACCCAAATCCAGTAATAACCAGTTCTTGCCATCAAAGGGAAGACCCTTCTCCTCCCTGCTCTTGGGGCCAGTTTTACAGGCTCAGTACAGTGTGTGATTGCTCCCTGTCAAGAAGCTTGTTGGGATTCTGTTATTACTCCACACGTGCTCTTCTCTAATTTCATTCTATTGTTGACTCCAGTAAATTTGGCAAGAAAGAAACGCATTCTTAAATGTTTCACTGGTAAGTGCTGAAAGGAGTTAATTTTACAGCTGCCTATCATGATCCAAGCAGGGCTGAAATGTTTATAGTTAATATGCCTGTAATGCTATTTACTTCTGCTTCATGTTCACGTTCAGCTTAATAGCGGTAAGATTGAAAGAGAAATGCTAAAACACTGTGAGATGCAGAAAACTTGGTGTGTTATGTCTGATAATATAACAAGACCCAAAGGCAGAGCTTGGTGGGGCAGGAAGGTGAATTAAGTCATCCTCTGCAATCAAGAGAAGACCTCAGAGATTACGAAGCTGTAGAAAATGAGTATAAATCCTTAATATTTAGGAAGTAATGTTCCATTACTTCCCTCCAGCACACACAATTTGCTTGCAGTCTATGCCTCAGACCTATTCCTTTTTTCCCTTTTCAAACTCTGAGCTTCAGCCAAGCATTTCAGCATCTCTTGCTGCATTATTAAGCACATCTTTGGCTTTCTTGTCAAGGTAGTATCTAATACTTCTGGTGAAAGCAATGCAAAACAGAGATAGGATAATGTGGAAAGCAGAGAAAATAATTGTTTGTTTTGAGGTATGACTCAGAAGTAGGAAGTGTCCTGCCTCTGGAGTCTGGAGCCTGTGATCATCTTAGGCCAACTTGCCACATGCTGTCAGTAAACTACTGAAACTCAGACTGCGAGCTTTGAGGATAGCGCTTCTGAGGGCTCAGGGTAGGCAGAAACGGGCTTCAAAAATGAACTTAAAGGAGTGGTTTCTTGCTTAGAATGAGGGTGGAAAGAAAAATTAGACTTGTTTCAATTTCAGAATGTGAGAAGATGACTAAGCTTGGAAGAACGCAGGGGAAGGATGCGTGCTGGTGTCTGCACCGATCCTGACACTGACGATTCAAGTGTGTTTGGGCAGCTGTTACAGGGATGAGTTACCAGGCAGTGAAAGAGAGAGGACCTATAGCAAAGGTAGCCCAAGTTCTGTAAAACTAGGGAGCTACTGTGTCTGACATTATATGTGTGTTAGGTCTCCATCTGTTCTTCAAAACAAAATGCCTATCTAATTCTCTAAATTCTCACTCACAGCACTCTTTAGTTCTAATTTACATGTCTCTCTGATGTGAAATAGTGTTCTTGGCTGAGTCTGCTGCCATAAGGGCAGGATTATTTTAGTTTGGTTGGTTGGTTCTCTTTGGTTTTGTTTTCCTAAAGCAACCCTTGTCAGCTATACTTATTTAAATAGGAAATCTTGCTTAAATAAATGAAACAATTCAAATATGTTTGTCCAGAATTCTTGATGAAATATCTAGGGCACCTCTCATCATGTGATCAACATCATATCTATCTAATGATACACATGTTTTCAATGAAGAGAGAAAGGAAAACACCTGAATTTCTCAGATGATCGTTGGATGCTTCTGTGCTGGATCGTGGCTCATCAACCAAGGTGGTGGTATCTGGGCTTGAGATTTTTTGCAGTGCTGCTTGCCCACAGCCCACATTCAACACTCCAGCTTTACCCCAGCCCTCTGCTTCCACCATGTTTTGGAGCTTGTATGGATAGTCAATAAGTTTTTAATGTCTACTTCTACATCCCCAGATCTCCACTGAAAGCATACATTCTATTTTCTTTTAAATATCTTTCTTTCCTGGTTGTCTGCCCCATGTCCCTCAGAGAAGAAAGTAAAAACAACTACAGAACCATTGTCAAATGAAACTGTTTTAAACAGTTTCATTTTTAATTCAAGCTAGAAATAAAGTAATGGAAAGTTACCTGAACTGGTTTGTGCCAGTAGTGTTTTTTGAATCAGTCTTACCATACTGAAACATCTAAAAGTCTGAATTTCAAGACTTCATTGTATCACATTTTCTAAGATACTTTTATAGTTCCATGAGTGCGGAGTAAAGCTTGGAAAATGTTTAGATTAGAAAACCAAAAGTCTGAAATACATTCCATTATTATTAATTAATTAATTTATTTTGAATTTCTGACTGGAGGTGGTGGGGACACTAGCAAAACAAAAAATGAAAAGTGTTCCTTCTCAGGCTTGTAGCTTGCCAAACTGAAAACTTCTGTTCAGCTCTGTCAAACAGAGAAGATGTAATGGAAATTCTCTAATAGTAGACAGAAGCATGTACTTCCTGAAAAAAAAACACGAGCAATTGCTGCACAGGGTGGATTGCACTGCAGATGTGAGTTCTGATGTGCTTTCTGTCTACTCTGAGAGAGTTCACGGGATGTTTGACCTCTAATGCAGAATCACAGACTGGCTGAGGTGGGAGGGGACCTCTGGGGGTCATCTAGTCTGACTCCCTTGCAGTGCCTTCTAGAGCTCTGATACCAAAGTATACGTTCATGACAGACTTGCTCCCTTTTGTCACTTTTGTGATAATGACAATTTTTTTTGTTTGTTTCTTTGAATGAAGGAGTCAAAACCAAAACCAACTGAACAGACAAATAAAAAAAATTTGGAAGAATTCACAGGTTAGAAATTGTTCCTATCTCTTTATGTACAGTGGGAACTTTGGTATGATTACAGGTTGTAGAATGAAATTTCATATCGACATTAACATCTTCACACCAGTTAGATGATAGGAAGTATTTATCAAAGAATCATTTTAACTGAGAGCTAATTAACTGCTAGTGTGGGTCAGTACAATGCTGGAAGTGAAGATAACCTCACCATCATACTTTGGTACTTAATTTGCTGCATATCCTTGTTTCTTATGAAGATTGAATATGAGGAGCGGCTGAGGTCACTGGGCCTCTTCAGCCTGGAGAAGAGGAGGCTGAGGGGGGACCTCATCACAGTCTACAACTTCCTCACAAGGGGGAGTGGAGAGGCAGGTGACCTTTTCTCTGTAAACACCAGTGATAGGACCCGTGGGAATGGTGTTAAGCCGAGGCAGGGGAAATTTAGGCTGGACATCAGGAAGAGGTTCTTCACCAAGAGGGTGGTTGCACACTGTAACAGGCTCCCCTGGGACGTAGTCACTGCACCAAGCCTGTCTGAATTTAAGAAGCGATTGGACTGTGCACTTAGTCACATGGTCTAAACTTTTGGGCAGACCTGTGTGGTGCCAGGAGTTGGACTTGATGATCCTTATGGGTCCCTTCCAACTTAGGATATTCTATGATTCTATGAATACTTAAAATAAAAGTTGTAGCCTGCCATATTTAGGTTGCTATCTTTTCTCCAACTAATAGTTGTATATGGGAAAAAAATATTTAAATTCTATTTTTCTTCATACTGTTAATTTCAGAAAGCATTTACTTACATGTGAAAAAAAAAAGTTTTTGTCACTGTTACATCTTCAAAAGAATATAGATCTCAATAAATTTTCTAGTATACTAGTATAATAAATCTTAAGTGGAATCCTGGAACAGCAATTTCCTGTGGATAGTCATGAAGCAGAACATTGGAATACGGGAATGAAATAATATTTTTCAGAAACAATAAGTGCAGCCATAATGGTTATAGACTATTTTCTAACATTTCAATAATATGTTAAAGCGGTATATTGCTTTTTTAACAGAATCACAGAATGGTTGAGGTTGCAAGGGACCTCCAGGGATCATTTAGTCCACCCCCCCCACTCAAGCAGGATCACCTAGAGCATGTTACACAGGATTGCATCCAGGTGGGTTTTGAATATTTCTAATGAAAGAGACTCCACAACCTCTCTGGGCAGCCTGTTCCAGTACTCTGTCACCTGAACCATAAATAAGTTCTTGTTATATGGCGAAGAAAACTCCTGTAGTTCAGTTGTACCCATTACCCCTTGTCCTACCACTGGCCACCACTGAGAAGAGTTTGGCCCCATCCTCTTTACATTGTCCCTTCAGGTATTTGTAGGGGTTGATAAGATCCCCTCTCATTCTCCTCTTCTCTAGGCTAAGCAGGCTCAGCTCACTTAGTCTTTCCTCATAAAATAGATGCTCCAATCCCCTAATCATCTTTGTGGCTCTATGCTAGACTCTCTCTAGAAGTTCTATGTCCCTCTTCTACTGAGGAGCCCAGAATTGCACACAATTTTCTGGGTGTGGCCTCACTACAGTTGAGTAGGGGAAGAGGATCACCTCTCTTGACCTGTTGCCCACACTCCACCTGATGCAGGCTAGAATCCCATTGGTCTTCTTGTCCACAAGGGCACACTGCTGCTTCATGGTTAACTTCTTGTCGACCACAACCTCCAGGTTCCTCTCCGCAGAGCTGCTCTCCAGTAGGTCAGCCCCCAGCCTGTACTGGTGTCTGGGGTTGTTCCTTCCCAGGTGCAGGACCCTGCAGTTGCCCTTGTTGAACCTCATGAGGTTCCCCTATGCTAGCTCTCCAACCTGTCCAGATGTCTCTGAATGGCTGCATGGATCTCTGGTGTGTCAGCCACTGTGCCAAGCTTTGTATCGTCCACAAACTT
Organism: Aythya marila; assembly: GCF_965140915.1. Lineage (NCBI taxonomy): Eukaryota > Metazoa > Chordata > Aves > Anseriformes > Anatidae > Aythya > Aythya marila. The sequence goes on along the minus strand of NC_139043.1, from coordinate 98,363,856 downwards.
GCTGAGGGTGCACCCTGTCCCATCATCCAGGTCATTGATGAATAAGTTGAAGAGCACTGGATCCAGTACTGAAGTACTTGAAGAGGGCTTTAAAAAAAGAGAGCAACTTTTTGCTTGGGCAGATAATGATAGGACAGAGGGGAGTGGTTTTAAACTGAAAGAGGGGAGATTTAGGTAAGATGTTGGGAGGAAATTCTTTATTCAGTGATGAGGCACTGGCACAGGTTGCCCAGAGAAGCTGTGGATGCCCCATCCCTGGAAGTGTTCAAGGCCAGGTTGGATGGGGCTTTGAGCAACCTGATCTAGTGGGAGGTGTCCCTGCCATGGCAGGGGGTTGGAACTGTGTGGTCTTTAAGGTCCCTTTCCAACTCAAACCATTCTGTGATTCTGTGAATAATAATTTGAAGATATCATTGCTTCATAGAAAAACAAATGTAAAAGTAATATTATGAAAATGTAAAGCATAATACAATTTTCAATGAATTTGAGGAAGCACACAACAATGCGCATAAAAATTTGTTTCACGTAACTTTTCACTGAATTAGTTATCCCTCCAAGAACCAATTGCATCTTAGTCAATAGAGGCTGATTTTTAGATAGGTAATTGTTCCTAGTTAACACCCAAATTATTTGGTAAGTTTATATAGGGATTTAATTATAATACATCAGAATTTAACCTGTGCTGGGGTATAACATTTTTTCCCAATATTATCAGATCTGCTACTACAGAAATGTGAATGTTACATTTTGCATGGGCTCAGTTAGGAAACTGATGTTTGGTTTGGTATAGATCTGCTCTTTTAAAATTGTAGTTAGTGTGTTCAGTCATTGGAACAGTATCGTGCTTGTAAAACTTGCAGTATTTTGTAGTGTGGAATATGTGATGTGCACTGCAGTGCAAGGGAAAAGTAGTCTGAGCTCCTAGAAGAAAGCCTTGAAGAAATGCCTTTACATATATATATATGTATATGTAAAATGTTAATGTTCTGTGTTTGCTTTCTTTCAGAAAATGTAATTTTAAAATATAAGGAAATCTAATTGAAGAATGACAATATTTTAAATTGATGATTTTCTCTAAAAAGTTATTGTTATGCATTATGATGCCTGACATTTCTTTAGACCGATAGCTACATTGGACATGTGAGTGTGTAGAGAAGTCAGTTCTCTTCAGTGCTATAACTCTCAATTCTGACACTTCTCTCCACATGCACTTTACCCAACATGATCATTTACAACCCAATCTCTCCCCAGGCTTTAATCACTCTTTTTAGTGTCATTTTCCCCAGTGGCCCTTGCAGTTTCACTGGCATGCTTGCTCTATGGGATATGCATATTAAGACCTCAGTGGGGCTTAAAGATAAACCACATTCTTTGATCTCTGTCCTTTTATACCAGAAGAAATAACAATATAAACATCATCCAGTATGCTGCTATTGTATATGCCATCAGCTGCACCAAGGCTCTCACAGCTCTGTGCAGTGACTCTCTGCAATGCCTCTGGGTTAAGTCTTTGTCTGTTTTCCACAATGTGCTAATGATTGCTGCTTGACAGCTTGAAGGAAGCTACCCTGCAGTTCGAGAGAGCAGCATAAGTATTTGTTTCTAGAAGTCTCTGTAGAATTCTTCCATATACGTGTTAGTGCCTGAGGCTTTTCATGATTTAAGACAGGAGTTCACAAGAGTTGTCATAACAAGAATAAGAATAATATGGCAGAGAAGTGAGCTTCCATTTACAGCCAGTGCTGCTAATCACACTCTGCCTGCCCCAAGCGTGACCTGCAATTACTCAGCATCTCTGTGACTAGCCCCATGTTGAAGCAGCATGCAGGTCCGTGGCTAGGGGGAATGAAACTATTTCACCTAACAAATACAGGGTGTGAACTGGGATCATTCATTGTCTTTCCCTTAACAAGATTTAGGGGTCAAAAAGTGAAGGTAGGTTCAAAACAAACAAATGGAGGAAGTTCTTCATACGGCAGATCTGCAGGTGTGAAGCTATTTGTCAGCAGATTTGGTGGATGCCAAGAATGTAGTCAAGAACATGGTAAGGTCATGCATTAGAAATACCTCAAGTTTTAGTAAATGCAGAAATGGCTCAGGATGGCTGGAAGTGTCTTTGAAGGAAGCATTGATTATGTTTTCTCTGTGTTGTCATTTCCAGAATTTGGCTCTTATTGAACAAATACAGTTTTGAGCTGTGAGGATCTTTGGTATGACCCTGTATCTGTGCTTGTGTTCTTACTTTGGGTGGGAGATTATAAAACTTGAAATCCTGTCCATCAGTTCTTTCTATATTTTAGTGTTAGTTTCAGTGTTAGTAGAAATTGTGAGGTTGAGTTCATACTTGAGTGGAAAGTTTTTTTTTTTTTTTTTTTTTTTTTTCCTCATTCTTCAAAGAAACATTAAATAAAACAGTAAATAATTTGGCATTTTCAAGACAAAGGATTACTCCCAGCTGGATCATCTAACAGATTTTTCATGAAGTTCTTCTGTACTTTTCTAGTGCAAAGCAAGTGTTAAAAGTAATTCTGAATCTGCCTCGGATTCATTCTAGTACTGAGAGCTTTGAAAAACATTATATCCAAGAGAGAGGTTTGTATTCGAACCAACATAAAATCCAAGTAGTATAAATATTTCAGTACATAAGAAGAGCAAGAGGAAATCTGAACTAATGCTCTTTTGCCTGTGCTTGCCAAAGCTTCCGGGAGTGTGTTTAGCTGTACATAAATTCATTAAAATCTCTGTACATCAATTTATATGAGAAATAACAAATTCCAACCTGGTCATCCTTACGATTGGAGTCATACTGACATATTTATTTCATGTAATATTGTAGGTTTATTTGAGGTTGCAGAGGTAATGAAATTGCTGGGAGTGAATGAAAAAAAACAAACAAAGGAAGTAAAAAGCGAAAAAAAAATCATCCTTCTGTTTTTATATGCATGTAAAAAAGAGAAGAAATACCATTGGAGGGGTTGGAAGCATCTTGGATAAAGATGAACATCAACTTTATATTACAGGAATTTTACTTTTTTTTTGTTCTTATTGTGTAGCAGAGTTTTCTGATGATCATACTCCCTATGTAAATAATGTTTAAGCTGTATAAGTTGTCATCCATGTATCTTTTAAAATATTTGATAGCTTGCTTCTGAGGTTTTTCAAAGATTGTGTTTTCAAAGACCTATCAGGGAACTACTGCCTTTTTTTTTTTTTTTTTCCCTCTCCTGTCCTGGATAGACTTAGAAAAGATCAAATGCTCAGCTAATGAATGGATTAGTGCTTTTTCTCATTGCTTTATGAGTCTCAGATATTCCCAATGGAAATATATAAATAGATTTTGATAATGAATAAAGGGAAGATATATTTTAGTCCAAAAGTACTAATGCTGAAGGGCATGTCAAATACTGTAAGTTTTTTTCTTTAGGAAAGAAACTGAAAACCTCCAAGGAGTTTGGCTAGAGATCTTTTAAAATGGTGGGAAGTAATTAAAAGAAGTAAGTGCATAATGAGTTATTTTCTAACTCTAAAAGGATATTAGAAATACCTGAATTTTCTATCTGCAATACTGGGAGGTATAAGAAAATCTGGGGTCTCACACATTTAAAACTGTAAAAGTTTGCGCATTACCTGGTGCATTATTGAGGTTGAAATACATGTAGATTGAAAATGTTGCATATTTGGAACTGAGCTTGGAGGCAGTATTACAGGAAGAGAAATTAGATATCTTTTTATAATTAAAAAAAAAAAAAATAAAAAAAATCTCAAATTCTAATTTGAGAGGGTGGATATCGTGAAAATGTGGCAATCAACTGAAATTCTTCCCTTTCTCTAGAGATCTGTTGGAAACATGCTTATCCTTTTGATAACAGGTGATAGTCAGTGTTTCATTTTAAGCACAAATTATTTTGAAGGGCTGGGGAAATTAAGAAGAAACAGAATGAACTCAAGCTTTTTTCTCCTCTGCAGACTTTTTACGTTTCAATTCTTATACTTGAAAACATACATACTTTAAATAATCATGAAGCTCTTGGCACGCAGCTGAGAGGATGACAAGAAATAGAAAATGCTATATAACATATAGAGTTTATATATTATTAAAACCTCATCTATCATTAATAGTAAGATAATATACTATTATATCTCATATTTCCTTAATAGTAATGCATGTTTTATTTTGGAACTATAACAAACACATTTTGAACCAATCTTAAGCTTTTCCATGTCTGAGGCATTGACCTTTCTTGACATTTTTTTCCCCAAATCTTTTACCTCTTTTTTTTTTTCAGACCCACAGTAATAGTAATATAGCTGAAATTTTATTACCTCATAAAGTCCTCTGTCTTATTGTATTTCACAAAATTCTCTTAAATGCAGTCATTTGCAGGCATAAAGCATGAGGTTGTTTAAAAAACAGGATAAAAAAAGAGCCAATTTTCACTTTAAAGGAATAGCATCCTATTTTTCTCTCAGCTTCCAAGAAAGAAGAGAAAAAGTAGTGGGTCTCTGTTGCCTAGGAGAGGGTTTAATGGCTGCTACCAGCAACCATTTATGTCTTTCCTTCTTTAAAAATCAGGTACAATATTGCTCCTTCTTCCCTCAGGGGCGATACAAGAAAAGCAAAGCAAAGCTGTGATGAACCTTGCTCTTTCTGTCTGGAAAGAGTTCTATGGCACAACTGAGGATCTACTACAAGAAGAATACCTTGTCTTGACAGGACCAACATTTACCTAAACTTATCTATAGCAAACAAAATGTAACACTCAAAGTGCTGATGTTTTTGCTTTTTCTCCCTACCTTGTATACACTTGTATATTGTTTTTAATTCTTAATGGTAAGTCTGGCTGAGCCAAGATTTATATGACCTTGCACAAATTGCTTAATTTCTCTGGGCCTCAACTAACTTGGCAGAGCAGCTGTACAAAAATGGAAGATCACTGGAAAAACAGATGGGAAAGAAAAATAAATTTCCACAAAACATTATGTTTTGAGGTAATGTGAACGGAGGTGGTGAAGCAAACAATAGACTGGATGTAGTCTCCAAACAGATCACCCACTTGACCTACTCAGTGTAATAATTCCAAGGAGTTACTGTTCATTTCTGTGCATGTATGTGCACACATATTTCTGAGAGGACACTGAAGTTCAGACAGTTCAAAGGAAAATTTATAGTCTGATTGTCTGAGTCTCAGACTGATAGTCTGAGTCTGTTGTGAACTACTCTTATGCCATCACATACAACACAATAACATGTAGACAAATTTGTGTGTGTGTAAAATTTATGTAATAATGTATGTGTGTGAATAAATCAGCTTGAAAGCATGATACGGGGCAGTAAATCAGCTTGAAAGCATGATATAGGGCAGTAAAATAGAGTGCACACAGTAGTCTGCACTGTGTGTGTTACTTGGAATTAATTGAATTTGCTTCATTTTTATTTTACTATTTTTTTTTTTTTTTTACTATTTTATTTTCTATTTTACAAAACACGATTTTGTTATAAACTCTTGTGTCAAGCCAAGAAAGTGGGGCCTGACATACCTTCTACTGGCTGTTGCATTTGGAAATGTAGCCAAGGTAGCTTACTAGCCCTGCTCAAGTTCTGGCTATATTATATGAAATGCAAATTACTTCAAATATTATTACTAGAACTCTGTAAATAACTGGAACTTCTGACTTTCCTTGTAAACTAAATTAGCCAATAGTATCTTCTGGGCTTGCATTTCATATTTTAACATTAAGAAAATGCTGTATTCATGACCTGGGAACAAAGCATACTCTCAGATTCTTTTGCAGTATATAAATACCAGTACAATTAATTTGAAACATAAATATAGACAAGCAGTTCCACTTGACCTTTCTGGCTAGAAAATCAGAAGCAATTCATGTCATGACAAATATTCTTACTAAAAACTACAACGTTGCTTTTGCAGGCCAATATAAGCTGCCAAACATTGATGAGGCACTGCTGGGTTCAGACACTGTTGTTAGTCAAGATTTTTGGGGCAATTACATTTCTGTAGAGGTTGGTAGTTGCTCATCTGTGTATTCTACTCAAGGGAAAAATTTGTTCAGCCATGGATATTAAACTGTTATGGAAATATTTCTAGGAAATCAATCAAGCCAAATGTTTTTGCCAAATAAAGAGAAAAGCTAATTTCTCAGAAAGTATAAGAAACTACTTGTGTCTGTATTTATTTATTTATTTATTTATTTATCTATTTATTTATTTATGTTAAATGGAACATTATGTTAAATAACATTCCCAAGGTGGTAGATATTGACTTGTTTTAAGGAACTTGGATTTACTAAGAACTTTAAATAGCAAATTACCTTTTGCTTCATGTATCTAGTCTTACTCGTCTCTTGGGTTCAGCCAGCTTTGATTTCTCTATGCCTAAATAGCTTGATGATTTTTTTCTGGTTGTGGTCTGGAGGTGAAACTCATTTGTTTTAAGGCAAGAAAATTATGTATGTTTTTTCAGTTTCTCTTCATTGTTGAAGAGAAAAATTAAGTAGCCTAAAACAAAACAAAAACAAACAAACAAACACAACCAACCAACCAAAAAATCTTAGTGAGTCTTGTACTTTACTAGAAGTTTCAAAGTTTGTTACAGTACTCGCCATAATTGAGACTATAGCTTAGAAATTTTCTTATAAACAAATTATTTTCTAACTGAATTGATTACTTCATATGACATAAATTTAGTACGACTTTGGAAAGCAATATGGAGAGAATTCATCTTGATGTCATATTTCTGCTTGCATTGAACTCAAAAGCCTTTGGAATAGCACTGAGTATTTTTGTGAATTTCACAATAGAGAGTTTATTTTGTAATTTAGCAACTGGAATAGCTCATGTAGAAAAGAAGCCAATATGATGTGGGCAGGTACTTTAACAGACTATTAGATCATTATTTATCAGAAGATATGTAGAATCACTCTTCTAATCTGGAGTTGTAGTATTCATACAAAGCCATTGCCCTGAGAAGGAAGTCAGTTGTGTGTGGCTGGGAATGACTCAGTTTAACCTTTTGTAGTGTACCGAGAGAAATTACTGTTCAGCAGCCTTTGTTCTCTGTCCCTAATCAAATGCAATCAAACTAGGTGTCTGTTTTGTCTTGTATTACTTTAAGAGCCAAGTGGTGCCAGGATCATGATTCTGTCAATCTTAAAGGAAGTTAAAGGGTGAAAAAGTCATATTGGTCCAACACTGAAGTACAAACTAATGGGACTCCTCTGTGAAGCTGATTGGCAGAGAGTCAAATGCTGACACCACACCTTAGGACTCTAAAGGTAATATCTTTCAAAAGCAACAACTTTCACCTGACCTTGGGGACTCTGTGGAGGAAGGTAGGGAAATATTTAAAACCATATTTATAAGTATGTTAACTGTTAGCAGTTACAAGCTAAGAAGCCTGGTTTGCACTACTGACACTTGTTTCTGGCGTAGCTAATATCCCAAAGGTAACTTTGAAATCCCAGTAAGAGGTTCCGACAGGATTGCCCAGTGAAGCCGAGGCGCTGTTGTGGGGTATTCATCTCCTTCTTTCACCTCTGAAACCATCCATCGGCTCAAAGCCTTGAGCATAATCACTATAAAAAATTGTCAGGTGAATGAATATTTCTACCATCATTTCACTATGATAATGGGTTTCCAGACTTGGATTTTAGTAATGATGCTATTAATTTAACATCTAAAAATTATTGATTTAATAATATTTGCAAGTACTGGAGATCTTGATGGTAGTGTACAATTACCAGTTAGTAGAAAACAAAACAAGAATATCCATTTAAATATATTAAGGTGGATGTGTTTTATTAGTGTTATCAGATTTTGCTGATATACAGTCAGAAGATTGACATATGTTGTATTTCCTTGTGAAAATGTGACAGCAATACCTTCCTTGTTTGACTTACTTACACACTTTGTGTGTTTGTGTGTGTGTGTGTATGTGTCTTTCAAATAAGCAATGTCTGGCATGCTTGTTTCTTTACATTAGCTGAGTCTTGAATTTTCAGAAGAATTAATATATACTTTTCCAGCTTTCACCCCTTTGTGCTGTCCTAAGACTCATAAAGCAAGAGGGATTGATAGGTTCAGCATTTTGCTCATCTAACATGGAGAAATCATTTAGAAAGTGATTTATGGTGTTGCAGTGAAGCAGTTCATAAAGGATAATGTCTTTCTAGTTAGAATTCACACGCTGTTACATAGGAAGGGCTTTGGCATTTGAAGGAAAAAGTCAACTGTGGTGCCATCAATTTATAACAAGCTATTTGAATGTAGGATAGAGGGAATACCCATGAAACTTTTTATTTCTGAGAATATTAGCTTCCTTGATAGTTAAACTTAATTACTCATGGAGGATGCCATTTGACAATTAGCCATAGATTTGCAGCTGTAGTGAAGGATGGTTGGAAGAAAAAATGAGGCACTAACCTATACAGCATTTCTGTGTGTGTAGAAGAGGTAATTTATTCATGGATGAGCCTCTAATTCTCCTGTCTTTGACATATTAAGATGACATAAAATGGGAAGGTTGAGACAGGCTTACCCAGTTTATTTCCACTTCAATATTCAGCAACAATAAAATTAGAATATATTTTCTTGTTATCAGCTGACCTGATAGTTTTCAATACACACTAGAATGAAAGCTATTACAGTGGTCCCCAGATATTTGAGTCTATTCCCATTGCTATTCCACATTCCTTTATTACTAGTTGTGATATAAATCTCAATTCACTTATTCTCTCAGTTTAAAACCAGCTGATGCTGCTCCTATCCATCAGCTTGACTGATTGTTGAATTTGGGATCCTCTGCCTGTGGCTGCTGCTCCTGCCCTGCTGATCATAGGAAGCAGGAAATGACCTGCTGACACACTAACACTACCAGTGCTCTCTGTGGAGGAAGAATATATTTTTTTTTCCTTTGAAAGTTCACAAATATACCTTCAAAATTTTAAGGTAGTGCACTAGCGTGGGCTGTAGGTTGAAGAGGAGTGGGGCATGGATTAGCAGGTGGGGTGTCAGCTGAAGTGACAGATAAAGAGGGATTTGTTAAAATATTAATGAAATGTGTAAGTTCTTCTGTGTGCAGAAGTAGAATAACAAGTCTTAGGGGACAGACCTAAAGCTTTGTGAAGGGTAATTGGGACCAGTCATGACATTAAGGCACTGAGCTAGACAATGCCTTGCTTGTTAAAGTATGTACAATGAAAAGTCAGAGTAAAACTTTATATCAAAGAGTAGATTAAACCTGTCTCCTTTAGCTTTCTTCTCTTAACTTCTCTGGATGATTGTCCCCCTCTACCCTGCCTTTGTGAGGCCTCACTTGGAGTACTGCATCCAGGTCTGGAGTCTCCAGCACAAGAAGGATGTGGACCTGTTAGAGAGCCTCCAGAGGAGGGCCCCAAAGATGATGAAGGGGATGGAGCACCTATCCTACACAGAAAGGCTGAGAGAGTTGGGGCTGTTCAGCCTATGGAAAAAAAAAAGGTTCCGAAGGGACCTCATTAATTTCCTTTTAAAAGGAGGGACCAACCTTCATTTCCTTTTATAACAGTTACCCATCTGGTTGATAAATGGAAGCCATCTGATGTATTATTTATTTATTTATTATTTTTTTATATTTCAGCAAAGCTTTTGGTACCAGCTCTCATAGCATACTTTTAGACAAAATGTCCAGCATACAGCTAGGCAAACACATAATATGATGCATGAACAATTGGCTGACTGATTGAGCTCAAAGGATTGTAGTGGCGTTCCCTGGGGATCCATTTTAGGGCCAATTCTCTTCAGTGATCTTTATACATGATCCGGATGCAGGACTTGAATGCATACTAATTAAGTTTGCAGATGATACTAAGTTAGGAGGAACAGAGAGATCTTGACAAATTAGAATACTAGATGATCACCAAATGTATGTCATTTAACAAGAGCACATGCCAGATTCTGCATCTGGGACAAGGCAACCCTGGGTATATGTACAGACTGGGGAATGGGCAGCTGGAGAGCAGGCCCACAGAAAAATTGTGAGGATTTGTGGTCAATAGGATGTTGGATACAAGTCAGCAATGTACCTGGACAACAAAAAGGGCCAACCATACCCTGGAGCGCATCAAGCACGGCATTGTTAGCCAGTCAAGGGAAGGGATTGTCCCGCTCTGCTCTGTGCTGGTGCGGCCTCACCTCGAATGCTTTGTGCAGGTTTAGGCACTATGGTATAAGGACAAAACTATTAGAGCATGTCCAAAGGAGGGTTATGAAGATGATGAAAGGACTGGAGAGGAAGACACGTGAAGAGTGGCTGAGGTCCCTTGCACAGAGCAGAGCAGGCTGAGGGGAAGCCTCATGGTGGCCTGCAGCTCCCTCATGACTGGAGTGGAGGGTCAGGCGCTGAGCTCTGCTCACTGGGGACAGCAACAGGACCCGAGGGACCAGCATGGCATGGAGCTGGGACAGGGGAGAGTCAGGCTGGGTGTTATGAAAAGGTTCTTCACTCAGAGGGTGGTTGGACAGTGGGACAGGCTCCTCAGGGAACTGGTCATGGCACCAAGCTGCTGTAGTTCAAGAAGCATTTGAACAATGCTCTCGGACTCATGGTCTGATTTTTGGGTGGTCCTGTCTGGAGCCAGTAGTTAGACTTAGTGATTAGTATTTCTTCGGAGTTTTATATATCTTGTATTTTCAAGGAATATAGAGGGATAAGAGAACTGCTCAACTGGAAGCAAATTAGTTGGCTGTGAGTTAATGTAGTTTTGTTTGCTGCTAACATCATTTTTTTCTAAGTAAAGATGAAATTCTGGAGGGAGAGGTGGGGGGGGCAGGGAAGAAAAAGTGAATTCTAGTTCTTTCAAGCATAGCTTTGATAAATATGTTTGAAAACCAAAGCTTGAAAACCAAATCTATTTTGAGAACCAGTTGTAATTATCTCTCAGTTTTCTGGGTAATGGAGGATTTTGATACCCAAGAGAAAAGCACAGTTAACACAAAGCTATGCAAATGAAGTTTAGAAAATACAATGCCTGTGCAAAGTCCATGAAGTTCACTGCCATGTGCATGAGGTTTTACTATTTTCAGACCTGAGCTGATTTGTGTTAACCGTAATCTGAATAATTGAGAATGTCTATTTCCAAAGATACAAAGATGTACCAGGATAGATCTAAATCTGTGATTTTTCAAAAATGTGATATGATGGCAAAAAACCTGGAGGAATGTCCAGAGTCCTTAAATTCCATATGGGCAGAAAAAGAGGACACATCTGAGGAAACTTAAATATGTAATAGCCCGGTATCTTCTGAAATGAAAAAGAGAATCAATTAAGTTTATTTATATCTGTGGCCACATAGTCAAAACCAGGACCTTGTCTTGCTTAAGGGAGGTTAAACAATTCAAAAAATACTGTTTCATGCTTTAGAACACTTTTACCTCTTCAAGGTATAAGCCATAATTCTGTGCATGAGAAAGAAGAAATAAGTCCTCAGCAAAATTAAAATGAAACTTCCTATTCTTTCTTTAACAAAAACTGATGTTGAACAATGTGATGAATTCAGATGCCCTCTAAGCACATAATTCATTTTCAAGCGTCTTCTTTTAGATCCTATTGAGTTATGGATTACTGAGCTTAAGTCACGAATTACAAAATTAATCACTTATTAATTACTTCTGTGAAGCATGTTACACACAATTCCTTTTGAAATTATGTAGCCTTAAGATAAGAGAGACTTATACATGTGTTGATAAGCCCTAGAAGTAATAGTTTTCAGTCAATAGGAGGTTTCCTGAAATCATGAGTGATTGGTAGGAAAAAATGTTATTTATTTTGTAATTTAAATGATATCTAAGATACAAACACAGCTAACCTTTTGGTGTGAAGTTAGTTAAAGGTTATTTTACTAAAAGTGTCATTTATCATGCTGTTATTTTCTTCCCCTGCAATTCTTTAGAAACTTTCCTTATATGAGAAATCATGATATGCATATCCATGAGTCAGTGGAATTTTGCAATAATACACCTGATGGGTACTGCCATACTTAGAATGTTAATATTTGTATGGACAGTTCAAATCCAACCTACCTCTTTTAACTTAAATTACACAATTTTTACTAAATCTTCCTAGGATTAACATATCTGAAAAATTTACTCTTAGATTAGTCTTAATGTCATCTTTGCTGACAGAAATTTGTAGAAGGGATGGTATCTCAGCAGAGGAGTAAAAACCAGATGATAAAAGAGGCTGGCTGTATTTTCAGGAATTGTGAATCTGGCACATATTTTAGAGTGGAAGACATTCAGAATATAAAAATATTTTATGTCAGTCTTCTCCAAATGACATTTGTCATCATCTCATGTTGAAACTTAGTTTGGCACTGTTTTGAAAATAGGGTGAATAACACATTCATTTAATTGTTTAGGGAAGTATTTTTTATTTTTTTTTCAACCATAGTCAAATAACTGGGATACATAGGCACTTTGGATTAATGTACAATGAAATGTAGTCAACAATAATGTTTATCATTGAGGGTTACTTTCGTTGTAGAAGTAACTGATATTTTCAGAAAACTTCTGGCTAAGGTTTGTTAGTTTATCGGGAATACCATTCAGAAATAGGAGGTAGCTTCCTTTACCACCTATTCTTCCAATTTCTTTGGATGACTCCACTAGACTTATTCTTGAGAGTTTTGTTTTGAATGCTACTAACATGGGGAATTATAACTGAAGTGGCCGTGTCACTTATATTTGTTATATATTATCATGGTTCTTTTATAAGTAGTTCATTGCTGGATGACATTTACAGGTACTGCCTTGGATATAGTGCACTTCATGTTATTTCCTATATCTGCTAATTGAGTGTTGTAGAGCTTACAAAGCTGTTGTCATAGATAACCTATCTTACTTTTCATATCTATCTCTCAATATATCGTCAGAGTATGTTTTTTGTTGTTCTTCCACATATGGTTTTAAATACTTGCTATTTAGAGAAAAGCATACTTTATTTCAGCTAATGGTTTCCTACTTTTGAGATGCAGTAGAAAATTCTGGAATCACCTAAGATTTATGGGCTCATTTATGTGCACAGTACTGCACCCTTTCTCAGTCATGCTTTCTTTTATAAAGCAATAAAGTGAGTCATTGTGACTAAAAATGCAGTGATAGAGTAGTAATGGATCACTAACTCCCCTGAAGCTTTCATGCCATTAAACTATGTGTAACTAATCAGTGCAGAGACTTAGGGGTGGAGTAGGATCTGGCACATTTTCAGGAAAATGCATTTCCTTTTTCAAAGTGAAACTTTGGGTGGCTTCACTCCTAATGTTGGTGAGAGGATCCGCCTAGTTGATGGGAGTACTATAAGCCCTGCACCATCAGGGGAAGAGCTGGGGTGTGGAGGAAGTTGGTTTGGAGATTTGTCAATGCCTTGATCTAAATATTCTGAAGAAAATGACACAGCACTTGACTGTAAAACAATGGTAACACTTTGCATTTTCCAACAAATATCTCAAAAATCTTGCAGATACCATTAAACTTGTAAGTATTTGTTATTAAAATAAATAGTATTTAGAAAATGTGAAGCATGCAATGAAAGAAGAAATCCTATTTTCTATTATTATTTTACTCACTGAAATTCCCAGTAAAATCATAATAGTATTTTTTGATAAATTTTAACAGAGGCTCAAAGAGGTTTGGTTAATGTTTCATAGGAAGTCTACTATAAAACTGGAGTAGAACCCAGATTTCCTATTTTGTGGGTCTATTGTAACAAAGCAATCTTCCCTCCTTCATACAATGAATGGTTTGGCCCTATATTCCATCCAGCATTTTGTTGTTTTAAGCTACAGTAAATGTGTTAAAATATACAAGCACTTTTCTGATGTTAAGTGCAAGACTCTACCATGAATAAGGAAAGGTTACACCAAGGCATCATCTAGGTCCTCATTAGGTGGCCTCTGTCGAGGTCTCATAAGACTGTTATTGCATAAAACATGTTGGTTTTCACTGTGTATATTGCAAGGATGTGAATATTCATGGCCCTGTATCTGTTACTGATATATCCCTTTTTCTGCAGTCAGTGTAGCTGAATTGATCCTTGCCCAGAATCCCACTGAGATGACAGCATTCGTAGAACACTGTTTTCACAGAATCACAGAATGGTTGAGGTTGGAAGGGACTTCTTGAAGTCTTCTGGTCCAACCAAATGCTCAATCTGGGCCACCTAGAACAGGTTGCCCAGGACTGTATCCAGATGGCTTCTGAACATCTCCAAGGAGGGAGGCGCCACATACCTGCTGGGCAACCTGTGCCAGTACCTGGTCATCCTCACAGCAAGAAGTGCTTCCAGATGTTTGGATGGAACCTCCTGTGTTTCAGTTTATGTCCACTGCCTTGTGTTCTGTCACTGGGCAGCACTGAAAAGAGCCTGGCTCTGTCCTCTTTGCCCTCCCTTCAGGTATTTATAGACATTTAATGAGATCCTCCTGAGGATGCTGAGATCCTCTTCTCTAGGCTAAACAGTCCCAGCAATCTCAGTGCTTCCTCATAGGAGAGATACTCCAGACCCTTCATCATCTTTGTGGCCCTTTGGTGGACTCTCTCAAATATCTCTGTGTCTCTCTCATACTGGTGAGCCCAGAACTGGCCAGAGTACTCTGGGTACAGCCTCACCAGGATCCTAGAGGGGAAGGATCACCTACCTCGGCCTGCTTGTTGTACTTGGCTTAATGCAGCCCAGGATACCATTAGTCTTCTTTGCAGCAAGGGCACATTGTTGACTCATATTCATCTTGGTGTCCACCAGGTCCCTCAGGGAGTATTCTGCAAAGCTGCTTTGCAGCTGGGTGGTCCCAACATGTACTGGTGAATGTACTGGTTGTTCTGCCCCACGTGCAGGACTCTACACTGCTCCTTGTTTCTGTCAGCCCATTTATCCAGCCTGTTTAGATCCTTCTGGATGACAGTGTGTCTCTGGCATGCCAGCCACTCCACGCAGTTAAGTGTCATCTGTGAATTTACTGAGGCTTCATTCTACCCTCATTGTCTAGATCATTAAAGAAATGTTGAACAGGACTAAACCCAGTACTTACCCCTGGAGTACATTGATAGTTACTGGCCTCCAGCTGGACTGCATCACCACAACCCTCTTGGCCTAGCCATTCAGCCCGTTTTCAGTCCAGGGCTACATTACACAATGCATCATCCCAGAAGGGAGTCTCAGCTGGGAGATGATAATGTCTCTCAGAAATCTTCATTGGTTCAACTGTGTCCAATTTTGTTGACTCAATAGTGTGGCTTTAGATGAATGAGTAGTGTGGGTCTTGTCATTCTTGGCTGATTCATTCCCTCCCATATCCAGGGACTTGGACCATCCATGAGTTCCTGCTCTAGGACAGTCTGCTGCTGAGTCCAGCTGGTAGCTGCTTACTAGCAATGTCCTTTAGGGGTCAGTTCTAGGGCTAATTCTGTGCAATATGGTGAGTGAGGGGACAGAGATGGGACATTTGCTGTGCTCTCAGCAGATGATAGAGGACAGGGCTGCTCTTCAGAAGGATCCTGGTAGGCTGGAGAAACAGTTTGCAGATGCTGCTTAATGTCAAATACAGTCAGGTGCATAGTCCTACATGTGGGATGGTATAATCCCATGCACCAATGAAATTTTGGGGCAGACTGGCATTGTATGGAAAACAACTTTGGAGGAAAGATATGCGAGTCATGGTGAAAAACAGATTGACCATCAGCCTGCAGTGTGTCCTTGCATCAAAGAAATTCAGCTGCATCCTGGGCTGCATTATCTTGACTGTAGCCATCAGATCAAAGGATTTTTTTTTTTTTTTTTTTCCCGCCTTTGTTAGGCAGAGAAAAAACAGATCTGTAACACTGTGTCTTGTTTTGGGTTCCCCAGTGATGTTCCCTGGAGTGCGTGGTGTATGAGGAAAAGCTGAGAGGACTGGTCTTGAACAAATCCAGCTTTGAGCTGAAAGCTTTGAGAAGAAAACACTGATAGGGAAATTGTATTGCTGTCTAGGGCTACCTAGCAGGATAGCTTAGAAAAAGTAGAGAGAGAGTCCTTTTGGAGATGCATGTTGATGAGGGTCATAAGTTGGTACATGAGTCATTTCTTTGAGATATAAGAATTTTCCTTCTTTAGTTTTACTCCCGAGTGTGGTCAAATACTGGAATAATTTGCTCAAAGCAGCTGTAGAATCTCTGTTGGAGCTAGATAAAACTGAGCTAGATAAGACCATGAGCAACCTGCTTTAACTGGACCTTATTTGCACAGGGGATTGAACTAGACAACTTTCAGAGGTCCCTTCCAGCCTGAATGATTCTATGATTCACCTTTGGTTTGCTTACTCTGATCTCATGAACAATAGTGTACTTTTACAAGCAGTGGAACAGGATGTTAAAAGATGTTTATCCTGAAAGTTATTGGCTTGGGCCTTGAAAATGAGCATTAGATGGTAACCAAGCAATTGCAACCATACCATGCAGCTATATTCTCTCTAAACATCTAATCCCTTCTGTGGTTGTGTCAAATTATGGTCTGTCCAAAGTAATAAAGAAAAAAAATGATTCTGTTGTACAACTGAGTGATGCAAATGATACCAATACCCTGTCTGCTTTCCTCCTTCTCTGATGTAATTTGGATTATAGTCTTCATTACAGGAGCTCCTATTTTTACATTTGACATTTTTCCTGCAAGGTTTCTCATGCTTGCTTGATACTGTCCTCTTGAACAGACAAAATGGCCACAGTGCCCCAAAACACAGCATTCTTCTATCCATGTCAGTGGATTTTCTTCCTGTCTTCACCCATTCATGTTTTTTGCTGCTGTCTTCTATAAATGACTAATTCTGTGGAACTCACTCCAGGATGATGGACCTTCCTATCTTCATTTGTTACAAATGCTTCAAATCATACAGTTTAACACTTGCACCTGTCACTTCCTAGTGTTCTGATTATGAATTCATAGAAACAGAGTCATTAAGGTTGGAAAAGACCTTCAAAATCATCTGGTCCAACCATCACTCATTACACATTTAAGGGTCTTCATTGTTTCAGAATGTTTGATGTGTGTTATCATTGCAGACACGGCTCTGCCGTTATGAAACAGGAAGCAAGAAACATTAAACAAACAAGAAGGAGAAAACTAGCATCTCCACTCTGGTAGCATTACACTTATATTTATTATAACAAGCTCAGTATATTCGTCAAATTCCTGATAGGTTTATGACCCCAAAACCACAGTTTTTAATCTGTAGCCCAGTTCCCCAGGGCATGAGACATGTGTCTGAAATAAATGGTGCAGTATATTCACAGGTATCTGAATCCAAGTAGAAAAACTGTCTGTGAAAACATGTCCAACTCTGCTTATGTGAGAGAGAATGAGAGACTGAAAGCAACTAGTAGACTCCTCTTGGAGGGGAAAGTAATGTTTTTGGATGTTTCAGTTTATCTCTGACTTCCCCATACTTGTCAAAATTCAAATCTCTTATTGAGATATAAGTGTGCCACAGTAAAATAAATCTGGGCACAGGTTTATTTAGGTGTTCCTTGACTGTTGTGATGTTATCATAGCTGGGAAAATTGTTTTTCATTGTTAATATATGTCAACAAATACCATGTAGCAGAAAATCTGTTCATGTTTAAAAACATGCTAGTTTGGGGGCGGATGACCCTAGGATTGGCTAGAACCTGATAACACTAAAGCAAGAGTTATGCTTAAAGTATGGTAGAGTTTTTAAACTACAACCTATGCCCAATGGGGTAAAAATGAAAATAGAAAAAATTAAAATATATTCAGTGTGGAAATACAGTACTCTGTCAGACCCATGTATAGGATTAATAGAAGGGTGTATCCTTTCTTTGTTCTATTATGCAAACTAGACAATACATTCATTAATTCAATCTAATCAGACTTTCACAATCAGGTTCTGGCATAGGACTATTGCAAATATTTCCTGAATTGTTAGCCAGCCACATTTAGAGCAACTGGGGAAAATATGCTGTGATAACCCCTTCATTGCCAACATACTTCATTTAAGAAGCAGAAGTCCTACAGACTCTCTTTAGGAGCTTTGGTCTGGTAGGCCACTGTTTTTCTATGTGTGAAGAAAAATTGCTGCCTATATTTTCATACCTCTGTCAGGGTTGTTTGTCAGCCTCCCAGGAGGAGATCCACTCATGCACACACCAAGGTACAGCCTGTTGATATTCATCCCAGGTCACTGTTTGCCTGTCAATGCCCTTTGAATGTTCCTTTTTAAGGTTGATAAAGGATCTTCCCCTGGGAGCCATAAGGATATTTATTATGAATTTGCTGGTACCTGCCCTGTCTGATAGTCAGCTGCAAATCAGTCCTCTAAATTGCAAATAAATTAAGCTTTTTAGCAACTGTATTTTAAAATTATCTGGGAATTCATGTGAGTTTTCTACAACTGTTAGAAATAACAGTCAGTAATGGAACATCATAGCTCTGCAAAAGTCTGTTAAAATGGCATTGCATGGGCAGTGTCTAATTAATTAATGAACATGAATACTTATATTGAAGAAAGCTCATAGAAACAATGTCAACATATCTCAAAATGTATCTGCTTCAAAGTGGAGTAGCATTGATTAGATCCCTTTTTGAATAACTAAGCATGATATTCAGGAACACAAGTAAAATTTATATTTCAGTGAATGACAGATTTTACAGTATCTGTGCAAGAAATGATCAAAATAGTGAAACAGTTCCTGTGCCAGAGCCTTCAACAGAGGTGAACTAGGATGTGTAGTCTTAAAGTTATATACTTAAAAAACTTTTTTGGTGTATGTCATGAAAAAAAATCAATTTCAAAAATCAAATTCTTTATACAGCTATGTATACTGCTATTCTCTATACATGCAAGCTTAAAGTTGGTTCAGCTTCCTAGAAAGGCCTTTACTATCTCTAAACTCCTCAGAGATGCAAATTTCCTAAAATTCCCTTTTGCTTCTCTTCTTTACCTGAGAGATTCTCAGTCCCAGCTGCTTCCCTCCACACTTCTTTGATGACAGGAGTCAGGTGAAGACAAGAAGCAATATTCATGATCCTCTGCAATTAAGAAGATCTCGGATTTCAAACACTAAATCTAAAATTCTTGCAGCAAAGTGTGTGTGGGTGTGCAGTCTAGAGATTAAATGAAGTAATTCTTGCCAGCTTCTGTTGAGTAAATTGAAGTAATAAATACATTTAATCAAATGAATACATTCAAGGATATTAACTGCTTACAGAAGCTGCCTTAACAAAAGAACCTAAGTTCATTATTGGAAATATTTTATATTTTCTTGTCACTCTTTGCAAAGGGCTAACAAGAATAAGGACTGGGGGGGAGATGCTATTTTGAGCCATTGACTGCTGGGAAAAACTCCATTAACTTCACAAACATTTCGTCAGAAAACAGTTTATGCCTTTACTATTCTTGGCTGATTTTTTTTTTCTTCATTTTCAGTCTCAAAAAGTTTCTGTGTGGATGAGTATATAGTCTGTTTTCAACAGTTTAGCCATGGTACTAAAACTCTGGTAGACTGCTGCTTAGAGGCAGCCTGAATTGGTGACTGAGGACATTATTTCACACTTGAGAACATTCTCTATCTAACTGTGCTTGGCTGCCTCTGGCAAGGTAGAGCCACAAAGAATAAAACTATTCTGCAAGTGATTTTTATTCATGTAAATTTCCAGATGTGATGGTTTAATAAGATACTTGAATCTGGGGTAAATTTAGCAAGTTGGAGAAGGATGAAAGTTGCATTGGAGTAGGTATGATTTAGGTGCTGTATCCTGAAGCTGTCAGACAATCAAGGTAAGAGTTCTTTGATTTTTAAATCAAAGAACATTTCTTACAAGACTATCAGGTATGAACAGTAGTTCAAGTGAATTCTAGGGAAGACATAGTGATTTTGTTGTGGAATTCCATGTATTTGCAAGGTCTGGCAGCTATTACTGCTACAATTTTTTCCACTATTTTCTTTCATTTGTGCTAGGATCTTTAGGTTCCATATATGTGATGTCCCCATCTTTAATTATTTTTCATTTTGTTCCTAAAATGATCCTTAATTGTTGAAATAGGCTCACAATAATTTCAAGTGAAAATTTCTCAGGATACATCTTAATTTTCTTTTCTGGCAGACAGCCAAAGATCATATTCCCTATTCATTAAGACAAGCTACAAAAGCTGGTGTTAATCGGAAGGGTCTAAAAGTACTTTTGAGAATGAGGTTACACAGGTATCTTGACTCCTCTTAATTTTTATTTTATTTTATTTTTTCTTAAGAAGGAACTCAGCTGCAGAAGCTGGAGGGGACAGTAGAGTGCAGGTGTGACTGGGAACTGTAACTCCACTCAGCTGGTCTAAGTGCATGAGCCTAAACATGGCCACATTGCTCACAACTGAGGCCACAGTCAATATTATCTCCTGGGTTGATATTTATTTTTATTTATTTATTATTATTTTTTTTTAAACAAGCATTTCTTCTTCAGGCTTACTGACTTACTTTTCTCTCAAGACATCATTCTAAAATGTCTTTCTAAGGTAGAATAATTATCTGAATTATCTAAGGAAGTTTCAGGTGGGCTGAGATCAGGATGATACTGTGGTTTGGCAACATTTTCAGTGGTCTGGCTGCAGTTGTAATAGAATTTATTGCTGGAGATCAAGAAGATCAGTTATGGCCATATTTCAGTCTAGAGCAAATAAGGGAATTCAATCTTTCTCCTGAAAACTGTGTTGACCTTGCTTTGGAGATGGAAGGTTTTAGTGAACATTCTGAAGTCAATGTGATTTTGTTTTTGTTTAGTGTGGCCCTAACAGTATGGGTTGCTTACTGATTTACTGAGAACTATCATTGTTGCCTTGTTGCTCTTGTGTCACTCTTGTGGATATATCCAGCCCTAAAAGAGTGTGAGATACCTTCATCCACGTACCCTGGCAATTAAATGATGTTACTTACAATTTAATACAATTGTAAAATAAATTGTTATGTATCTAGAATAGAAAATAGAATAGTATCTGTTTTATTTTGTTATTGTTTGGATTACACATATAAGTTGTGGACTGCAGCTTCTCAGCCGCTGATCTCTCTGAGCTGTTAGTTCAATCAATTCAATTGCTTACAGTGCAGGGAACCAGTCTGATGTAAGTCTATATAAATACAACAGACATAGAAGAATATGATACAAACATCACTATGACATTGTGGCTATAGAAATATTTTCTATATAAGTATAGAAACATGCAGTATTTTATATACAGCTCTGTGTTTTAAGTGCTCCTTCCATAGGAATTTACAAGCATACGGGACATAAAGACTGGCACAATCAAATCTGTCATACTTGAAAACAACTGCCAGGAAACAAACTCCCAGCAACGGGTTTAGATTCATATGACTTACAGACCTGGACCCTTTCTGCTAACAATAAAGTGGCCAGATATGAGATGCTTGCAAGTGTGTGACTGTACACCTCTGGATCTGACCTACAGACTACAAACTTCATGACCAAACTGTATTGCAACAGAGAAGATAAATGACTTTAATATTTTAAAAATACTTAGTGACTTCCATCCACTGCTATCAAATCATAATAAAAATAGCCAGTATGGCCAAATTAGTCTTTTTCCGCATAACCAAATAATTCAAGTCATATATATTCATGCCAGTTATTAGTAAGTCCTAGCTACTTGTCTTTTCTTTCCACTGAAAAACATTTTTCTTATTTCAGATGGCATTGTACAGGATGAAACAAGGTAGAATTCATGTCCAGTGAGATACATTAACACAAAGCTGTAAATCCTAAACCACTTCATTGTTGTCTTCACCTGTCTGGAAGGATTTGTATATGTTCTGATTTTTTTTGATAGCTAGATAGATAGCTAGGATAGCAAGATAGATAGATAGGATACAGTTATCTTGAATAATTTTGAATTTCTTTTGTCTTGTTAAGAGTTTTGTCTTTGGCTAGGTCTGACCACACCATGATTTCCTTCTGCACACGGGTGCTGGTTGGGAAAGCAAATTGTAGGTCAGCTGTGAAATCTGTTTTCACTGTAGTATACTATGCTCATTCACTTTCCAAGCACAGTTTACATACTTATTAAGTAAAAGTATTAAATTGCAGGTAGACATTTAAAGTTGTTTTCTCCTCTCTTTTTAAAAGCACATGAAAACTTTTAAATTGGCTGATCTAAAACACCTCACAGTCTGTTTCACCAAAGAACAGCCTTTTAAAAATTTGTCCTTTCCTGAACTGAATAAAAATGTAAAAAATATAAAACCAGACTGATGATTAAAAACAAACTATTTAGATATTTATATTCATTTTACATCTCAATTGTCACGGAGGGGTGGGTATTCATGATAACAATAAAACAGCATCTTAACTTTGCCTGCTTTAGTTACATTTGTTATTTAGTTTTTGACCCCATTTCAGTATTGAACTGCTTCTAAAACTGAAATGTCTAGGAGAAATAAAACTCAAATTTTCATTTTTTCCCCCAAACCTTTTATGTATTTTTTTCTTTCTCTTCTGTACATCCCATTCACCAAGGGCATAGAAAAAGTAGAGGACCTTATTTTTCACATAGCTACTATGTAAATACAAATCCAAGTTGATGAGCAAATCAGCACTAAGCGCATTTTATTATACTAGAACCTAAGAAACTTCTGGGCTGTTATTTGCATAACATCTTTGTTCTCCTAAATGTAGATGTACAAAATATTTTAGTAATTCTTCAGGACTCCGATTACCAAATTTAACCTGTTTTCTTTTGGGATAAATTTCTAATCTGTTTTCTTTTGGGATAAAGTTCTAATATGAAACAAATTTTACAAAGAAAATGATAAAATGAAGACACTAATATAAAATGAGAAGATCTGTTGGTTTACTATCAGCATCCCCTAGCGGTGATACTTATTATTTTCTTAGCAAACTCGTATCAAAAGGAAGTAATTTGATAGATTTGCTTATATGGATTAGAAGATTAAGAAACTGAGGAAGCCCTAAAAAAGATACAGCTTGAGAAAAAAATATATATATTTTTAAGTATCTTGCCTGTTCAAAATTATTCTAGTGGTGAAAAAAATAAAGAAGCATATTAAAAGCCCATTTCTTCCATCATGTATCTGGTTGACTTAATGAGTGTTGGTATGGAAATTGTAATATAAAGAAGGGAATTTTAAAACTGCCTCCTTTTTGGTTCTCATACACAAGCCCTTTACTTTTATTATTTGTTTTCCAAATATTGCAGAAGAAAAGGTAGACAAAAAGAATAAGTTAAGCAGAAAATCTATCAAACATTAACTTTTTCAAAGTTATGTTGAGATTGTGCTGCTGTCCATTTACATTTTACTTCACTTAAGTTTAATTTAAACACCAATGTCTAAAAGAGATGATAATATTAATTTGTTAGACAAAGCATAAAAACACATAAAAAAAAAGGGCTTGAGTGACTAAGGAGCCCGAATTCCATAGTCTTTCATTGAATGGGCTTCTCTGCTGAACCTAGTTCATTTTTAGTCAAAATGGATACTGTACTGAAAACTGACAGTACATGCTTAAACCTATGTAATTTTGACAGTCCAAACTCAAAAATCAGTTACCAAAAACCTCTGTTTCTTTCATCTAGCCAAAATATATTTCCCCCATCTTCCCCCCACCTCTTCTCCCCTCACCTCTCCCCCCCCCCCCCCAAAAAAAAAAAAAAAAAAAAAAGAGAGAGAAAAGGAAAAAAATCTATTAATTGGGGAACTGAAAGTAATTACAAAAGTCGGTCTCTCTTGCTACTGTATGTACCATGTTACAGTTTGGCAGGGGCTCACTATAGTCTCAAAGTTCTGCATTTCTTAATTAATTCCATGTGTTTTTTCCCCCTCAACTCTAAGCAGATAATTCTAAATTATCTGAGATAATTTCTCAGACAATAGGCAGAGCTGCAATGCAGCTGGTGTATATAATGGTTTCTAGACTAGCTTGGAAGAGATGAATTTGTAAAGGCTGTGTTTCTAACTCTGTATTTGGGACTCTGGATAGCTCCTGTTTCTTTCCCCTTTGCTGACATCTCCAGGGATGAATTTTTCAGAATTTGTATCATGTGGCACATAAACATTTTCTGACAATTTGGAGTTAGGTAAATGCCAGCCCGCTCTGCTGATACCTATTTTACTCTTCTGAGTTAAGGTAGTTTGACAAAGTTACTGTGTGCTATTGTCATTTACTTAAATATGATTTAAACAGTCTTTTGTTTTCCTTTTTGTTAGTAACAGATCAAAAACTACCATTCCAGAGAAGGGCAACAAAGCTGGTGAGGGGCCTGGAGAACAAGTCCTACGAGGAGCGGCTGAGGGAGCTGGGCTTGTTCAGCCTGGAGAAGAGGAGGCTCAGGGGCGACTTTATCGCTCTCTACAGATACCTTAAAGGAGGCTGTAGTGAGGTGGGGGTTGGCCTGTTCTCCCACATGCCTGGTGACAGGACGAGGGGGAATGGGCTTAAGTTGAGCCAGGGGAGTTTTAGGTTAGATGTTAGGAAGAACTTCTTTACCGAAAGGGTTGTGAGGCATTGGAACAGGCTGCCCAGGGGAGTGGTGGAGTCACCATCCGTGGAAGTCTTTAAAAGACGTTTAGATGTAGAGCTTAGGGATATGGTTTATTGGGGACTGTTAGCGTTAGGTTGGAGGTTGGACTCGATGATCTTGAGGTCTCTTCCAACCTAGAAATTCTGTGATTCTGTGATTCTAAAATCAGGCAAGAAGGCATTTTGGGGAACTTATAAGCAGTATGAAAATGGAGACAGCTACTACTAGAGAACTGATGAATAAAAGGAATAGGATGTTCAGGAGGAATTTGTATTACAACTTTTGACAAGTGTCTTATCTATTGGTTATTAACCCTGTGTGATCCACCCTTAAGACTCTAAAGCAAAGGTGCTGGCTGTATTTCATATTTCTTTCGCTGTGTACAGCTCATGTGAAATTCAGTTTGTTTGTCACTTTCAGCATTCACTTCCCTTTTATTGTCTTATCACCCACAATTATTGTATTAGGAATGTCAGAAGATACACCGCTGACTTCTGTTTGTGTTATCTATTAATGATCTTGTCCATGAATGTCTACCCCTTTTTGTGTATGATGATGCTGTCTCTGTCCATTATTGTCCTCCATGAGTTTAATGCCCACTGTGAGAGGAAGTATTATGCATGTTATCAGCCAATTAGATATTAGGAAGAAGTTCTTCACTATGAGGGTGGTGAGGCACTGGAACAGGTTGCCCAGAGAAGCTGTGGGTGTCCCATCCCTGGAAGAGTTTAAGGCCAGGTGGGATAGAGCTTTGAGCAACCTGGGCTAGTGGGAGGTGTCCCTGCCCATGGCAGGGAGGTTGCAATTAGATGATCTTTAAGGTCTCTTCCAACCCAAACCATTCTATGACTCTATGATTCCTTGATACTGCAAGGCCACCTCAGCCTTGAAGAGTCACGAACTTTCTAGTCTCTCCTCATCTCTACAGCGACTTAAACGTTTAGTTACCCTTCTCTAACCTGCTCTAGTACTAGCTCCTTCCTCAGATGCAGACACCAGAACTATGCATAGCAGTCCAAAAGTGGGTGTGCCAATGTTTCTTAAAATGGCACACTAATGGCTTTTATCCTTGTAGTGGGTTTACATGGCAAGGTTTTGGTAGCAGGGGGCCATAGGGGTGGTTTCTGTGAGAAGGATCTAGAAGCTGCCCCATGTTTGGTAAGGGCCCCTCTGCTGACCAGAGCTGAGCCAATAAGCGATGTTGTTTTGCACCTCTGTGAGAGCATATTTAAGACAGGGAAAAAAAAACGCTGCGCCACACAGCAGCTAGGAGAGTGAGAGGAGTGAGGAACAGCCTTGCAGGCGCCAAGGTCAGTGAAGAAGGAGGGGAAGAGGTGCTTCAGGTGCCAGAGCAGAAGTCTCCTGCTGCCTGTGGTGAGGACCATGGTGAAGCAGGATGTCCCCCTGCAGCCCATGGAGTACCACGGTGGAGCAGCGTTCCACGCTGCAGCCCATGGAGGAGACCACGCAGGAGCAGGTGATCTGGCAGGAGCTGCTGCCCGTAGGGGACCCAGGTTGGAGCAGTTTTCTCCTGAGGGATGGACCCCGTGGTACGGACCCATATCTGGAGCAGTTCTGGAAGAGCTGCTGCCTGTGGGAAGCCCACGCTGGATCAGTTCATCAAGGACTGCATCCCGTGGGTGGGACCCCAAAGCACAGGGGACGAGAGTGATCGAGAAGGAGCGGCAGAGAAGAAGTGCTGTAGACTGACCATAACCCCCATTCCTCCGTTCCCCTGCGCTGCTTGGGGGGAGGAGGTGGAAAAGGGTGGATGGAGGGGGAAGGTGCTTTTGGTTTCTTTCCTTTGTTTCTCACTTCTCTAGCTTGTTAGTAACAAGCAATAAATCTTACTATCTCCCTATGCTGAGTCTGTTTTGCCCATTACAATAATTGCTGCGTGAGCTTCTTGTCCTTATTTCAACCTTGAAGCCCTTTTCATTGTATTTTCTCCCTGTTCCTCTTTGAGGAGGGGGAGTGAGAGAGCGGCTGTGGTGGAGCTCAGCTGCCCACTTAAGCGGAACCATGGCAGTCTTGTTCTCAGCACCTTTCTGTTGACATCCAGCATTTTGCTGGCTTTGTTTGGCTGCTGCTGCACATCCAGCCAATGATCTCAGAGAACTGCAAGAGATGACTCCAAAATCTTAATTGCAACTTTTTTTTTTTTTTTTTTTTTTTTTTTTTTTTTTTTGTGAGTTCAGCCCTGTGTATGCAACTTTTCAGGTACTTTTCTGTGACCTTACTCTTACCTGCACTGAGGCTTATCCACTGAATTTTTTGCCCACATACTAAATTTGTCAAAACCTTTTGGCATTCCTGGACAATGACTTAGCTTTTGACAACTGGGAAGAGCTTAGAATTGGCAGAAGGCTTCCAGATTTCACAGTATAGTGGTTTCTTTAGATCATTGTTGAAGAAGCTGAAAGTAGCTGTAACCAGCTTCAGTGCCTGGAGGTCTCTCAGTGCTGTCTTCTCTTGATCCTGAACAGTGTTCATTAAGCTGTTTTGTGTTTTGGTTCATATTGTTTATGTAGTGACACATTTTATTCTTTTATTTATTCCCCCCTCCCCCCCCGCCCCCCTCCAGCCTTATTGCAACTGTTTTCTTTAATAATAATAATAATAATAAAGAAACATTTTGAAAATCCACACAAAGTATGTCTGCTGGATTTCTTTTATCCACATGCTTATTGATACACTCAGAGATCTCCAGAAGGGCAATGAGTTAGGATTTTCCTGTATGCTGATTTTCCCCAGAGACTATTTATCAATGTTGTTGTCACTGTTTAAGAACAAATGACAGTATGGAGTCTAAATAGATTTGGGCACCAAAATGCCTTAATCACAGATAAATGAAATTTTATGAGTTGTATGACTTCCCCATTTTCTGGGAAGGCACAGTCCAGAAAAAATAGTCAGACAGGTCACTGCAGCAGTCCCAGCAATGTGGTGCAAACTCCAGGAGTCCAGGACAGTCCAAACAGACTCTCTTATCACAAAACTCTGGGATCTTTCCTCATGTTCCTCTGGGGTTTCTTCCATCACTTACTCCTGGGGTACCTCCTCACATGCTCTGGGGTCTCTCTCCCATGTACCAGGAACAACCCCATCCTCACCAGTTACTGTGCCTGCAGCCTATACCCAACTGGGATTGCCTGTTCAAACCCTCACTGCTGTTAGCAACAGCCATTGGTACTCAGGGTACAAGGAAGCTCGTTGCATCCTATGTGCTTTGTAGATTGGTATTAAGGCTGCTCACCCATACAGTTGGGATAACTGGGGTTATCCCACTAGGAGCACAGGTATTAATTAGGAGCACTGCTGTCATCCAGGCCCAGGTTTGCCAGCTGTTGCACAGTCCATCCATTCATCTATACACAGCTGTTCATAGAGATCAGTTCCTTGCATTGCCATTTACCTGTAACATCAGCACCACTTTCAGTGCTGGAGGTGCTTGGGTCAAGTACAGCATGCTAGGGTCAACATCTGGACTTCAGCAGAAGACTCTTCTAGTCATTTAGTGCTTGCCCAAAGGTATCACATACCATTGTACTTTCACCACTATGCTTCCCACAGTTGTTTTCTGGCAATTTGCAGGTAGTTGGCACATGTTGCTTCTAGACAGCATACACAGTAGTGCTATAAGCATAACTAAACCAAGTTCTCTGTTATACCCCCAGTCTAAGTCCCTAGTAACAGACAGGGCTGCTGTGTTCCTCTTTGCACGGATTAGCCCTGCATTCTGCTGTTTTGTGGCTCTGTTTTTTTGGGGAAAGGTATGTTCAGTTGCTGAACTTTCATGGGTTTTCATTATGTCTACTGCAACCAAACTGTCCAATAAATATGGGTGTTGTCATTGCAGAGAGTCAATTTTCCACAGCTGGCTTGTTTTTGATGATACAGAGCTTGAGAATTTAAATACTGTTCTTTGTTTAACATAGCTGTAATAATCTGTCAAGTACTTCTTTCTCAAATTCCTGAAAATTAAAGGGATATATCAAGTTGCTCAGGAACAGAGAGCTCTGGGCAATATGGCTTTGACAGGTGTTGCTAGGAAAAAACAGGCCAAGTTGGGAAAAGCATCACACTAACAAGCCAAGACAGAAGGATATCCCAATATGAGTCAGTCATCACTTGCAAGGACTTTTGACTGATGGTAGATAAAAGATGCTTGTAGCTGTGAGCAAGAAAACAATCTCTGCCAGACTACATCTGATACGTTTAAGAAACAGTCTATTGTAATTTACTGAGCTGAGGAAGAAATCCAATTGCTGTTGCATACAGTATCTAACACCAATTTCTCTTTTGAATTGAAATTATCTACAAGACTCTAAATTTTGTCTAGCAATGTGGATTAAAAGTAAGAAATGAATTGAAAGCAGCAGTTTCCCAATAAATGCCATTTATATCAAAATTAAGCATCAGATAAACAGACTAAAAAGGAATAAAAATCTTTCAAATGTAGGGTGAAAGAAATAAAAAGTAAGCACAGAAAAAATGTTTCTGGATTCTTTTACAAAATAGCCGAATATAGAGAAACAGGAATTGTTAGAAATTAAGCTAGTGGTATGGTGAAGGAGTACATTTCTCTTCTATGCATTATCTGGTGTTTCAGTTTCTGTCATACCCAAGCAGCAGCTAGACTTAGCTGATCATTCACAGAGAGCTGTGTAAAAGAAAAAAAAAGGTCTGAGCTACTCCCTATCATGAATACCTTCATTTTCCCATGCTGTACCACTTAGGTGGATTACTTCACATGTTGTGTTGTAAAGAATTGTGGGTGTGATAGAAGAGAAACAGAATTTTAATTTAGGTTTTGTTTTAATGTGACTACAGTTACTGTCACCAGATTGGCCTGTGTAAATAAAACATTTCTCCATCTGGTTCCCAAACAGGAATAAGGTAGAGCTAACCACAAACATTAATTTAGATTGAATTCCTTTGAACTCTATTTGTGCTTACTCTACCTTGCTGAAATAATGATTTTATTTATTGCAAAATGTTCCATACAAACCTAAGAATTTCACTTGGTGGCTTTCATCTTTTAGTCATAGTTTTACTTCAGCATAATTTCAGTTACAGTGCAGAGCTGTAACAAAACAAAGCATTAAAACTCTTGCTTACATGGCTGGTAAATGGCTGATAAAATGTTAAAGCTTGTCTCTGGAAAAAAAGTTCCAAAGAAGTACCAATACCTAACTTTGTGTCTTGTTTTATTTGTCTATTCATATTTCTAGAATTTCTCAAATGAATTCTAAAATGATTCATATAGTGACAAGTCTAGTTTGTTTGTTTAGGAAATTATTTTAAATTTTGTTGATTTGTCATTGACAATAATTAGTTACCGTATCATTAAAACTGAACCAGGTGGCTTATAAAAATAATTGATTTTAAACCAGCTCTGATGCTAAGTTCTGATGCTAATGATGTCAAATATAGTACTACATTTCTTGCCCCATTTCTCAATTAACTACATCTTTTTCCTAGTGAGGAATTGATAGTATAATTCAGTCACTTTTATGCTTTCTAATTAAGTGGGCCTCTCAAGGGTCTAATTTCCTGCAAAACTAAAAATCCCAAATGTGACAATACAGTGAAAGAAGGTCAACAGCAGGGACTGAGAATAACTTACTTCAGAATACTTCATGGACTTCTGTGCATTTCCCTCTAATGTAGTTGGACTACCCCTATTGAACTGGAAAAATGTATTAAACTGAAACTATTTTCTGAATTGTCAAATAACTCTTAAATATCCACATCTTCATTTATTAGCAAATTCACTTTCTTCCTCTGGCCCCAAACATAATGCCTGTTGAAGTCATATTGCTCACACTTTTGGCACAAGGAACTCTTAAAACAGGCCTTCCCTTGTTGACATTTATACAAACTATGTCGACGTACCAGAACTCACTGGCTTGCTCCAGAAATGTCAAAACGGTACAACTTGCAACATATAGCTGCAAAGAACTTAAAAGTTCTTTATCTCTTCTCTCTTGTCTCTTCCTAGAATGTGATGTAGTTTCAAAGGCCCTCAGTCTATCAGAAACCATATGACATATTGTAACTTATTGTAAAAAGGGTTTGTGGAGAAGCCACACAGTTTCCTGATATTGCTAGGAAACTACATAGTCCCTTTAAGTCTAAATAAATTGTCAGTTTATTTAAACCCAGGTTCTCAACCCCACAAAACTTCATAAAAACATTTTTATGTAAAATAAAATGTGATAAAGAAAAATGTTTCTATCAGTAACAATATGTCTTTCAACAGATGAACTCCTCTAGTAAAGTGATGGACAGAATCATGAACAAAGTGACTTTTAGCTAGTAATTATTGCAGTTTGCTAACATTTTTGTTGAATATTTTAAAATAATTTTGTTACTGCAGAGAAATACAAACTGAAGAATTTCTACCTGGAAACATATTAAATCAAGTTGGTAAAACAATGGGCTTTTGTTCCATCATGAAAGAGCTCCAACCAGAAATTTTGAATTTAAATCAATGTAACCTTAACCTGCAGAAATAGAAAACTGGTAAGAACGAGAATTGTACTGAGTTTGAAAGTAGGACAGAAACTAAAGGTAGAATTCAGTCTGATATGATGTTTCTTAAAGGTAAAATTGTGGTCATGCTGAGATGTATGATTGGCAGTGGAAAATATCTTTGGACTACTCAAAGATCAATTTTAATTGGAAGTTAGGTCAGATGTAGGAAAGTAACTTTTGGTAACCAAGAATTTATGTCTGAAACTAACTCAAAATAATGATCAAAATCACAGGATTCTAAGGCTTGAGGTGACCTTAAAGGTCTTCTAATTCATCTAACTACTTTTAGGCAGGATCAGCTATACCTAACATGTTTCTGATATATCTAAACTGTTCTCAGACCTTCAGTGACAGAAAAGCCAGTTTGTCATTGCTTAACTACTTTCCAAGCATTATTATCCTTGACTTTTTAAAAAAACAAATTATTTTCTTTCCTTACTTGAAATTGAAATGTACTTGTTCTTGTTTTGTCCTTCCCAGGTATGGAGAATAGTTCATCCCCTTTCTTTGCAGTTACTTCATTAAGGATTGAATACTGTTGTCATAAAATCAGCTCTACAAACTTCAACTGTTTCAATTTATTCTTTTTTTTTTTCTCTCTCTCTCTTTTTTTTTTTTTTTTTTTTTTTTTTCCCCATAAAAGAATGCTTTGTAGACATTGCTGTTAGGAGGCTTTCAACTGTTTTATCTTTTTATTGTATTAAAGTACCTAAACTGAACATAATACCTCAAGAGAGGTTTTGTTGTTTATGAATTGAGCAGAAATTTTACTTCCTGTGTTTTATAGAGATTTTTATTTTTTCATTTTTCTCTCCTTGTTTCTTCTCCCCCCATTTTTTATTTTTATTTATTTATTTATTTATTTTCCATTTCTCCCTAAGAAAATGTTCTTGATTATATTTGAATTTATTGCTTGTAAAATTACTTATTACTCTGGGATCTTATCTCCACATTTTCCTAGATATGGCCTCTGCTGTAGCTTCCTACAACTCTCATATGGTTTGTACATGTAGGTTTTATTACATGTTTGAGTCAGACAGCATACAGCAACTGGGAATGCTGAGACAGTCCCCCAGCTGTGGTGATGCAGATTCTACAACAAATTTCTTGTTCTCATAGGACACTCAACTAGGATGTTTAATTTTCGGGAAAGCATAATGCCCACAGCTCCTTCTGATTTCACCATCTCAGCACCATAAAAAAATCAAGACAGAAGATGAGTTAAAACATTGTTAGCTACGGGTCTCTAGAGTGGTCTTTTCAGAATTTGCAGAGTCACTGAGCATAACTCATATTGAAAACTCAATCAGTCACTGATAGAGCAAACCTAAGAACTATTATCATATTTATCTTTTCCATTTAGTGCTTCTTTGATTATTCCGAAATTAAGGTGTTCACAAGTGACTCCATGAAGTATAAAAGGACAAGCTATTTCAGAACTTCTTTATTTGTGACCACCCCAACTGTCACTTCCTAGTCCTCTCCTGAACCAGTCCTGACTAGAGACCACCTGAGAGGGAGGTGTTTTTTGTGACAGCTTAGGCACATATACACTCAGAAATGAGAAAGATCTATCAAATAGATAACTTTCATAAGGTGTTTTGGATGGTAGAGAAAATGTAGGAGACTATGAGTATACTCTCAAATAAAAAACTCTGATTCTAGGATAAATATTACATGATTACTGCTCTTGATTTTTGTTTATTTGTTTTTAAATGCAAATCATGTTGAGGCAGAAAGAGATGATATTCTTCAAAGATTTGGGGAGATTTTGAAAGAAAGACTTGCTGGGAAGCCTGTAAGAGGGACCTCTTGTAGACTTGTGTGAATCATTGTCTTCCCTCAGATCTCTTGTAACAAGTTTAAGATTCACTGATGTCTAAAAATAATTGACAAATTAAAATATTCCCAGTATGTTGTGGTTCTTGACTGTCATACTGACCAATACTGCCTCGTTGTACCCTGATCTGTCTGCCTTGATCTGCTGTGTCTTACATACAGATGGTAGGCTCTATGGGGCAGGAATTAAGGTTTTGTACTGGGTCTGTGCTTGGGATAAGGAGTCCCTGTTACTTGAAAAAAGATCAATAGGTTCCACAGCAATAAGGATTTTAGAAAGCCTGTTGTGCTGGTGGTTGGGTTGCATTTGTTGTTTTGTCTGCTTGGTGTTCAGAGAAATGCTGTAGTGGTCTAATCTTATTGTTTCAAAGACATGAAGTTCCCTGATACCAGATCCTCAAACTCTTTGATGGCTGACTTAGCCTTTCTCTATTTTGAGAACACTAAACTGCAATTTTCTGTGCACATTTTTGAGCTGTCACCTTAAAAACCCAGTGCCTTAACTATTTGGACAGTACACCCCTCTTTCACTCTATCCTACTACTGCATAGCTTTCTGTACTTATGTTTTCTGGTCAACTGTCAGTGCTGTTCCAGAAATATATGTTTCTCAAAATTTACTGGAAAAATAAACTCTTGAATGGATAAATTTTCCAGCATGCTTGAGTAAGTGGGATAAATAAATAATAACAAAAAAATAGTATATCATTGGAAGGTTTAGGTGAAAAGTAAGAAGCAACAGTGACTGATATTAAAATAAATCAATTTCTTTATCACCTATTTATCACTCAAAATGTCATAAAAAATTAAAATAAAGAACTTTGATTCTTCAGTGAAGGATTTTTTAGGCTCTTAACGTCTGACCTTCTTCTGACTGTCAGGAATAGAACTAATGAAGGTCTTTCTGAGGGCTTTTGCTGTGATCCTTGGGATTATAAAGGAAGGGTGAAAAATGAATATTCTGCTTGCTCCAGTAGTGATCTTCAGACATTCCTAAAATGCTTTGGCTCAAGCTGCTTTGCAGCTTTTGCACAAATTTGTCTTGGCAAGACTATTAATGATTTGACTTTCATTTCAAGTTTACTTTGTGTTGGCAAGAGCAATGGGTAGTGATCAGGAGTATTACTTTGTTCCTACTGGCAATTAGGTTGCTCGGTAACCATAGTACTACTTGCAAGGGGGAAATCATGTCTAATCATCAGTAAACTTTGTTCAGAACATTTGCAGCATTTATGAACTATAATTCTTGCTCTCTCTCTCTGATCCTCCCTTTGTTCTCAGCAAGCACTTCAAGTGCTCCAAAATGCCACTGGGTCAAAAATCTCAGTAGTTTTTTAGCAGTAAATAGCAAATCTAACATCCTCATTGTGAAAACTATGGAAAAAAAATGTTCATAGAACAAAACTGTCTATACCGCAGGGTGTAAACCACTCACATAATCACCTTATGGCAGTACAATAATCCTTTAGAAGGATGTATGTATTTCTACCAATCTCTTAGGACTACACACTGTGAAAGAAGAACAAATGAAAAAATAAAAGAAACAAGAATAAACAGACATATGTTTTAAAATGACCTGACAATTTTTAAGTCTCAAAATAGCAAAAAGAGCTCATTAAAATAAGAATATTTTACCTCTTATTTTCTGAACACTAGCAGAAAAACACAAGAAGAAGCAGAATGTTTCAGCTGAGTTGCTGTAAAGCATTCTGCAGCATCTATGTTTCATTCTTTTGTAAAATTTAATTTAAAGAAATCTTGATGTCCACTACATTCAGCTCATCAGCTTAATCTGGTAATAGCAGCATTACTTCAGCCAGTTTCTATAAGACGTATTTATGTTTCTTGGACTCTTGACCTATCTGAACCCTTTCTCTCAGCAGCATCTTTTCACTGTAGGGAGTTCCTACCTGAAGTCATTTTGCAATTTAATTTTCTGAAATGCACATACTGGTGAAATATTTAATACTTCTCTCTCTCTCTCTTTTTTGTTTGTTTGTTTGTTTTTCTTTTGTTTTTAATATGTGTAGGCATACACATATCAATCCTTATAGATTTACTGATATACTGATATCTGTATCTACATAACTATACTTGCATATAATTGAATCATAGTATCATAGAACAGTTTGGGTTGGAAGGGACATTAAAGACCATAAAGTTCCAGCCCCCCTCCCATACACAAGAACACCTCCCACTAGATTAGGTTGCCCAGGACCTCATATAACTTGGCCTTGAAAACTTTCAAGGATGGGGCATCCACAGCTTCTCTGAAGAACCAGTTTTAGTGCCTCACCACCCTCTGAGTGAACAACTTCCCCCTAACATTTAATCTAAGTTTCCTGTGTTGACTTAAAACTGCTCCCCCTTGCCCTATCATGATCTGCTTATATAAAAAGTCACTCTCCATCTTTTTTCTAAGATCCGTTTAAGTTCTGAAAGCCTGCAATGAGGTCTTGCTGGAGCCTTCCCTTCTCCACACTGAAGATTCCCACCTTTCTCAGTCTTTTTTTCATAGGAGAGGTGCTCCAGCCATCTGATCAACTTCGTGGCTATCTGGACCCACTCTAACATCTCCACATCCTTCTTTTGCTGGGGACCCCAGACTTGCATGCAAGACTCTATGTGGGACCTCACAAGGGCAGATCAGAAGGGGACAATCACATCCCTCCACCTGCTGGCCAACTGTCTGTAGATGCAGCTCAGGAAGAACTTGGGATTCTGGGCTGCAAGAGAGCTGCTGGCTCACATCAAACTTTTTGTTCACCAACACCTACAAGTCCTACTCTACAGTGCTGCTCTTTGTGAGTTCTTCTCCCAGCCTGTAGTCCTGTCTGGGATTGCCCTGGCCCAGCAGCAGCACCTTGCACTTGGCCTTGTTGAACCTCAAGTAGAACCCAAGTTCACCTGGGCCCACTTCTCAAGCTTGTCCAGGTCCCTTTGGATGACATGCCTTCCTCCTACAGTATCAACTACACCACTCAGCTTGGTGTCACCTGACAACTTGCTGAGGGTGCACCTGATCCCACTGTCTATGTCATTGAATAAGATATTAAAGAGCACTAGTCCTAAGACAGACCCCGGAGGGACAGCAGTCATCATTGGCCTCCACTTGGACATAGAGCCATCAACTGCAACTCTCAGTCAGCAGCCATCCAGCAAATTCCTTGTCCACCAAGTAGCCCTCCCTTCAAATCAATCACGTTGTAATGTAGAATAGTGTCTAAGGCCTTACCGAAGTCCAAGCAGATGACATCTACCTCTTTGTCTTGTATGTGCCTTAACATTCCAGGAAGGTCTGCTCTGTAATCTCCCCAGGCACAGAGGTGACACAACTCTGTAGCTCCCCTGGTCTTCCTTTCTACTCTTTAGAAATGGGAGTGATGTTTCTCTTTTTCTTGTTATTGGGGACTTGACATCACCATCAGCCAGTTTCCTCAGGACCCTACAATGCATGTCATTGGGCCACATAGGCTTGTACCTGTTCAGTTTCATCAGATGGTCTTGAAACTGTTATTTTCTTACTGTGAATTTGCTCTCCCAGCCCCTGCTTCAGGGACTGAAGAGATGTGGGAAGCCATACCAGCAGTGAAAAGTGAGGCAAAGAAGTTGTTGTGTATCTCAGCCTCCTCCATGTCTGTTACCAGTTCTCCCTTCTCATCTATCAGAGGGAGTACACACTCCTTGGTCATTCTTTTCTGACCAATGTACCTGTAGAATCCCTTCTTGTTATTCTTTGCATCCCTTGCCAAGTTCAGTTCCATCTCTGCCTTGGTTTTCTGTACTGGATCTGGCTGGGATTTAGTTAGCTTTCCCTGCAGCAACCCATACAGTGCTGTGCTCTGCACTAGTAGCTAGAACAGCATTGGTGTCACACCAGTGTTGTGTCTATTGCTGAGCAGTGCTGGCACAGCATCAAGCTGAGCATCAAGCATCACAGCATCAAGACACCCTCCAGACCTCCCTCCGCCGAAGAGCCAGCAGGCTGGGGGTGGTCAAGAGGCAGGGAGGGGACATCACCAGGGCAGCTGACCTAAAGTGGCCAAAGGGATATTCCATACCATGTGGTGTCACACTCAACAATAAAAGGTGGGAAAGGGGAAGGAGAGGGGGGGCCCTCGTTATAAAAATATCCGTCCTCCCAAACAACCACTACATGTATTGGGGTCCTGCTTCCTGGGACGTGGACGAACATTGCTCATTGATGGGAAGTAGAGAGTAATTTCTTTTTTCTCTCTCCGTGCTTCCACACAGCCTTTGCTCGTTCTTTTGTTTGTTTGTTTGTTTGTTTTTGTTTTTGTTATTTTGTTTTGTTTTCCTCTCTTCCTTTTCCCTTTAATTAAACTATCCTCATCCTAACCTATGAGGGCTTTTTGTTTGTTTGTTTGTTTGTTTTCCAGTATACTTTCTTCTCCCCCTCTTCTTCTAAGGACGGGGAGTGAGAGAGCAGTTGTGGTGGAGTTCAGCTGCCCATCAAGGTAAAAGCACCACATTTTCTTGATCCCACTCCTATACATATGAGCAGCATCCCTGTACTCTTCCCAGGCCACATGTCCCTGCTTTCACAGCTGTAGTGGTTTTACTCATGTGGGCAGCTGAGCTCCACCAAAACCGCTCTTTCACTCCCCCTCTCCTCAAAGAGGAAGGGGGAGAAAATACAGAGAACTTGAGGTTTGAGATGAGAAAGGTTTAATTAAAGGGAAAGGGAATGGGGAGAAAAAGAAATAATAAGTCTGTGCAGAAGCACAGAGAGAAGGAAAAAAATTATTCTCTACTTCCCATCAACGAGTGATGTTTGGCCACGTCCTGGGAAGCAGGGCCTCAAAACGCATAGTGGTTGTTCAGGAGAAACAATCCCGTCCCCAACAAGAGCCCCCCTTCTTATTGCTGAGTGTGACATCAGGTGTTATGGAATTTGATTGGTTTAGGTCAGCTGCCCTGGTGATGTCCCCTCCCCATCACTTGCCCACCCCCAGCCTGCTGGCTCTTGGGGACTTGGAAGAAGTCCTGATGCTTTGCCAGCACTATGCAGCAATAGACACAACACTGGAGTGATATCAGTGCTGTTCCAGCTACAAGTGCAGAGAACAGCACTGTGTGGGCTGCTGCAAGGAAAGGTGACTCCATCCCAGACAGACCCAACACAACCTCCACCCCTTATTCCATAACATGTGTGTCACACTCAGGTACCACACAGTTTAGTATATAGATACTCTCATCACCATTGTTCTCTGTCCATTGAAGTATTTATACATCTGTACTTCTTTTCATTCAATAGGTCTTCTCCCAAAATGTTCATAAAAACTGTTGATGGTTTCAGCTTCACCTGTCAAAAGTGGTCACTCAGGGCAGGCGAAGTTGGTTTTCTTGACACCAGCACCAGTTTAGGTCTTATCACGGTGGCACTTGCCCAGTTCCTTGCGAAGTTGACCTGTCATTGGTTCTGCAGTGTCCTCCTACAACACATAACTTGGATTACAGATTAATTTTCTACCAGTGTTAAATCTCCTTGAGGCACACACTTGATATCCCCATCTTTCTGCATTACCCACCAGGTGTACCCTGGTCCTTGGGTGAAGTCAATCCCACGAATGGGCTTGCCTTTTCCCATGGCAGGGGCAACCCACACTGCCTTCCCCATCCACTTCCCCACATGTACTACAGGGACTTTAGCTTCTCCCACAGTGTGTAGGGGTTTTGTTTCAGCAGGACCAGGATGGCTGTCAAACCCCCTGTTGTTAACCAGCCAAGTGGCCTCTGGTAGATTTATATCCCAATGTTTCCATGTCCCAGCACCCAATGCTCATAGCATAGTTGTTAACAGTCCATTGTACACCTCAACCTTCCCAGAAGCTTGTGGGTGATAAGTGATGTGACACACCCACTCAATGCCATGTCTCTTGGCCCAGGAGGTGATGAAATTATTTCGGAAGTTACTGCCATTGTTGGACTCAATTCTCTCTGGTGTACCATGTCACCACAGCACTTGTCTTTCCTGGCCCAAGATACTGTTTCGGGCCGTGTCATGGTTTACTGGATATATTTCCAGCCACCCAGTAGTTGCTTTCACCATGGTAAGTATGTAACGTTTGCCTTGACGGGTTTGTGGGGATGGTCCAATGTAGTCAATCTGCCAGGCCTCACCCTATCAAAATCCAAGCCAACCACCTGTGCATTTCCTTTTGGACCTCAGTTTGACCAGCAGGTCCTTCCTCAGCCATGCCAAGAGTCATGCTTGTAGCAGAAACAGCTAGGCCTCTTCAACAGGCTCCCCTTGATCAAGCAGCTTCTTGTATACCCCAGTGACAAGGTGTCCTTTATTGGTTTGGTCCTTAATGTTTTTAATTTTATTTATTTATTTATTTTCCCACAAGCTCTCAACCTATCTGTGGCTGTTTCTCAGAGGCAGTTCTTCACAATCTATGCATATCTTAACATAGAGGGCGACAAGCTGTTCCCTCCTTCCCTGCCTATTTTTTCTGAAAAGCTTGTAGACCCCAATATTAGTGTTCCAGTTGTGTGAATTGTTCCACCATGTCTCCATGGTAGTAATTAGGTCATAGCTTTCTAACTGCACCATGGTTTCCAACTCCTCCTGTTTGTTTCCCATGCTGCATGCACTGGTGTAGAGGCACTTTAGCTGGTCTATTGGCCCTTCAGAGGAGCCCTACCTAATTCCTTTATGACAACTCACTGGTATATATTCATAACTGTGAATATATTAAACTTATATACTTGTATATAACTTATATATTATACTTATATTCTTAAGTATGTAAGTACAATTTTTGTACACTTTTTAATAAATATTCATACATGCACACATAAAAAAACATTATGGATAATTATAGATTATAGGTATAGATAAGGTTTTAGAGGAACAGTGTTTTTTTTGTTTTTTGTTTTTTTTTAACTTGTTAATTTATGATTCTGTTGTGGAGATCTAGCCTGTTTTGGAAAATTGTTCCATATTCATGTGCTTTGAAAATAACAGTATGTTACTTCATTGCAAACCTTAGAGAAAATGGAGTCTGAATTCACAGCCAGGAGAGATGGATAAAATTTTATTCTTTGTGAGAACATAAGAATATTTTAGATGAGAAAAATAGTGTGTTTTTCCTTTACTGAAGCCTTCCTTTGAAACTAGAGAGTTTTTATAATTTCTCTCTGCTTTATATAATTTTGGTCCATGGTTAACATTTGCAGTTCCTTTACTGTGTCAAATATATACCTCAGTCCTTTACTAGATCTAGAGAATTGAGTGATGTTATTCAAGAGAAGTTTCTTTGATCTCCAGTCATCTGTCCTAGAGCTTCCTACAGCCTTTCTGGAAGCTGGTTTTGCAAATTATTTCCTTATACTGAAGGTGTTTGTGATTATTCTTTCATTTTGAAATTCTTTCTACTGTCACTGAACTATATTGATTTCCCTTTTATAGAGAATTGGTGTTTATTTTTATTTTATTTTTTTTTTCCCAAGTGAAACAGTAAAAGAAGACTTACCTACTACAGCTTATATAACTTTAAAAATAATATCAAATAGTATCATGTGGGCATTGGGAAATGTCTAATGCAAATGGCACAGTATACAGCACAGCAGACATGAAACTATTTTGCTAATATAAAAGGAAAGCTTAGCTCAGTTAGAATTCATGTCCTTATCTTTAACTCATATTTTTCAAAGAGAGGTCATGAATCTGAGAACAGATGCAGTACATGAAGAAAAATGCCTTTTTCAATTTATCTGTATTCTAATCGTGTTTACAGAGTCGTGGTGGGATGGCTCCCATGCCTAGAGTGTTGAAATGGAAGGACACAGTCTCTTTAGGAAGGACAGGCAGGAGAGACAAGGAGGGGTAGTCACCCTCTATGGCAATGAGCAGCTGGAGTGCATGGAGCTCTGCCTGTGGGTGGATGAGGAGCTGACAGAGAGCTGATAGATCAGGATTAAAGGGAGGGCAGTGACAGGGGACATTATATTGGGGGTCTGCTACAGACCACCTGCTCAAGAAGACTGAGCAGAAGAGGCCCTCTATAGACAGGTAGAGGCAGCCTCTCATTTGCTAGCCCTGGTTCTCATGGGGAATTTCAACCACCCTGATATTTGTGCAGGGACAGCACAGCAGGGCATAGGCAATCCAGGAGGTCTTGGGATACATTGATGACAACTTCCTTCTCCAAGTGATAGAGAGCCAACAAGGAGTGGTGCTATGCTGGATCTCATTCTCACCAACAAGGAGGGGCTGGTGGGGAATGTGAAACTCAAAGGCAGCTTTGGTTGCACTGATTATGAAATGGTGCAGTTTAGGATCTAGAGGGAACACTACAAGCTCGCTACTGTGGGCTTTGGGAGAGTAGACTTTGCCCTCTTCAAGAATCTGCTTGGTAGAGTACGATGGAACAAAACCCTGGATGAAAGAAGAGCCTGAGAAAGCTGCTTAATATTCAAGGAGCACCTCCTTCAAACTCAGGAGCAAAGCAACCCAACAAAGAGGAAGTCAGGCAAAATACCAGGAGGCCTGCAAAGATGAACAAGGAATTCCTGACTGAGCTTAAAAGAAAAAGAAGGCATGCAGAGAGTAGAAGCAAGGACAGATAAACTGGGAGGGATACAAAGACATTATCCAAGCAGCCAGGCATCAGGTTAGGAAAACCAGAGCCCTGTTAGAATTAAATTTGTCCAGGGACATCAAGGTCAATGAGAAAGGCTCCTACAGGTACAAGGCAAAGGCAGAGACTGGAAGAATGGTGAACCATGTAGAAGATAAGGTTCAAAACTATCTAAGGACCTGATGAGATATATCTGCAGCCCTGTGGATTATACTGCTTTTTTCTGAGGAAGGGCACATCCACTGCTGGCTCTTCCTAAGCCACTGTGGCTTCCTTCCCTAAGGTTTACAGGTTTTGCAGTGCACCTTTTCTATGATGATGATCAAGTGAAATCCACAGTCATAGAGAAACTGCAGAAGTGCACTGAAGAGTGAGATAAAAATGCTACGAAGAGGGAGCATGTGTTGGGGGAAAAGTTGTGTCTGGAACCTGAAACATGCCAGATATTCTTGGCAGTGTCATCTTGGGAGATTTTCAAACATTTGGTAGTATCATATTGTACTGTTTAAATCACAAAATCAAATTAAATGTAGGGGCAGTCTGTTGTCTTCTGAGGAGATTTTCTAGATCAGTTGTCTCCTAAAATAAACACGCATATACCAAACCTCACAGGGTAGAAACAAAGTAAGACATTGAAGACCTTAAAATGTGTCCCTCTCTATCTCGCCTGCTTCCAAGTGCCAACAGCTCTTTCAGCTGTATCTTGACATTTACACATTTTCTTGCCTGTTGACAGTTCTCAGACATGTTATTCTTGGTGTTATTCTCAACTAAATAATATTAGCAAGAAAATTGGTCAAAAATTATTCTCATACCAATTTTTTTAATACAGTAATTTAACCTGTGAATAAATGAAAAATAAAGTACAACTTTTAAAGCCAAACTGCCACAACATTCCTTAAACCTGCAAAAAAACATTTTTTGTTTCTTTTTTTTTTTCCTTCTTACCACTAAACAAATTGTAGCCATACCTGTTTCATGATTATTGATTTTTTTTTTTTTTTTTCCTAAACAACTATGGGATTGTAACAACTTGGTCTGAACTTGTTATTTCTTTTTAATGTTTCAGTGAATTTCAGTATAAGAGCTCTATAAAGTTATTCTAATGAACATTATTATCTCTATGGAGTGGCAGAGAATTTTAATGAATCAGGAAATCTCAGCTTTCTTCCATTAAATAAAATTTCCTTTAATGAACAGTGAGTTATCTGTCTGTCTGCAGTGGGTAAACAATACAACAATCTTTCTGTATTAACATAATGGTTTCTCCTCTTAAAAATATTAAATTTTTGAAATGCAAAAATACCAAGAAAATAAGATTTATTTCTAATAAACATAAGCTGCTAGGTCTTTTAAGTTGTAATTAGACCATACAGCTCACTTGATCCTTGATATTTTTCACTGTGACAGTTTTTCTTGGAATATGTATCAGAAGGTGAAAGAGCTAATTTTAATGAGTTTGTATTTGTAAAAGTCTGCACCAAAAAAAAAAAAAAAAAAGGAAAAAAAAATCTCCAACTGTCACAGCAGCCATTAATTGGCAGAGAGATGCTTTGATAAAGCAAAGAAGACATCCCTGCTGGTTCAAGACAGGTGGACATCAACTTGAATCCAATTTACATCTTAAAATGTGTGATAGAAAAGATTTGCATTACACTGCCTAGATGAAAGGGAGCTCTTAGTCTGAGTTCCTCTTTTTCTTTCTCCCCTTCTTTTTTTTTCTTTCTTGCCCAAGCACTCAAACTTGCAGTAGCTAAGTTTTAATGATGATACCTTGTTCAGTTGCTGTTTGAAGCAGCTATTTACTTGACTAAGACTCAAAACTGAACTCATGCTGGGCTAAAAAAGAAAACCCAAACTGATAATTGGACAGACCTGAAATTGGATAGCCTGCATTTCCCACAGCTTGAATCAAGTGAATGTATCTTCAATGTCAAGTTATTTTTATTTGGTTGCCTGGTCAAGGTCCCTTTCTCCAGCCGTTAGACATCTGGAACTTTTGCTGGTGCTTAACAAGAAAACTGCAATGGAATGTGTCTGCTCTGAGAGGCAGAAGAATAGGCTTCTGATGGGCATCTTTGGACCACCTAAATGACCCTAGTTCCAAATTTAAGTGGATGCTACATATTAAAAATAATAATAATAATATATATATATATTTCACAACCCAAATCTTGTTCCATCTCATGGTTTTCTGATTCAAAGTCCAATATTGTATTCAGTTTAAGTGTGAGGAAACGTAGGACTATTCCTGTTCTGAAACAGTCACTTTCTTCCCCTGATACAAGGTGGGGTCCCTCCCATGGCATACCTTCCTGAACTGACCCTACATGGGCTTCCCACAGGCAGCAGCTCTTCAAGAACTGCTCCCACATGGGTCCATGCCACGGGGTCCATCTGTCAGAAGCAAACTGCTCCAGCATGGGTCCCCCATGGGTGGCGGCT
This sequence comes from Aythya marila, assembly GCF_965140915.1. Taxonomy (NCBI): domain Eukaryota; kingdom Metazoa; phylum Chordata; class Aves; order Anseriformes; family Anatidae; genus Aythya; species Aythya marila. Next base: position 98,319,842 of record NC_139043.1, on the reverse strand, counting down.
CCCCCTAGAACTCCTGCTCCTGTGTGGGCTCCTCTCCATGGGCTGCAGCTCTGGCCCAGGTCCTTCTCTTGTGGGGGCTCTCCATGGGCCGCAGCCTCCTCCAGGCCACATCCACCTGCTCCACCAGGGGCTCCTCCACAGGCTGCAGCATGGAGATCTGCTCCATGTGGGACCCATGGGCTGCAGGGGGACAGCCTGCTTCACCAGGCTGCAGGGGAACTTATGCTGGAGCACCTCCTGCCCTCCTTCTGCACTGACTGGACAGCAGTAGGTCCCTTTTGGAAGAGGATGGAGCTAGCTCTGACCTGACATGGGGCAACTGCTGGGCCCTGCTCACTGAGGCCACCCATGCAGTCCCCCTGCTACCAAAAGCCAGAAAAAATAATTTAATAATGTGCATTACTGCATATTTTTTCTTTTTTAAAATTTGGGGAACTTTTATCTGACCTCAGTATGTCTGTGAAATTGAGAGTTGAAATAAACAGAGCTATTGAGCACTTTGGGTGAAAATCTAGGCCACTGAGGCGTCTAAACATAGGCTATTTTTGAAAATCTTTTAGTTGTTTGTTTCTCAGATGAAAATGTCTTCAATAGAAAATGCTTGTATATGCATTTTATTTCACTTGTTAGTGTATTGGTACAGCCTAAGATTTATTCTACAGTTTCTCATCTTTAAACAGTGAAATGTACTTCCAATTATTCCCATCAGGCAACTGAGTCAGGCTACCTAGAGAGCTTGACAGGCGTGCCTTGCTCCATACAGACTATACACATGGGTTTCCTTTCATTGAAAACTAGAGTTTGAAGGCAAAGTTGGATGTGGCATTTTTAAAATTGTCTTAATGAACAACTTAAAATTCATTTTAAGACACTTTAAAACACTGCAGAAAAACATTTCTGGAGCAGGGATCACGGCCAATTCAGGTGTTTGAATTTGGCCTCTAACAAAGAAGTAAAGAATTTTGCAGTGAAACTGTATCTAGTTCAACTACTGTACAGAGTACCCTATATAGCCCATGGCCTACCCTTTCTCAAGTGCTGAAGGAAAGGACCTGGCCCACATGGTCCTTCTGGAAGAAGCTACGTGTTTTCTAAGACAATAGTTTTTATTTCTGTCTTGCCTGCAGTGGACATGGTTTGGGGCACAGCTCATAGTCACTGTCCTATCAAATATTTTACACCTGTCCTGTGCTTTTTCATCCAGAGGAAAATGGAGCTGCCGTCTATTACCCAACCCAAATTAAATCAGTAATACTAAAGGAAGGTAGAGTGGAGAAGATACACTACCTCCACTCTTTTTCAGGGTCCCTTCACATGGGGGTATGTGAAAACCATCTATTGCCGTGTATGAACTTGTATTTGACATATTCAATTACACTTCCCATATGTTATTTCACTTTGCATATTTTTTTCAGGTGAATCTGAGTAGTCAAACATTAAAGCAAAAACATGATTAAGTGCCAAAATTATTTCGTGTCATTAGTGTTTTATACTTCATTTAGTCCTTAGATTTTTACCTATGAGAATTAGAATAATAGCCTTTTTGTGATGGATAGAGATATAAAGCACTCAGAAAATAAACAAATGGAAGATATTTTCTGTTACTTCTGCTATATTACTGCATAATAATATGTCAATAGATGCGGCACTCCCAGCTCTGGAATATATTCTCTGGTTTCTTTTGGAGTGTGAAGTGGAAAAAAAAAGGGTTACTGCTGTTATTTCTGATGTTATAAGGTTACAGACTATAACCTTGGGAGATTTTACACTAAATTTGATTTTTATTGTTTCACAAAATGGATCCTGTTTTTGGACAGTCAATAAAACTGCAGGTGATACTCCTCTTATAATAGATGTGAATAGACTATTGTTGTTTGCTATGGCAGTTTAACTGCAGGGCAAGCTTATAAGGGTTTTCATTGGAAAAACACACAACCTTTTTTTAGCCACAGGACTATTTCTTTATTTTCACCCAGTTCCTTGGTAATAGTGGGGATCTGAGCAGGTCTAAAATAAACAGAAAGTTCTCTGCTTCTGAAGTTCAAAACAAACTGAAAATTGAAAACTGGTATCAGTGGGCTAAAATGAAAGTGATTGTAACACAGTATAAATACCTAATCACAAGATTTAAAATAATAAATAAAGCAAATGTTATATGGATTTTATGTAATTAACAGCAATATAGACGTCACCATCATCTCTTGGTGCTTATCCTTAAGTTAAATGATAATAAAAAAAAAATAATCTAGTTCTGAAAGTGGATATGCAGTATGAATATTATGAATCACATAATCATTGAGTTTGGAAGTTATTTCTGGGTATGATCTAGTTCAATGTTCCTCCTCATAGCAAGGTCTCCCAGGGCTGATTCCTCAGAGCTGTGCCCATCTGGATTTTGCTTATCTCCAGAGATGGAAACTCCACAGTCTCTCTGAGCAACCTGTTTCAAAGTTCCAACACAACAAATGTTCCAAAATGTTCCATAAAAGCAATGTATTGTTTTTTTCTTTCATTTAAATAGAATTTCCTCTATTTCAATATGTGTCCATTAACATATGTCCTGTCACTGGGCACCACCAAGAAAAGCCTTCTTCCTTCTTTCCTTCCTTCCCCTTATATATATATACATAATTATATATATATATATACATATGGATAAGAACCCCTGAATATTCGCTTAATCACTGTGGTCCTTTACTGGACTGACTCCAGTATGTCCATGTCTCTCTTGTACAGAGGAACTGGGTGTAGCACTTCCAGTGTGGTCTCACACGTTCTGAGTAGAGAGAAAAGATAACATTCTTTGACCTGGTGACAACACTTTTCCTAAAGAACCCAAAGATATTTCTAAGTCTTCTTTGCCATAAGGATGCATTGGTGGTTCACGGTCAACTCATGATCAGAAATCAGCAACTGCTTCTTCTCTGCAAAGCTACTTTGCAGACAGTTTTTTTTTTTATATATATATTTATTTTTTATTTTTATTTTTTCCTACCCAGGTGCAGGACTTAGCATTTTTGTTGAAATTCATGACTTTTCTGATGTCCGTCTCTCCATCTTAACAGGCTCCCTCTGAATGGCAAGATAAACCCCTTGTGTATCAACTGCTCCTAGTTTTGTATCATCTGTAGACTAGCTGGGAGTATGCTCTGCCCTATCATCCATTAGTGAAGAGGTTAAACAATAGGTGATCTTCCAACCTAGATGATTCTGTGATTCTCCCATCAGACTCCACTTCTCCAGACTAAACACCCCAATTCCCATAATCATTCCTCGTAGGTCTTGATTTATAATCCAGTTCACCAGTTTCATCAATCTTTTCTGCACTGAATGTAATATTTGAGGTGCAGCCACAGAATTACAGAATAAAAGAATGTTTGAGGTTGGAGGGGACCTCTGAAGATCATCTAGTCTAACACCCCTGCCGAGCAGGGTCACCTAGAGCACATTGCACAGAATCACATCCAGGAAGTTTTTGAATGTCTCCAGAGGATACTCCACAGCTTCTCTGGGAAACCTTTTCCAGTGCTCTGTAACCCTCACAATAGAGAAGTGTGGTTTTTTTGTTTTGTTTTGTTTTGTTTTGTTTTTGTATTCATCTGGAACTTCCCATGTTTCAGTTTGTGCCCATTGCCTCTTGTCCTGTCACTAGACACCACTGAAAAAAAGTCTGACCCCATCCTCTTGATACCCTCCTTCCAGATATTTATACGGATGTTTATACAGTCTCATCAGTGCTGGGGTACTAGTCACTTCCCTACTCTGCTGGCCACACTACTTCTGATGGAGGCCAGGATGCCATTGACCACCACTTCTTGGCCACTAGGGCCACTTGGCCACTGGCTCATGTTCAGCCTGCTGTTAACCAGCACCCCCAGGTCCTTTTTTGCCAGGCAACTTTCCAGCCACTCTTCCCTGACTCTATATTGCTCTATAAGGTTGTTATGACCCAAGTGCAGGACTCAGCACTTACCATTGTTGAATGCCATGTTACTGGACTTGCTTCAGCCCTCCAGTCTCTTACCCAACTGCAATGCTCACTGTAATTATACAAGTGAAGGATAGGCAAAAAGGTTTATGAAAACACAGATGACATAAACGTGTTTTGTACCTATTTTCATTCTTCAATTACCTTTTAAAATTCCTACACTGTGAATGGTTATAAAAATGTCATATATGTATATTTGCATAATGTCAAAATACATCTTTATTTTACAGGGTATTAAACTACTGTGACTACAATGTTGAGTCTGTTAGGAATGTATGAGCTTTAAGCAACAGAAAGCCATCCTTCAGATATAAAGTCTACGCTCTGAAGTCTTGGAAATGTTTTTGAAATCTAATTCCTGAGAAGTGTAGAAGCTTAATGCATTAACAAACCAGCGACAAACTGTTTCACTGAGCTCCTTTAGTTTAAGAGGGTTAAAATACAGATGTAGTAAACACCTTCTTGTTTCATAGCATACTGCAAATATTTGAGTAAGCTTCTTTATAAAGCTCTGTATCAACACAAAGCCTTTACCTAATTTGAGGAAAGCAAGGCTGAGTAAAATGGTCATATTTTATTCAGGTATTTGACAAACCAACCAGAGGAGGAGCATTACTGGACCTTGTGATTACCAATGCAGATTAACTTGAGGAAGAGGTCAAGATGGGAGGCAGTCTGGACTGCAGTGACCACACCCTGGTTGAGTTCGTGATCTTGAGGACTATGGGCCTGGTGAAGAGCAAAGTCAGGACCCTGAACTTTCAAAGAGCGAAATTCCAGCTTGTTAAAGACGTAGTGGATGAGATCCCCCGGGATGCTGTTCTTAGGGGCAGAGGAACTGATCAGAGCTGTCAACTCTTTTTAATAACACTTAGAGCACAAGAGCTTTCTTACACATGGAGATGTGTAAGAAATCAGACACGGAAAACAGTAAACATGCATGGCTGAGGAAGGACTTGCTTGTCATACTGAGATCTAAGAAGGAAATACACATGCTGTGAAAGCAGGGACATGTGGCCTGGGAAGAGTACAGGGATGCTGCTCATATGTATAGGAGTGGGATCAAGAAAATGTGGTGCTTTTACCTTGATGGGCAGCTGAACTCCACCACAACTGCTCTCTCACTCCCCGTCCTTAGAAGAAGAGGGGGAGAAGAAAGTATACTGGAAAACAAACAAACAAACAAACAAAAAGCCCTCATAGGTTAGGATGAGGATAGTTTAATTAAAGGGAAAAGGAAGAGAGGAAAACAAAACAAAATAACAAAAACAAAAACAAACAAACAAACAAACAAAAGAACGAGCAAAGGCTGTGTGGAAGCACGGAGAGAGAAAAAAGAAATTACTCTCTACTTCCCATCAATGAGCAATGTTCGTCCACGTCCCAGGAAGCAGGACCCCAATACATGTAGTGGTTGTTTGGGAGGACGGATATTTTTATAACGAGGGCCCCCCCTCTCCTTCCCCTTTCCCACCTTTTATTGTTGAGTGTGACACCACATGGTATGGAATATCCCTTTGGCCACTTTAGGTCAGCTGCCCTGGTGATGTCCCCTCCCTGCCTCTTGACCACCCCCAGCCTGCTGGCTCTTCGGCGGAGGGAGGTCTGGAGGGTGTCTTGATGCTGTGATGCTTGATGCTCAGCTTGATGCTGTGCCAGCACTGCTCAGCAATAGACACAACACTGGTGTGACACCAATGCTGTTCTAGCTACTAGTGCAGAGCACAGCACTGTATGGGTTGCTGCAGGGAAAGCTAACTAAATCCCAGCCAGATCCAGTACAGAAAACCAAGGCAGAGATGGAACTGAACTTGGCAAGGGATGCAAAGAATAACAAGAAGGGATTCTACAGGTACATTGGTCAGAAAAGAATGACCAAGGAGTGTGTACTCCCTCTGACAGATGAGCAAAGAGCAGGTTCAAGACCACATGATGAAACTGAACAGGTACAAGTCTATGGGGTCTGATGACATGCACTCCCAGGGTCCTGGGAAAACTGGCTGTTGGAGTTGCTTTCCATCATATTCGCAAAGTCATGGCAGTCAGACAAAGTCCTCAGTGACATGAAAAAGGGAAGCATAACTGCCATTTTTAGAAAGGGTAGAAAGGAAAACCCAGGGAACTACAGAGTTGTAAGCATCATCTCTGTGCCTGGGAAGATCATGGAACAGATCCTTACGGAAGCGATGTCATGGCACATGCAAGACAAGAAAGAGATCCAAGACAGCCAGCATGGCTTCACCAAGGATAAATCATGCCTGACCAATCTGGTTTTATGCTGGTGTGACTGCATGAGTTGACAAGACAAGACCTATTGATACCATCTAACTGGAATTCTGAAAGGTCTTAGACATTGTCTCATATGACACCCTGATCTCTAATATGGAGGGAGAGAGATTGATTTGAAGGGAGGACTATTAAGTGGTCAGTGGCTCTATGTACAGGGGGAGGCCCATGATGAGTGGAGTCTCTTAGGTCTCTGTCATGGTGCCAGTGCTATTTAATATCTTTGTCAATGACATAGTGGGATTAAGTGCACTCTCAGCAAGTTGGTACGTGACACCAAGATGAGTGGTGCAGTTGATAAAACAGAAGGAAGGGATGCCATCCAAAGGGGTGTGGACAAGCTTGAGAAGTGGGCCCAGGTGAACCTAATGAGGTTCAACAAGGCCAAGTGCAAGGTGCTGCACCTGGGTTGTGGCAATCCCAGACATGAGTACAGACTGGGAGAAGGGCTTATTGAGAGCAGGCCTGCAGAGAAGAACTTGGGGGTTCTGATGGACAAAAAACTTTATGTGAGCCACCAATGTGTGCTTGCAGCGCAGAAGGCCAACTGCATTCTGGGTTGCATTACAAAAGGGTGTGGTGGTTTTACCGTGCTGGGCAGCTAAACCCCACAACCGCTCTCTCACTCCCCCTCCTTTAGATAAGGAGGGGGAGAAGTAAAGCAAAGAACAACTCACGGGTTGAGATAAGGATAATTTAATTAAAGGGAAATAATTATAATAATTAAATAAAGACTACCATGAACTAAACAATTTAACTAAGGGGAAAATAAAAGGGAAAGGGGAAAAAGGGAGGAAAACAAACAAACAAAATAAATGAAAGCTATATGGAAGTGCAGAGGAAAGAAATCACTCTCTACTTCCCACAAATGAGCGATGACTGACCACGTCCTTGAAGCAAGGCCTCAACGCACGCAGCCGGTGTTCGAGAGGAGGACCGACGTCTTCTCAACGAGAGCCCACCCCTCCTCTCTTCTTCCTGTTTCCACCTTTTATTGCTGAGTGTGACACCACATGGTATGGAATATCCCTTTGATTGGTTTAGGTCAGCTGCCCTAGTGATGTTTCTCTCCTCACTTTTTTGCCCACCCCCTAGGAGGGTTAGAGAAAGGCCCAACGCTGTGCCACTGCTGCTCAGCAGTAGACACAACACTGGTGTGATAACACTGCTGTTCCAGCTACAAGTACAGAGTACGGCACTGTATGGGCTGCTGCCGGGAAAGTTAACATTCCAGCCAGACCCAGTACAAAGGGTTGGCTAGCAGGTTGAGGGAAGTGATTGTTTCCATCTGTTCTGCCCTTGTGAGGCCCTGCTTGGAGTGCTACATCCAGAAAGATGTGATCTGTTAGAGTGGATCCAGAGGAGGGCCATAAAGATGATCAGAGGGCTGGAGCACCTCTCCTACGAAGGCAAGCTGAGAGAGTTGGGGTTGTTCATCCTGAGGAAAAGAAGCCTCCAGGGATATCTCATTCAGGCCTTTCAGTACTTAAAGGGGACTTATAAAAAAGATGTAGAGTGATTTTTTTACACAGGCAGATAATGAAAGATCAAGGGGGAACAGTTTTAAACTAATACAGGGGAGATTTAGATTAGATGTTAGGTGGAAATTTTTTGCTCAGAGGGATGTGAGGCACTGGAAATAGTTGTTCACAGAAGTTGTGGATGCCCCAGGAGGTGTTCAGAAACAGGACCCCAGGCAACCTATCTAGTGGATGGCATCCCTTCCCATGGCAGGGATGTTGGAACTGTATGGTCTTTAGGGTTCCTTGCAACCTGAGATGTTCTATGACTCTATGATAAATGTTCATTTAATTTTACAGGTATTTCCATTATTTAAAGTTTTACTAGTAATTTTAGCGAATTTCTTCCTATTTTTAGTTATATATATATATGTCTCTCTCTATATATATTTTCAAACTTCTTCAGATTGTTAATGGTTGTTCTGTACACATGTATATTTTAAAGTACTTATCTACACTTATTTTTAAAATGCTGGTTTATGAAATGGATTGGTTACATGGTAGAATGTAACCAAACAGAGAGAAGAAAAGATGAAAGACAAAGTGTTTGAAAGGATCAGAGTTTAGAGCCTGAGATTGGAAAGTGCAGTAAAGCATGTAAATACCAGGAAATGTCAGCTGGCATTGACTTATGTTTGTGAATCTCATATGATGAGCTCATCATCACAGAGGTTTAACACCTCTCTGGTGGGTTACTTTTCACTTGCAGCTTTCTGATGTTTTACCTCCTTTATCCTTCCATTTTTATATTTATTTATTTATTTATTTTTTTAGAATTCTTGTTTGTGACGTGGAATATTATGATATCTTACTCTGGGTGTAGTGTGAAGATCTGAGCTTTAAACTGCAATTGCACCACACCTCTGCCTGCAAGCTACCCTGTTTTGTATCTTCCTGTAGCACGTTTTGTCCTCTCTGATAATTAAGGACAACAGGAAACTTAGTAATCCCCCTGCCTTGATGTTTCATTTCTTTATCCAAATCAGTAACTTCTTGTGGTGTTGATCTGCCATTCACCTCTTGAAAATTCTCTTTATTCTTTTTCTGCTGTTAAGTATTTGCCATGTTTTTATAGAACAGGCCCTCTGGCTGGGGAAAAGTTGCCAGTTAGAACTTGTGAGACTGATCTACTGTTTTATTATTATTTCTTTCAGGAGCTCTTCAGTGTCTTTGATGTTAACCATGCATTTGCATTAAAAGCTGTCAGTGATTTATTTTAATAAACCCAATTATCCTTTTTAGTGTCTGTGAGAAATGAATGGATGCTTCCAGTGTAATTGTGAATATAATATCACGGTACTAAACATACCAGGTATAGATGGAATTTTGGTACTAATAATGCCAGAAGCAGCAGAGTTAACAAATATCTAGTGCTGTGCAGGCTTACCTGCAATAACTTGTGCAGAACTATTTGGATCCAAGGAGAAAACCAGCTGTTTTCAAGGAGCTCCACAAGGATAATGCTAAAATATCTTGTTTCTCACACAATTCAGCATCTCTGCATGGTTTCTGTGCTGCGTAGACATTTATTCTGGGAAAATAAATTACTTGGTACTTCCAAGAGATGGCCTCTTCTATTTTCTAGGGCATTTTTGTTTAACTTCATCTCTTACAACTTAAGTTTTGCTGTAGGTTCACAAGCAATAAAATTGGGAACTTCAGTCTCCTGAACTGTTAAATCTGCATGATCTCAGTCGTGTATTTTTGAAGCCAGCTTCCTCTTCTCCATCAAATCCTTGGTTTCCACATACTGATAACAGCAGGGGGCTATGCTTCCAGTGATATTGGGTTTTTGTTATCTGAAAATACAGGATTGGTTTCTTGGTCATATTGAAATTTTCCTACTGGTGTAATCAAAGAGAAAGGATGTAGTATTTTCTGTCACCCTAAAGCTGATCTGGTATGGACCTGAATAGCATTATCAAGCTACTTGCACCAGTCAACCACTTTAATGTTTTGGTTTAATCATCTAAATATTAAAGTAACATGATTGGCCAAATACTGGCTGGTTATAATCAGCAATGAGATGAGACTGAGACCTGTTCGTGTTCCTGTTTCAGCAAAGCAGTGATAAGCTGAGAAGACCATCAGGCTGGAAATCTCACATGTATGTGTAATGTAAACATGTTTTGTCTCAGTGGCACAAAGGAACCCCAAACCCTCCTCTTACTTTTATTTATTTATTTTTAAAATCTTGCATTGGATCTTACCAATTTTTCATCACCTCTTTTGCCCCCAAACCAACGCTTAACCTGATAAGTAATTTGTACAGAAAGTCTCCATTGTTCTTATTTCAAAATATCAATAAGGTCTCAAAATGAAAAAGAATATTTAATGAATATGACTTGGGAAGTACACTAATGATGGGCTTGGGAATGGCCTTCAGCATTATAGGAAAAAAGGTGTGGGAAAGCAAAGCTTAATTAAACACTTGCAAGGAACTTGACACACAAGATCTGTCTTAATAATTTTAATTGATCTCTGTTGTGTTAAAATTATCAATTACAAACGAAAAAAAGAAAAAAGCAAATGCAAAACATTAGACAGTATCAAAGAAGAGATAATAATGACTTTCAAATGTGGGTAAGTCGTGTTTAACCAACCTAAGAGTCTTCTATGTTGAAATGACTGGCTAGATGGATGAGAGGATAGCAGTGGATGTTGTCTACCTTGACTTCAGCAAGGCTTTCAACACTGTCTCCTTTAATATCCTCCTGGGAAAGCTCCAGAAGTGTGGGATCCATGAAGGGACAGTGAACTGGCTGGGTGGCAGAGCTTAGAGGGTTGTGCTCAACAGTGCTGAGTCTAGTTGGAGGTCTGTGGCTAGTGGTGTCCCTCAGGGGTTAGTACTGGGTCCAGTGCTTGTCAACTTATTCATCAATGACCTGGATAAAGGTCATTGCTGAGGGTGCACCCTCAGCAAGTTTACGGATTATACAAAGCTTGGCACAGTGGCTGACATGCCAGAGACCCATGCAACCATTCAGAGGAACCTGGAAAAGCTGGAGAACTCTCATAAGGTTCAACCTCATAAGGTTCAACAAGGGCAAGCACAGGGTCCTGAACCTAAGGAGGAACAACCCCAGGCACCAGTACAGGTTGGGGGCTGACCTGCTGGAGAGAGAGGGACCTGGGGATTGCAGTGGAAAACAAGTTAACCGTGAGCCAACAGTGTGCCCTTGTGGCCAAGAAGGCCAATGGGATCCTAGCCTGCATCAGGAAGAGTGTGGACAGCCAGTCAAGAGAGGTGATCCTCTTCCCCTACTTAGCTCTGGTGAGGCCACACCTGGAAAATTGTGTGCATTTCTGGGATCCCCCATACAAGAGGGACATATAACTTCTATATATTGAGTATAGAATCTACTGGGAATATATATTGAATATAGTGTTCAAAAGATCCAGGGCTTCAAGACAACAAATTTGATCTCTGTTTTTAAGGTATCCAGGTATATATCTGTTCTTCAGCTAAGAACTTGCAATAGAAACCTTCATTTGTGTTTATAGAGGTAATGTGAAAATCTTTACTAACTGAATGAGAGAGTACATACAAGTAGCCTTTGTACTTGATAATCAGTAGATGGGACCTAAAGTATTTTGTGAAATAGCAGACATTTTTCATGATCAATAAGTCTTCAAAACGGCATAAAATTCAACTGAGGAAATATTTGCAGAAAATGCTCAATTTCTTTAACAATATGGGCTGGTATAATTTACAAGAAGAGGATTCTATGAATTTGATTTGACAAATGGGAAGAAAAGTATGGGGCCATAGATCTTCACCTCATTTTGTTTAAGTAATGCAAGCCAAGGAAAAAATATGCATATTTGGTGGGAAAACTGCCTCAAATGGAAAGGAGAGACCCACCCTTTTTGTGAGAGAAGGAACCCTTTGTGATATGGAGAACAGGTAGGAATGAATTTTCTATACCCTGAAAAGATCCTTTCTGGCTATGGCTTTCCTTTCACTAACAGCAATTTTTGTGGCCTGGTGAAGAGCATATACCAGGCTTAAGTAACATACTTAGGTTGTGGGGGAAGAAGACATCCATAGATATTTTTCACATAAAGAACGAAATCAGATGATACTGTTTTGAACTCTGTGTAAAAAGAGATCCACCAAATCTTTTCTTTTTAGCTAAACTTATGTCATTTATATTGAGGACTGTCAATAATTGTTCTGAAGGTAAACAGAGTATATGTTGGAAAGATTTAGATAAAACCATTAACTTTGAAAGTATATGTAAGTGTATATATCAGTAATTTCAACAACAAAAGTAAGGAGCAGGACTTTGGACATAAGAATATAATGATTACTATTTCGCATTACTCTGAGAGAATGCATATGAATTAATAAGAACAATGAGAATTGCAAGACACTGATGTATTAAGGTTAAGTTCTTGAAAAGTAGGCAATAAATATCCTTGCAAGACATGTCAGACTATTTTTAAGAGACCTGTAAAATTAGTACTAGAGAGAATAACAATACTGGTGATACTGTGCTATGTATGATATGTGAGTAATAATAACTGTTATAAAGAAGCATCAATAGCTTATGTGAGTATCTAACCAATGCATATATTTTAAAACTTGGGATAAAATTAAAAGGATTCCTTGAAGGAGAAACTGTACTTCTAAGAAGGGGACTTTGATTTAACTCTTCTTTTTCTTCTGCTCAGATAGGTGGGGAAACATTACAGCTACAGGACACTCCAACTATCTTGTAGTTGCTGTACAACTATCTTGTAACACTTGCTTAATCTTAGAATGCATATCTTTTATGGTGCCAACATATAATATGTCCTACAAGAACTTTAAATAGTCATCTGAAGGTCATAAATTATTTATAGTAAAGAAATTAAAGAACAGACACTTAGCTACCATATCTTTATGCCAGAGTAAGTAAATTAAAGGAGATATTGTTATTGAGCAGAACAAAGGTAACTGCACTGTGCAGTAAAAAGCAAGTTTAGTCTCAGACATCAGGCACATAACAATTTCAGTCATTTAGAACACTACAAATTTGCACTGCAAATTTTATTGCATAGTTTTCTCCAAAATGTTAATCAACCAGTGCAGGTAAAAGTTGTTAGTGGGAAATCCCTTGCTCATTGTATTGTTAATTTTCAGTTAAATAATTTGGTGATGCAATCATTTCAAATATTCTTCAGTGATCCACATATATAGCAGGAGCTAGGAAAAAAAAACAAAAACAAAACAAAAAAAATTATATGGAACACAACAAAAATAAAAGGATTTTTTTTTTTTTTTTGGATAAAATTATCCAGTTCCTCTAAGTTTGCAGACCATAAGTCCTTTTACCAGAAAAAAATTAAAAGAGCATATGACTTTTTTTTTACACTTATCTTTCAAACACTTAACAAATCTTGTCTGTGATTGGTTTCTTTAAGCAGGTTGATGATATTGTATGCACACTATAATTATTTTTAATTTATCTATTTATTTATTTTTATTGTTCTGAAAGCTGCTTGGAATGGAAATTAGCAAGATCTTCCATGAGGGAACAGGGAAGGTGGTGGTTTTGTTATATGCTGTACTTTCCTTGGTGCACTAAGGACTTTGACATGACTGCCTGTTTTAATTCATGTAATGGAAGGAAAATGGAAAATAGCATTTGGTCTTCAATTATTTGTGTTTAAAGCAAAGATGCTCAGATAATGGAATTCAAAAATGAAGCAGAAATCTTTCCAAATTATTTGGAAGAGAATTACTGTGTTTAAGACTGAAAAAAATTATGTGACCAAGAAGTATGTATGTTTTCTCCACCTGAAAATGATATGAATAGTCATATTTCATTTAATAATGCAGACAGAAATCTATTACTTTGTAATAAAACTACTTTGCAGTTTAGAGCTATATTTTGTTAGCGCTTAAGTAATGGTGTCAATCTTAAGGTGGAGAGATCTCCATAAGATGGACAAGATAGAAGTGAAAAACAGTGTCTCTTACAGCTCTTCATTTTTTTTTCATCTGTTGCTGTGTTTCAAGCATTTTCTCTCTTTCCTCATGATTTCATATCTCTTTCAAAAGAGAAGTTTGACTTCTTAGAAAGCTGTTTTACATCATGGGTCTTTTAGGTTGTCTGGTGCTGTAAGAGACCTGTTTTTCATCACTTTCGACTTAATTTTCTTCCCTCACTTCATTGTAAGTGCTTTTCACTGCACAGATGATTTAAATCCTCTGTGAGAGATTTAAAACTTCAGACTCAGAGTTGAGTATTTTTGTCTGACTCGTCACAGTTTTTCCTCTCACAGGGAGGTGATACAGTGCCTGTGAAGACAAGGAATCCATAAAAAGTGGCTGATGTTATTTTAGTGACATAAAAATAATATAATATAAAACGACTAATCAAAAATAACAGGAAATAAAATGAGGGAGTCATGAAGAAAACCTAAGATTCAAAGCCATAATGAATTAGGATTTGGAAAACTGAGATCATTAATATAAACTTTGTTTCAAATATCAAAGCCAAATAAACACTCAGTGAATATTTGACTTATATCATCACTCTGTTGAAAAACATCAAATGCATACTTCATAATTAGCAATATAGTGAGTGTTGAAGGAATGGCTAAAAATAACTGTTGGGATTGTATTCAATGGAAAGTTTCATGCCACAAGTTTGCTTCCCAACATCAGCTGGTTCAAACTGGTTGACCAGCAGTATTTTAGTCATTGCTCCTGCTGCAGATGTGAAGGGCTGACAATTGGCTTTAGTGGTTAAAATGTAGTCAACACAGCAGCAGCATGTTCTGAAATTTCTGATGAAATGTATTAGGAAAAAAAAACAAACAAAAACACACCTCATTAGCTGTAGTGCTTAAAATTACTTTAAATACCATTGGCTCTGTGCCAATATATGCTGCTACCAGAGTGGCAGGCAGTGACCTACCTTTTCATTCTTCTCTGACTGATATATTTCTAACCCTGTTCTTCACAACTGTTCACTTGTGATTTGCTACCTCCTGAAGGACAGCGGGATGAACACCTGAATCGTCAGCATGAGTGTCTGAATCAGAAACAAATGAAATATATAACTAGCAGTGGAGGTATGGAATGCTATGCATCCAAAGAAGTCATTGCTGTAAAAAACATACAAGCATCACACCTAAAATACCTGCACAAACTGTGAAGGAAAAAACACATTGTATTATTTTCTCCTCAGGTTGTTTCTGAAGATGCTGAAAGGAGCTACTTTTCTAACAGGAAAAAATAACAGTTCTTTCTTGCAAAAAGAGGATACGTAGTGAGAACATTTAATCACTGTGTTGACTTGAAATTGATTTGGATGAATTAAACTATTACTGGATCCAACATCTAAACCAGGATACTTCACTCACCTGGAATGATGGGATATTTTTTTTTTCCCATTACTATGGGAAAAGTCTTGCCAATACAGTTGTCAGAATTCAGAGGTCTTTCTTCATTTGAAAATGTACATGTGCTGTGATTGATCCAGGAGGTGAAGTATGCTGTGATGTGCCAACAGTAGAAGTGATACTCTATCACTAACAGCATTTTTGCAACTTCTGACTGACGCATTTTTGAAAAGCAACAGCAGTCTCATAAATCTTTGCTAGGTAGAACTAATTTTGTGTCAAATGATATAGTATATTTAATTTTACCTTTTCTCCCACACATTTTTAGTAATTTCTGAAAATATAGTATAGCACCCACCTGACTCTCCTTTTTGGAAACCCATTGGACTAAATTATACTTACATACGTACATTATAAGTACATTAAAAATGGTGTTGACATCAGAATTTGACCAACAGAATATTGCAAGAAAATGTAATTTTCACAGCTGAGTAAAAAGGATGCAGAAAGCAAATGATGTTATTTACTTTTTCTGTCTCAGAATTTGTAGATCTATCCAGTACAACTACATTGATACCAAGTACCAATCATGGTAGACCAGAATTATAATTATGTTACAGAATTAGCTTGATCAGCCTTTTTTTTTTTTTTTTAATCTTTTTTTTTTTTTTTTTTTTCTTAATTCCCACCACCCATGCCGCTGGCAGGAAAAAGAGGATTTGAAAATAACCACATGCCTCAAGATGAGTGATTTTGAACTGGCCGTAATTCTTTTTCTTTCCCATACCATAACTCTCTTTTATATATATGATTCTGTCCCTGAACAAAACTGTGCCCCTGAACAGAGCTTTCTAAGGAGGTGTTCCAGGTATGAAGAGATGAACAGGAAAGCACTTCAGCCTTGCTGTGTAATAATTGTTTCACCAAATTTCATGCTGGAGTCTGATTCTGCTGGAATCATCACTGGGATTCGGATATAACTATAACTAACAATGTATAACCTGTTAAGTTTATTTTACGTTATTTCTACTGTTTGCATAGGCTCAATATGTCTGAAGATGCTGAACTCTTGATGTGTGTATTAAAAAATGACAACAGATTTGGCTTATTGATGGGAAGCCTACCAAGCCTGGATATATATGCATCACCTGTCCCTTCCCCTCCACACACTATGCAGCCTCAGGCTACATTTGTATTATTACTTTCTCAAGTGCTTCTCTTTTAAGTTTAGACAATCCGTCATTTTGGCTAGATTTCTGTTAGCTTTTAGAAACAGTGTAAGAAAAACAATAACAAAAAATACAGAAGCAGCAGATGACATTTTGCTTCTGACAAAAGCATAGCACGGCAGAGATTTCAGTGAAAATCAGAGATTTCAGTGAAATCTCTGCCGTATATAGCACCATCCTGAGTGCCATTAGAATGACTGTTCTCCCCTACTTATGGGGCATCTGAGCCAGGCTGTTTACACTTCTGTGGTCAGAGAGTTTGTTTTAATAACAATATAAATACATGTTTTTGTTAATCTCATATACAGTGTAGTCACATACTTCAGAGAAATGAGAGTAATATTAAATAACATTAAATAACATTTATTACTTGCACCCTTCTAACACAGAGATATGAAAAAAAATCTCCTTCCATATCTCTTTTAGATGTTGTGTGAAATACAAAATAGTGCTGTTTGGTCTTGGTCTTCCATTTCCTTGGAAGGGACAGTAATTAGGAAAAGGTCTGGAACTGACCTCATGCACTAGACACTTGGAATTCATTCTGTGCCTGTGCAGTTCTGACAAAGAAAATAATCAGTCAGATGAGATCTGGAATTTTTAATTATATTTTTTTGTTCAAATATGCTGATTTTTTTTTGAATACTTTTTTTTTTGAATACTTTTTTTTTTTTTTTTCCTTGAAATATTACTGTCTTGTTAAGTGTTTCCTCAAGAAATATTTTCAGGTTTGAGATTGATTTTCTGGTCAGACATGAGAGGTAGCCAGTGCAAAATAGACAGTTGAGCAGGTGAGCCAGTAGTGGTAATGAATAATGATTTAGTCAGAGTAAAATTTTGAATCATGTACAAATTATATTACAAATTAATGTCCTTACAGATATATAACAAACCATGGAACACTCATACATTTTTTTTTTTTTCCCTCCAAAAAAATCACTTGTGAGATTTTGAGCTTGTTTGGCATCATATTGAAAAATTCCAACATGTTCTTCTACCCTGTTTTACCATGACATAAAGCAGTAAAAAACAAAAATCATAATCTTATCACTGTGATATGTTTAATGAGAAATTGGCCCCATGCCAGAACATACAAGATCCCATTTGCCTGTGCTGACTCCACAGCAGCAAAGGTTGTGAGCTCTGTTGAGGAAGTGTTGTCAAAAAGCAGGGGCTATAAGTCCAGAGATCATCTTATCAAGAATCATTTAAGATCTTTCACACAGTCTTGGATCTTAGTCACTCAGCTATCTAATAAGTCAATGCTTTTCCATCTTTCTTAGCAGGACCTGATGGTTGTGCAGAAATGCCCTTTTACAGTGTACTTTTTTCATTGCTAGGGCATATATTGCTGTAGTGAATACCAGTTTTGAAGAGGTTAATTGAAAGGAATATGTTTATTTATGTTCAGTGTGACGTATGTATATGTATAATACAAATTGCACAGGCATCATTTCTAGTAGTTAGAGGAATACAGAGATGCCTCTTTGAAGGCTTTTCCTGTTTTGAAACAGCTTGCTGTCACCCATGGGTTTTGTATTTAATCGCATGTTGTCTCCCTGGATTGCTGTCAGTTTTATTATTTTATTTTATTTTATTTTATTTTATTTTATTTTATTTTATTTTATTTTATTTTATTTTATTTTATTTTATTTTATTTTATTTTATTTTATTATTTTATTTTTAAGAACATTCAGTTCTTAAGCAAACCAATATGCAGCATTAGCAAGTCTGTGTAGCTGATAGAATCAACCTCATAAGACAATGAGTATTTACTATTATGGCTAACATCAAGGGTGCTTGGAACTTCAAGGGAAGTGGACATCCATACTCAATAACAATTACAGCAATCAACACTGACATTTAAAAACCAAATAGGTTTAGGACTACTACTATAAGCTGAGTAGTCTTTTAAGAGTCTAGTATTTTTGTCATTATGTGCAAATTATTATTATTATTTTTTTGGTTATCCAAGTGAGCAAAATCACCATAACCAGCTGCAGAAGTCTCCTGAGGACTCTCCAGGAGGAACATTCTCTTAAGCATCTTCCTAGAGAAAGCAGTAGATAACCACACAACAATTATTACTAATACTTACTCATAATGAACATAAAAGGATTGGATTTACATTTGCACTGAAGTGAAATATGAAAGTTTTAAGATGACTGAAAGAAATGAGAAAGAATGGTGCAACATGTTCCAAAATTAGGAGTCATATTTGAAGAGCTAGTCTTCTAATCTTTAAATTTAAATATACCTAAGGATATCTTCTAGATAGCAAAGTATGTAAAGGGATTTCAGAATACTTCTTAATTTTTGGAAGTTGATATCTTGGATTTTACAAGTTTGTTAATTCATATAATATACTCATTTCATTTTTAAAAAATATATGTCATGCTAAATAAAAATTTTGTAAAATATTACTAAAATCTGGTATTTTAAAAAGGGTAAAAATATTATCCAAACAGATTGCTTTGATGTATTTTCTGTTACAATCAAGTAATCATAACTGCAGTATTTCCTCTTTGTCCCATAAAATAGTAGAAATATTACATTTCATAAACTTTTCCTTATTATTAACCTTCATATTTACTCCTTCTTTAAATTAGTCAGCAGTTGATACCTGACAGTTTGCATTTTTTTTTTTCCTTTTCAGTTACTATTTTTGAAGTCTAATAAATGTGAAAACAAAGTGAAGAATGATGGAGAAATTTAAGTTTTCAAACAGACATTTTATCTTTTCTATACAACTTTAGTTTTGAAAACAACTATGCACCATGTCTAATTTTGGTGCAACTGTTGTTTCACTTCACTCAGCCTCCAGAAGCTATTTTACATTATACTCTGCATGAAGCAGCAGTCTTCAGATCAATATAAAATGAGAGATGCTGGTCACCTCTGTAGGTGTAGCAATGGGCTTAACTAAAAATAGTTTTCTCCTCACTTATGTGTTAAATTTGCTTGTCTTAATGGGAATGAAGATGTGCCTCAAGCCTGCAAGCACTACTTGATCTCATTATTGCACTAGAGTGACAGAAAACTGGCAGCAGAGAGGCTATGCGTGGTTCTGGGATGTCCTATATAGCTCTGTTTCTTTTCTCTCTCCTAAAATAAGTACCTATTTACATTTTCTTACTGTTTTCCACTAGTAAGTGAAGGGAAAAGAATGTGCAGTAAAAATAGACACAGCAGGGTAAACAGTCTGTGTGGACCAGCAAAACATGCAGAAACAGAATTCAGTGGAGATTTTCAGGCGGTCTGTTCAGGTTTTTAATTCTGCACACAGTAACACTCAGTGGAGGATGGATTAATATTTTTTTATTTTCCTGTGGCAGAGAGATCTGACTCCCTTTGAAAATCCAAGTATATTTTCCATTTGTTTGCTGTTTTGCTCACGTCAGCATCAAGGCAGACAGCCACTGTGGTTATTGGAGCCGAATCCCTTTACAGTTCATCACTGATGTCACTGAACAAAGTAGATCTAAATGCAGCTGGACCAGAAATAAGCTCCTCTCACTAGAGTAAAAGGAAGAGCACGGTTAGCATGAGACTCTTGAAACTGGAGTGGTCTTGTCCTTTTTTTTTTTTTTTTTTTTTTTTTTTCTTTTCTTTTCTTTTTTTTTTTTTTTCCTTGATCTTGTTTAGAGAAGTCCCTAACTGCGACAGACTTCAAGAGGTCCTTCCACAGCTGAGGATGTGATGTGTCTTGTATACACCCTCTCCTACCCAGTCAGGGAGTCTGCAGCTGCCCTGTAAGTAAAGTCTTACCGGGATTTGATTTAAACAGATATATTAGTTTGAAATAAATGGCCCTTTTGTGTACTTGTGCATTCTTAAATTGTGGGGCTGTCTCACTAATCCAGAGCTGTGACTGAACCTTTTTTCTCTGTTGCACATTGAAGTAAGGCCAAAGAAGAGCTAGTGAAGAAGCACAAAAGCCAAGCAATGACCTGACCAGCTGCCTGGCTGCAGGCACCAGGCACTTTGCCCTTGCCTCTACCATCCCCCCTTGGAAGTAGTCTTGTCCTTCTGAATCAGACCAGTGCAAGGAGCTTTTTCCTGCTGTCCCTTGTAATAGCATGGCACAGGAATTATTTATTAATAAAACTTATTTTCTTGTTATAACAAATACAAGAATTGAAAATATTTGTCACCTAATATTGCTGTTAATAAGATTTATCAAGAAATATGATTATTAGGACATAATTAATCAATATTTTGTTTTGGATAGCTACAGACAGTTTGAATTTTGTACTATTATACAGTTAATATACAAAGGTGGTAATAATAAACATTATATTTTTTGTGTTTTCAGTTCTTCCTTGTCACATAACTGCTTCTTTAAATATGTGGAAAACAGAGGTTTAACACTATCAGCTAGTGGCTGATGTTGCCACAGGTGTTTTACCATTGCTATCCGCTGCTACACAATCAGAGCTCTTTACTTCCTCTGTGTTTGCCTGCTTTATTTTGTATAGGTTAGGGAAACAAATTTTGGAAGCTCTGTATAGAATAATGTGGTGGCTAAAAATATGATTGTTGACTCCTGTAAATCATAATTGCCACCATCATATTTTCTTTTCTTTATTATTTTCTTTTTCCTAAATATAATGAAATATTGAGTATGAAAAGTGTACTGTTTCTACAATTTCATTGAACTGATCAGTAGAGGGCACTGCATACTGACAGTAACTCTTCACTTTCCAGTTTTCAAAGCTATGTGAACATACAGCTCATTTGAAAAATCTACTCTGAGTTCAGACTGGAGACTATTAGCTCTATTTACCCTATCTATAACAAGATATATTGGATTAGAATTGGAGAAAAAATTAAAAAGCAACAACAACAACAAGAAACAACGCTAAGTAATAAGAAAAAATCACTCTGTTATACCTGTGACTGGAGATATTAAAAAATTAAAAATGATTTAGTAGAATGCTCTAGTACAAATATATCTTTAAATCATACAAATTTTATTCGTAGAATAGCCTAGTACAAGCCTTGTAATGGTATACTCCTTGAATGCTGATAAGATCACATCTAAAAGATATTTGCTGCTTACTTATTCCACTGCCCCCCCCAACTCCAAAACTCCTTTTTTTTTTTTTTTTTTTTTAATGAAATCTGAAAAATTCTGTTAATGTGCTGAAGTGTTTTGTAGTCTTACCTGGCAGAAGTGAGAATATGTTCTTTTATTCACACAGATTTTGCTTGCCTTTTGTCTAGAAAAATATGAGTTCAGAGGGTTTAGCAGCAAACAGATTGCCTGGGGAGTGTGAAAGCTGCACATTTACCAAGAGAGGATTATGGACAGTACAGGTCAGGAATGAAATATTACCAGGTGAAGTAATTCACAATTTATCAACTCTGGCCCATGGGACACCCTCTGAAACCATTCCTATATGCTTAGTTTACCCTAATCTGTAGAGTAAGTTCTCTAAACGTACTGAGGAGGAAGAGATCCTGTTCAGTATAACTGCATAGTATGCCCACTGCCATCTTGCAGTTACAAGCTGCAAACAAGACAGAGTTGTCTTTCTGGGGACTTAGCCTCTTCAATTTAAGCAAGTAAATAAAGTAATTTGCATAAATACTTTATTTCACTGATCATTATAAATCTTGAAATGGAGCACTTTATGGGAATTGTTAACAAAGGGATCAATGGAGGACATTTCCTCCATGATTAGTAGGATGCTATAATAATGAATTAGCATTCTGCTAAATTAGGAATACAAAAAAAAAAAAAAAAAGGCTTTCAGTTGTGTGAAATTTTAAATACAGTTTCAATTAAGATGTCTAGAACATTTCCAGATACTGAATTGAATGGCAGTAAGCTATCTTAGTGCTTGCATATTTTTTCTTTTTCTATTCATTATTCTGAAAGTCTTCATTTTGTCCCTACAATTAATAAAATGCTATTACTAATGATGGCTGGTGCCCATTTGTTAATAATACCTGAAAAAAATGTTTTGAATGCTTAAATATTTTATAATATTTATAAAAATGTTATTATAATTACTGTAGTTGCTGATTGTCTTGTTATGTCATTTTTTCTATGTGACTTAAAAAAGCTGTGTTCGTTATTATCCTCTTCTCTGTCTTACACACACATCCATACATGGGTATTTTGGTCTGTAGGTAAAGGCTCTATAAAGCACCTCAGTTTTGTTATTTTGGATTGTGTGTCTCATGAAGAACAGCCTGTCTTAACAGATCTCACAGACTCATAGAGTCTGTGAAATCCTAGTTGAGGATGAAAGTGATCTCTGGCCACAGGTCACCTGGCCCAACCCCCCTGCTCAAGGCAGGTGATCTACAGTCACTTGCTCAGGACCATGTCCAGATGGTGTTTGAATATTTCCAAGGAGGGAGACTCCATAACCTCTCTGGGCAACCTGTGCCAGTATTCAGTCACCCTCATGTTTTAAAACTGCTTCCTGATATTCAGACAGAGGTTCCTGTGTTTCAGTTTGTGCCCATTGTGTGAGAAACAAAGTTGTGTTTTTGCAGTGGAGAATTACTTTTCTGTCTTCCAAGGTAGTTGTGTAGTCATAATAAGGAGAAATGCTAAGTAGGTAAGTGGACAGTAGAAGGCCTCACTGTTCCAAAATAAGGTAGAAGCTTGAGAAAAACAGGATGAGCAGTGTAAGAACAGTAAAACAAAGACCAAAAGTTCTCAAAACACAAGAAAAGAGAAATTAAAGAGCTGAGAAAAAAAAAAAAAAAAGAAAAATTTTCTTTCTCTGTACATATATGGTACAGAGAAGCATTGAGTAGCTTGTGAACCTGTAGTATGTAGCCAATGAGGAAACAGGGGAGGTGATAAGGTGTCAGGTAATAGGGAATAAAAGGTTATGATTTGTTTACTAAAATGCTCTCCTGATTGACAGGGTGCCCGCCATTGCAACCATGAATAAAATAGCTTCACAGAAGATTCTGTCTGAAGAAAATTATTT
Organism: Aythya marila; assembly: GCF_965140915.1. NCBI lineage: Eukaryota > Metazoa > Chordata > Aves > Anseriformes > Anatidae > Aythya > Aythya marila. The sequence continues at coordinate 98,296,525 of NC_139043.1, read as the reverse complement.
GAGATTTTTCTCACAATTGTGTTTTGCCCTATTACTGGGTACCACTGAAAAGTGTCTGGCTCCATCTTCTTTGCAACATTCCTTCAGGTACACATTAATAACATACCTCTGAGTCTTCTCTTGTCTAAGCTAAACAATCCCAACTCTCAGCCTTTTTTCATAAGACAGGTGATTTAGTACAGATGGTTCCAGAAATACTGCAACAGCAATACCTCTGCTGCTACTGCTCCTTCATCCAGGTGATGGTAGCAAAAAATACAAAAATCGCTTGAAAATAATAACTAAAATCTGCATTAGAAAATAAATAACTCTTGAATAATAATAATAAAAAAAAGAGTTTGGATGAGTAAGAGTCTGTGTGAAGTGGGAGAAAATCAATTTATTATTTTATTCTTGACTCCCAACTAGACCAAGGTAAATGTCATACAAGGTATTGACATTTCAATTTATATTAAACTATGAACTACTTCAGAAAAAAAAAAAAAAGGAAGAAAACACAATGAACTATGTCAGAATGAGGTCTCCAATGGAATTCTCTATGTGTATATTTTGAAAATGTCTGCTAGTCTGTTCATTTTCAATATACAATAAGTAAATTCAACACAACAGATCATATACAAAAATAAAGGACTGCAACTGAATTTGCTTTTCAGATCTTACATGCAAGCTATAAAAGTTGGTTTTTGCTGACACATGCAAACTTCCATAGATAAATCAGCAAATAATATCGCAAGACTATTAGAGGTTGCAACTCACTTAGTAAAATTGCAATTGTAATTACATGGTAAATTTTTGAGACTGGGTATCCAGATATGCTTTAAAGTTATTGCACTATTGTTCTGAATATTGTTCAGAACAACAATATTGCTGGTAGTATTATTTGGAAAAGCTTTCCACAGCACATAAAACTGAAGCTGGGAGGACTATACAGAATTATACGATTTCCCCAAACTGAATTCCTTTTGATACTCCATATCCTATATTTCTTTTATATATGTATATATCTTTTGCTGGATATGTAGACATATATGTAAATACTCTAGACTATATACATGGCACTTTTTGATTGTACTCTCGACTATATAGATGGTACTATATATGGTATTTTCGAGAAGCAAAAACATATATATTATAGTTGTTCATTGGATGAATACATCCAATTCCAAAAAACATTCCAAAGAAAATATTTATTATTGTAAATGAACATTAGTAATGATTAGAATATATATATTTATAGTTAAAACCTGTGCAAATTGTCTGGTTAGATGGTTAATAAGCCCAAATTTAGGAGGGTATTGAAATTTGAATCCATTATTGCTACTGATTTTGGTGTATACAGCTCAAAATGAATAAATATAAGCTTAATTAAGCATGTTAGTAACACTGGAACTTAGTAATTTTTTTTTTTTTTTTTTTTTTTTTTTTTTTTTTTTTTTTTCCTGTATACAGGGATCAAATTTAAATTTTTACCCAATATATGAGTGCACATGCAGTCCAAATCATTACATATTTTATTTAGGCTGTGAAGTTAGCTGATAAAGTTGTTTCCCTCTTCTTGGGAGTATGTACCTATAAAGTACAATGTACCTATAAAGTACAATGTCAGCTTTTGTTTTAAACAAGAAGATCTAATCCTTCTCTTCATGAAAAATAATCTTTAACCAGTAAAATGTTGCAAACTCAATTGCCAGGGTTGGCCTTGCTCTAATAATGTTCAAGGCTCAGTCATGCTCTCTCACACAGTTCAGGGGTCTTTTGGGGACATTATTAAACTTTCACAGCATCTGCAGCTCTACTAATGTATAAAGGGAGCATCAGTTAACTTTGCAGTAACAGGGAGTTTACAATATCTGGCAATAAGCCCACAAAAGTCTTTTTGTTTGCCAGCAGAGTAATTTCTGGATTGATTTTAAGCTTTCCTGCAGCCTATTCATGATTTCATATTCTCTCTGTGTGTCATATTATTAATTTGACTGTCCTTATTTCTCCAACTGTAAAGTGAGTGTAAAATCCTGTCCTTGTTCTGTACAGGATAATGAACAATAACTTTCACAGTAGCTTCAGTGAAGTCATTTACTTTGTAGTTGGTACATGCTAAGACATCATGAACCTCACCATTGACTTTCAACTCATAACTTTTAAAATACATCAGAATTTATTTCCAATTCTGTAGATGAAACACATAAAACTATTTGAGATCCACTGCAGGAAATTAAGCAATACAGTTGTAAGGATGGGAGAAAATACCTGTTTTGATCAGGTTCCTTTGTAAAACAAAGGATTTGGAATATCTTAAGATCATATGGACACTCGCTCCAGAATGTGAAGGCAACACTTTGAATAGCAAAGTATTGTATTACCACATTGTATTGTATTGTGTTATAAATTGTATTAGCAAATATGACAGGAGTGAAAAAAAATGTCATTGAGGTTAGACTGAATGTCACAAATGTGATTTGTTTGTTATAAAACAAGAAAGGGAGATTAAAAGAGACATTGAGAGCTTTACCTTAAGCTTCTTACTTAAAAAGGCATAACATGTAACACAACAATTTCTTTAAAAAAAAGAAAGTATTTAGAAACAAAAATTTGTCTTGCTGTTATGTGTTCTTATAAAATTTGCGTGTTTCCACATGCATCCAAAATTCAATGTAATTAATAATAGATACATACCACAGTTAGTTTCTAAGTCATTGTAGTCATAATTGTATTGAGTCTTCTGTTACAGTTATTTTTGAGTCCTTCTCCTGCCTCCTTTTTCCGTTTTTATCCTTCCTATAACACCTTCTCTTTTAATGCTTTATTGTTTCCACTGGCCCTCTCTTGTCCTTTTCTATTTTTAGTGTATTGTTTCAGCCCCTTCTAATGCTTTCCTTCCAAAACATGTCATACACGGTTTTCAATTTAACACACTTTAACTCAGAAGCCTGATAAAATGTTTGCTAATGTGTAGGGTATTGCACACAAATACTACCAAGTCCATTTAGTTCTGCAAGGCTGTACTTAACAAATTCCCGTTTGTGAATTCTTTTTGAGACATTCAAATGTGTGAAGGTACAGTGGTCATTTGGGACAATGGCCAGGCTAAGGTAACACAAAATAACAACCTTTATCTTTTTTGACAAATCAAACAGAAACTGAATAGCTCTGACTTTCCTTCGTGCTCTTCTATACCTCTCCTTCAATAGTTAAAATGAAATTTGAAGCTAGGAAAAGGCATCTGATTTGATTAATCATGCAGTGGTGCTGGATGGTCATCTTTTCATAAAGAAAATGCAGATCTTGAAGATTGTTTACCCTTACTGGTTGATCTTAGAAAGCAGCAATGCTAGGCTGGTTTTATTGGCATCTAAATTGCCATGTAACCTCTGAACTGAGGTGATAGCAACAACGGCAGTATCTGCATTACACATAGATAATTCAAGTGTGATAAACAAGAAAACATTAGTAAGACAACACTTGTGACTACAGAAGATGGATAATGATATCGGCAGCCATTTAAATAGTTGTAAAATGTGCCTATCAAACAAAATTGCTCCAGTCCTGGGACCATTTTACCTGCAAAAGTGGGCAAGTAAATCACATGAGACAGATTCCATTGACTTTGCAGGAAAAGGAAAGACAAGCCTTTTTTATTGCTATTGATGTTTGCTCTTATTGACTGAGTGTTTGCCACAGACTCAAGTACCACTAGACACATAAATACAATGAGAACCTTGTGTGTGTCCTTTGGCTGACTGGGGGAAACAATTTGCAATTTACATCCAAGGGATCTGCAGTGTTCTTCCAACATACAGAACAGTTTGAGAAGAGTGTGCTGAAAATTGGTTCAAATAATCCTCCTGTCCTACAAAGTCCTTGCTGAGTTCAAAGAGAATGTTTTCCTTTATAGTGCAGAAGAAAACATTTGACACTTTATCACTGTGATTTCACTGCCTGAATTATCTCTGAACTTTGCTAAGTCACAGTCTGGATTAGTCTGGTAATGTTATATTTTTGTGAAGAAGCTAGGGCATGGGGGTCACCTTAAAAACGACTGATACAGGAATTCCCTTCCTCATATCTTTTTGTGGGAAAAAAACAGCCCTAAAAATTGTGCAACAGGAGAAGAAAATGAAAAAAAAAAAGGTAACAGTAACAGTCTGCTTGATTAAGAGCAGAAATTTTTCTGAATGATCAAGACACAAGTCAAAAGTCAAAGTAATATACCTTTCACGTGTCACATTCCTCTCCAGAAATCACTGAGGAGAACACATTTCCAGAACTGACAAAAGACTTCATCTACCACATCTGACAAAGTTGCTAATTTAGCTCTTGGGGGTAGAAATCCGTAACTTGTCACTAAGGGTTCCTTGTGTAGACCTCTCTGGAGGGTCATTGCAGTGAGACCAATTGGGGTCTGTAGAATGGCAAGTGCTGAACACAGGCTTTTGGTCAAAACTGTAGCCAAGGTTCTGGGAATAGAAAATGCCATCTTCAAATTAATAGCCAACTTAATTAATCATTATTTTTCACAGGTTTCAGCTCATTTCTAAAGAGCTTTACAAGTATAAACCTTTCCTGTGCCATCTGTGGTAAATTGGTTATTGTATGTTGCATCCTACACAGGTATAAAATGGGAGCTCATGTGTTGTTTACATAAAAAGCTTAACTCTGGTCTTTGTGTGTGTGCGTGTGTGATTTATTCATTGTCAAAACTAAAACATAAAAGAAAATAAAGCTGAAAAGAGATTCTAAGTCTCTCATCTGCTGATGATTTACTACAGTGAGCTTTATGATGAAGTACAGTAAATCATTCCAAAGTGTAACATAAATCAAGATTTGTTAACACTTAGGCAGCCAATACATGTCTTTTGGGTAAGTAAAACTAAGTATAATATAACCTCAGTTACAACAGTGCAATAAATGCGAGTTGATGACTTCCTTTTCTTTATTGTTTTATTTGCACTGTTGGTGTAACAGAGATAATGCTATAGCAAGAATAAGAAGTGCAGTTAGGTCCAATTTTGTTTGGATTGGTGAAAAACATGGGTTATTTTGAGAAAAAAAAAATCACGCAGTTTTAGAGATAGGTGAATTAACTGGGATAACATGATGTTCTGTTTCACAGGGACACCTGGCAAGGATGCGTTTGTTCTTTAAAAAGAGAATGGGTAAATTTCAGAGGGAAAGTGATTTTGTTACTGTAAAAATTACAAAGACAAACCTTGAATTATGAATCTATATCTACACGTTCTGCAAGGTGACACTCCATTGACTTCAGCTGATATGTACTTTACTGAGGGTCTGTTCAATAGATTTTAATGCAGACTATGTGTGTCCTTTAGCTGAGAAAAAAATGCTTTCTGCAAAGCTGAAGATGCAATGTGGTTGTTTCAAAAAAGATAGGATGAATTGAAACTCTCTCTTTCTCTCCCTGAAAATATTTAAATGATTTGGTCAGCTCAGAGTGGCAAGTGGCTATTCTTAAGTCACTTTTATGCTTGTCAGCTTGTTTGCTTGCTGGCAGGAGAACTTTCTAATCATGCCATTCCAAACTGAAGAAAATCTATAAAAGGCATAAACAAGAAATGGCTCAAATCACCTTGTAGCTAGTGTTTGTCCTAAATAGGACAGTCTCTAAGTCATTTGTCATTTTAACTAGAAAAGGTTTATGGCTGTAAGAGCAAAGGTCAGAGACTGTATATACTTCTGCATAGCACATAACCATCATTTACAATCACACTGCAGTCTGAAATGGTACTCAGGTTTTGTTAGCTTTGTTTTACTTTGCCTTTCTTCATTCTTTCTTCATTTAATAATGTTTATGTACCAATAGAAAAACTGCAATGAAACTTTTAGACTTCTTTTTTTTTTTTTTTTTTTTTAAGTCATGGGTCACTATTTGTTTTGTTTTGTTTTGTTTTTTTTTAAGGGGGAAAGCACAATGAATTTTTTTTTCACTGTTCTGCCTAAAACAACAACAACAAAACAAACCAACAACAACAACAACAACAAAAAGTGAACTAATAAAAATCCTACATTGTTAGGCTGAGGTTTTTTTAGCCTCCAGGTATGTCAGTGTTTCACATTTAGCACACAACTCCCAAAGAAATATCTGCTAAATGTTCACCTGATAAAGTCAAAGAAGAGTAGATACTGATGAGTTAGAGCAGCCTGGGGCTTGGGATTTCAGTCCTGCCATTCTGTGAACTGTTTAAGCTAATGATGTTTGTGCAGATAATTCTGGGCTTGACTCAGTGTTCAGTGAAGACAGAGGAGCCCTTCTGTCATCTTCAATGGCATTTGGAATAGGCACATAACAGAGAAAGGAGAAAAAAGAGTCATTGGGGAAGAAATAGTAAGATCACAGCTCAGACTTCTCTGTTGCTTACATATGTGTGTGCATGAATATAGAAATATGAAAAAAATAAAATCCGTTCCTTATTGCCCGTATAAAAATAGTTACCTGATCCCCCAAAGAACATGCATTATTCTTTCTTGTCCCTCCAAGCTTTTCTGACATATAGGATTTTCACTATTAAAAGCAACAACAGGTCTTAACACACTGAATCATACATCCATGATTTTAATGGAATGCTTTTGGTATCATTGTGATGAAGATTTGTGGCCCAAATGTATACAAATACATTTGTGTATACACATATTTAATAAATCTTAAAGGGACTGTTCAAGCCACTTTATTCTTATAGAGGTTAATTAGGAGCCTGAGTATATAGAGTATATTGGAAGAAATGATACTTCCAGAAAGTTATTTTCTCAGCCATAACATCTAAAATGGGATGTGTTAATGTATAGTACATATTGCTTGGAAGTTGAAAAAATTGACATAAATATTTGCATTTTAGACCTCAGCCAGTACTTGAATTTTATGGCCTCACTTGTCACACCAGCAGAAAGAGGGACTGAAATTAGCATTTCCTTGAATGCTCCAGCTGGGCTTGTAACAGATTTACAGAAACAATTTTGGAAAGCATTGCCAAAGTATCCTTATAAAAACAAAACAAAACAAACAAAACCCCAAATCCTACCCTCTTCCCCCAGTAACTCCAAAGATACATAGTAAGATAACCAAACAACTGTCTTGAGAAGTGTGATGAAAGGAAAAACTTTTTGTCCTGATCAGAAGACAACTCACATCTAAGGTTGAAAACGAGCTAATTAGGAATTTTGAAGCTAACAGCTATAGTTCCTGGCAGACCCCTGCTATTGAACTGAACAATGTTTTGCCTCATAGATATTCACCTTAAATTGTGATGACTTATTTTTATTCGAGAGCAGTTGAGCTCTTTTTTTTTTTTTTTTTTTTTTTTTTTTTTTTTTTTCTGTCAGCTCAGCACTGCCCTTGCCTAGAGACTGAAATGGTTTAGACCTCGAATATGTTAAATAACAAATTGTAAACCTAGAAGAACTAATGGGAAAGTGAAAAAAGCATTACAATTCAAAAGTGAAAACCGTAAATATGAGCACAGGTTATTTCTGAAACAGAAAAATGTGTTGGAGAACTGAATCTGTGGCGTAATGTGTTGCTTGTTAATAATAAATAATAAAACTCAGAAAATCTCATAATTAAAAAAAATATATATTTGGAAAACTACTTACTCCCTGGATACTTAATTCTCCCTTTTAGTGATAAAAAGATTCAGTTTATATGTATATATATTTCACAGGAGGCAAAAGACCACTTTCCTCCTTTGCTTCCAAAGCTACCTCAGGAATTAAATATAGCAAAAACTTCTGGTAAGTCCTACAAAGCCTTCACAAACCTTGCATGTGTCTTGACTTTCGAAAAGGTTCATCTAGTTATGTGTATTAGGTTTACATGACAGGGTTTTGGTAGCAGGAGGGGCTACAGGAGTGGCCTCTGTGAGCAGAGCTGAGCAGCTGCCCCATGTCAGATCAGAGCCAGCTGCAGCTTGCTGCAAAAGGGACCTGGCACTGCTGGTCAGAGCTGAGCCAGTGAGCAATACTGGTTGGGCCTCTGGGAGAGCAGACTGAAGAAAGGGAAAAAACAAACAAACAAACAAAAACACCCTGTTGCACAACAGCATCTGGGAGAGAGGAGTGACAAGCAGCCCTGCAACCCCCAAGGTCAGTATAGAAGGAGGGCACAAGGTGCTCCAGGCCCGCAACTGCAGTTCCCCTGCAGCCTGTGGAGCAGGCTGTCCCTCTGCAGCCCATGGGTCCCACGGCGGAGCAGTCTGTGGGAAGCCCACAGAGGATCAGTTTGGGAAGGACGGCATTTCATGGGAGAGACCCCGTGCTGGAGCAGGGGTGGAGAGTGACTTAAGAAAGAGCGGTGGAAGTGAAGCATTAAGGACTGACTGCAGCCTCCATTCGTCGTTCCCCTGTGCCACTTGGGGGGATGAAGTAGAAGAGGGTAGATGGGGTGAAAGTGTTTTTAGTTTGCTTTTATGTTCTCACTGTTCTAGGCGTGATACGACATAAATTCTATAAGTCTTCCTATGCTGAATCTGTTCTGCCTGTGATGATAATTGGTTCTTCTGTCAAACCTTGAGCCCTCTCCATTGTATTTTTCCCCCTTTTTCTTTGAGGAGGGGGAGTGAGAGAGGTGTTGTGATGGAGCTCAGCTGCCCAGCTGGGTAAAACCACCACATTATGATTTCTGTGGATTTCAGCTCAATTAGCACATGCAGATAGATTGATGTTCTGTCACATTTCTTGACAAAAAAATGGCTTCACAGTCAAAAAGATTAGACAGAGAACATCTCATAACAACATTGTTGTAATTTAACCTGGAACTCCAGCTATCCAGTGGAACTGGAGGGTAATGCTGTGACTCACTGTGGGTGCCAACCTGCACCGAGAGGAAGTGTCTTTCAGGTGGGTACACTCTTGCAAGTGAAGGCAGCAGGCTGATCCTTGACACTGCCCTGACTTCTCAGGCAGCTGCAAAAGAGACTGGTATTGCTTCTCCCCAGTCCTGTCCCATTAGGTTTTACCATGAACTATAGGAAGGATGAATTCATGGCACATGTAGAAAAATTAACCTGAGATTGTAATGCCCAAGATTACACAAGAAGTTATAATTTTAAATTGTAGCAATAGTTTTGTAATGAGATAAATATTAGGCATCAACTGTGATCACTTGCATGTAAAGATGGAGTCAAAATATTCCTGTGAATGTAATAATTATAGTGAGGTATAACTGTATTTTACTAGAAATGTTGCAAACTACATAAAAGAACAGGTATTAGTTTTATATTGGTTAACATAAAAATCAACTGTAGTAATGCTGAAACAAGAAATAATCATGTGAGGTAAATATGGGTGGCCTTAATCTACTTAAATGTGACTTTAAAGTTAGGGATGGTCACATAGAAGGGAAAAAAAAAAATAGCAAATCTCAGGAGAACTATTCACCTACAAGAAGGACTTGGAGGGAGCAACAAGGAAAAAAGCACAGAGAAAGGAAAGTGGCCACTAAGCTTACTAGGCACGTGATCGAGAGGTTGAAAATAGTACTCAGTAATAAAAAAGATAAAAATTAAAAAGACCAATAGTAATGCATTCAGGGAAAAGCATAAACAATCAATGGTCAAAATGAAGCTTAGAAAAGTTTTAAACATCAAATAAAGACTGTTAAGACTAGGCAATGGAGCAGAGAAGCAAAGGTGAAGACTGATGCTAAGATTTCAGATGAGATTTGTACTATAGTTAGAAAATTTTTAATTATGTGAGGTACAGGAAATTGTGAGACAACAAATATTTAATAAATAGCCAACATTATTTATTCATAGAGAACAGAGCCAATAGAAAAGGAGAAAATATTAATTTTTCACTTCAAAATTCCCAGTGGAGACTGTGGAACAGATGCTAAAGGCAAACAAACCTCTTACATTGGAATTGGACATTAGCATAGACAATTATAGTCACAGAAGAAGAGTAATATAAAAACCTGGGTAGAAGTCATACAAGCTCATGCTCTGGGCCATAAACTAACCTGTAATTCAATATTTTTCCTGCAAAGTAGGGGTTATTTTTACCAATGTTTATTTTTTAATGGTCCCTTTTGTAAACTTCCAAACAGACACTTGAGGTCTTTGCCCAAAATACCTTATTATTTCAGGATTTGTGATGTACCTCTGTGCAAGAGTTTCTGTACCTTTATGAAATGCTGCTTCATTCTGCTGTATCCCCTCCCCACATCCTCCCACTCTGTGCGCCTTCCCTGATCTCTTCTCCAGTCTCAGTTTTTATCCCTCTCTCCTTCCTTCCTTTGGGTTGAGGTTCTACATAGCTAAATGCTGAGTCCTGCACTTTGGCCACTACAACCCCGTGCAGCACTACAGGCTTGGGGGAGAGTGGCTTAAAAGCCACTGTGCAGAGGAAAAGGACCTGGGGGTTCTGATTGATGCTTGCCTGAACATGAGCCAGCAGTGTGCTCAGATGGCCAAGAAGGCCAACAGCATCCTGGTTTGTATCAGGAATAGTGTAGCCAGCAGGACCAGGGAGGTGATCGTTCCCCTGTACTCAGCTCTGGTGAGGCCCCACCTCGAGTACTGTGTTCAGCTTTGGGTCCTTCTGTACAAGAAGGACATTGAGGCCCTGGAAGGTGTCCAGAGAAGGGCTATGAAGCTGGTGAAGGGCCTGGAACACAAGTCCTGTGAGGAGCGACTGAGGGAACTGGGGATCTTTAGTCTGGAGGAGGCTTAGGGGAGACCTTATCACTTTCTACAACTACCTGAAAGGAAGGTGTGGGGAGCTGGGGGTCGGCCTCTTCTCACATGTAACTGGTGATAGGATTAGAGGGAAAGGCCTCAAGTTGTGCCAGGGGAAGGTTAGGTTAGAAATTTGGAGACATTTCTTCTCAGAAATAGTAGTCAGGCATTGGAATGGGGTACCATGGAGGTGGTGGCGTCACTGTCCCTGGGGTTGTTCAAAAAAAGGTTGGAGCTGGCACTTAAAGACGTGGTTTAGTGGATGATATTGGTTGTATGGTGATGGTTGGACCGGATGATCTTGAAGGTCTCTTCCAACCTTGATGATTCTATGATTCTCTGGTGATTCAAAATAGTAGTGTGTAAGCCATTATATCCAAACACGGATAATTTCTTATATTGGGATTGAGTTTCTGTATCTGAATAATTTTCTGTTATTACAGGTAGCATTGTGTGATAGGTACCATCCTATTCTTTATTATTATTCTTTATTATTATTATTTTTATTGCAAAATAGACATTTTGGTACATGGTAACTTCCGTGTGACCCTACCTGCTTACACAAGAAAGCACGTATGCAAAGTGCACATGGGAATTAGGGCTGAAGATGCATCCTGCTTCTGTTCTTTTCCATAAAGAATAGAATGAAATTACCTCAGAACCAGTGTTAAAAATAAACCCAGGGCACAGGATGGGAGGTGGAGGGCAGTCCCTGTGGCAGAGGGTCAGCCTTTCTCTCTGACAAGCCAAATGGCCTGGGGGAGCCAGCCCCAGAAATGGGGCCCTCAGCCCCCCCAACCCTTCTCCTTCTCCAACCTCAGGGCATCTTCCAGGCCACTCCCAACACAGCTGTCTTTGGCTGTGCGTGGGCCACTCACGTAGTGCATCACAGAGGCTTGCTGAGGTCACAGTGACCACCACTGCCCCACCTTTGCTCTGGGCCCCATAAAACAGGACCCGTTGCAGCTGGCCCACCACTTGCTGAGCTCTAGGCCCTCTGACAGCCAGCTTGTGTGGCAGCAAGAAACCCAGAAGCAGGAAGGGGAGTGGCAGCCCACCTCAGTGTGGGAGGACAGAGATGTAGTCCCAGGAAGCACTGAGAAGGAAGGCACCTGATGCGAAGGGGAAGTGGCATGGGCAGAGGGATAGTGCTTGCGGCACAAGAACAGACCAGTGCTCCAGGGACCTCTGGCGTGCAGCTTACAGACACATATGAGCGTGGCAAAGATACAAGGCCCTAGCATTACCATTGGCACCGCAACGGTGCGGGGCACAGGTCGTCCCCTCAACAATACAGTGCCTGGGGGCCTGGGCCTTCCCATTGTCACAACGGTGGCATGGGGCGAAGGCAGAAGCGTCAGCCAGCCAGCCAGCCACGTGGAGCAGAGGCGTGCCTCTCATCTGGAACGCAGCGTGGGACCCAGGTATGGCTGTAAACCAGACAGCAGCGTCAGACCCACACATTTAAATGAACTGGACAGGGGCATGGGACCTAGGCATGGAAGTGGACAAACCCCTGGTTCAGTACCCTGGCCTGAAAACATTCAAAGGCATCCTGTTTGGGCAGTCCTGAGCAATGACTGGCTCATCCTTCTGCCAAACACTATGGAGCCAATGGAGGTGGATCCACAAGAAAATGATCCACCTAGACCAGAGCAGACCTGGAACTATCCTGGCATGTCTTTGCTCCCTGCCATCAGAGCACAGCAACAGTGGCACAGGAGTGCCTGCGATCCAGACGATGTTGGAGGTCTTTTCCAATCCAAATGATTCTATGATTGAGGCCATTTCTCCTTGTCTTACCACTTGGTGCTTGGGAGAAGAGCCTGATCCCCATGTCACTACAACCTCCTTTAAAGTAATTGTAAAATAAACAAAGAGAGAGGTGGGGTTGTTCAGACTGGAGAAGAGAAGGTTCCAGGGAGACCTTACAGCAGCCTTCCAGTACCTACAGGGAAGTTGGAGAGGGACTCTTTGTCAGGGAGAGGAGGGATAGGACAAGGAGTAATGGCTTTAAATGAAAAGAGGGTAGATTTATATTAGATATAAGGAGGAAAATCTTTACTGTGAGGGTGGTGAGGCACTGGAACAGGTTGCCCAGATGAGTTGTGGATGCCCCATCTCTGGAAGTGTTCGAGGCCAGGTGGGATGGGGCTTTGAGCAACCTGGTCGGGTGGGAGGTCCATGGCAGGGGGGTTGGAATTAGATGATCTCTAAGGTTCTTTACAACCCAAGCCATCCTGTAATTCTATGATCTACACCAGGCACTGCTCTTCATCGTGCCTCACCTGTAATCTACTCCAGAGTACCCTTCACCAACCTATATGGTGACATTGGCCAGAAGCTTTATTCAATAGGACAATATAATTGAGTGATATAAACTGTAAGATGAACAAAATAAAAACAAAAATCCAGGCATGCATTTTTACCACTGTCTTGTCCAAAATTAAAGGCGAACAAAAAATTGAAAAAATTTTTTACAAGATTCTCTTCTGAAAATTAGAAAGGAAAATATCATTATTTCAATAATTTCTGAAAGATACTCAGTAAAAACAGCAGTAGCTGCTGGAGTCACTGTAAACTTGGAATCAACTTCCAGGTGTTATGTGAGGCATTTCATAAGTTTCCTCTCTAGGAGTCAACCTTTTGGAATACAGAAACTGCTCCATATTCAATTCAATATGCAGATAATTCTTTCGGATTCTATTGCAGTAGATGCAACCAAAAATGATTCTAGATTTTTGCTTACAGTGATAGACTTCTTTCTGATGAGTTGGAAGTATTTACATATGAACCACTGCCAAAATGTATTTCAGAAATGATTCCATTAATGATGACAAATTGAGAGCCATTGATAATTACCAGGTAATAAATCAGAATAACTTCTGCTACATTCAAACAGACGTCAGTCATATTTCCACAGTAGTGGATAGATCCCACCTATTTTAAAAATATTACCCTCTTCATCTGGCTTCATTCTGCTTGGTGGAATTCTACAAATGTTGTGTGTGACTGCAAATAGAGAGTTTGTGACACTCATGAAGTCATTAACTGTGTAGTCATCATCACTTTCATCACTTCATGTTTATTCTGGGGCACAGGGAAAGAGGAATTTCTTCACAGGAGAAGATAGATATTCCACCAATAATGATTTCAGTGACCAAAGCATCTTTTGCAATGCTCTTAGGTAAATAGTACCTATCAGGAACAATAAATGAAACATTCTCAATAATACATTAATTGTCACAAACACCAAAGAACTCTAAATATTAGAGATTTTTCTGGAATAATAGGTACAGAAAATTGTCAAATTTGCTGCCATTGCTGTACTACTCCATTTGTACTAGTACACTTTGTCAAATAAAGTAAGATTAGCTTTAAATAGCACATTCTGTGTCATTTGAAAACTAAAACTTCACAGTAAAACAGGTCCCTAAGACAGGGTTTTATATAAGTTTGAGAAACTTGTTGAAGTTCCTAATTTACTGTAGCCTTTCTTCAGCAGTGGAATCAAGTTCAAAGAGGACCTTACAAACCCAGCTCAATTTTGTTCTCAGCAAATTCTGGAGGAGGTTAAAGCAACATTTTTCTTTAGTCAGATCTTTAAGTTAAAGAACGAATCACATTGTAATGAAAAGATGTTTAACAGGCAAGGAAATTCACTGCAACTTTACACATATCTAGGTTAAATACAATTAATAACATTCTAGCAGGAACTTGTCATATTTTGCACCTCTGAAGGAGCAGTAACAAACAGCAAATTAATTCTGAAGTACCAAAAAACAAAGATTTTCAAAGTGATCCAAATATTTTGGACTTGGTTCTGTCACAGGGCTCATAATTAAAAGATAAAATAATAAATAAATGATGTTCATAATATTTTCCTCCATTAATGTATTGAATTTTGATTTTGGTTATCTTTCTTTCAATTGCCTTAGAGTACCTTCTTCGCATTAGTTACAAAATGAAATGTGACCAAGTAGATCTAGCAAGCATAAGTGAATTTTAAAATTGTCAGAGAACCTCCTTATTACCTTGTCGTTTTCTCTTCAACACCACATTTTCGATATACACTTACTTACTAAACTATTAACCTAACTGGCTAAACTGAATTGTTGGTAAGATACTATTCAGTTTATATGCGTACTACACTTACTTCTTAATTGTTCCTTCCATGAAATAGTGTTTTGTTTATCTGCATTTCAAATTTCCTTTCAGCCTCTGAAATTGCTCTATTACCTTTAGTGTAGTGTTTCTACTGTCTTCATTAGGGTGACTGTCATTTTAAGTAGGATATATAAAAAAAAGTATTTGCTTCAGAAACATTTGGAGAGCTATTGTGTTTTGAAGTTTGAATGTGAGAATGCCTTTGAAAGAAAGGACTTAGGACTTTTTTTTTTTTTTCTCATAATTTCTGTTGTTACCAGTAAGGTTTAAAGAGCTAACTTTTTTTTCCCAGTGGAAAACAGCAGTTTTGAATTGTCATGTGGGCATACTGGTTTGAATGAATTCCTACATAGTTCTCATCAGGTCAGACCTGAATGGCACTACGAGAATGCCAGTAGCAGAGGCAGATGACTATCAATGAATAGGCATGAACTGTTTCCAGCTGATGGCTGAAAGACCTAAGAAATAGAAAAGCATGTGGAACTGACTTCAAGTGGCTGTCTCATATACCAGATAAGATCCAGAAAACTGGCCACTGAATGAGAATGAGAAATCTGGAATATAGTGAAACAAATAAAGCTGCTAACATAGAAGGTTGTTCTATAATAAATTACTGCTATTAAAAGTTTCTAGCTGAATAACAATTGCTGTTAAGTTCTGAAAAGATGTTCTACATCTTTTCAACACAAAGATGTTGCTACAGTGATTGCTTTCCTGGGAGGCATCTCTCTTACTTAGTTCTGCTCAGGGATAGCTTACTTGCTGGGATGGATCTATTTTCTACTTTTTAATGGCTCTCTCCTACAGTTCTCACCTTCTAGAGCAGCACCTCAACCTTACACTTTATCTCAGGGAAATGCCACTAAAAATAGGACTAGTACCCTGGAGGTAAGATAGGCCTACCGAAAAGATGGCATTGAATGCTAGTTTCTTGAATCCTTGAGATCTACAAAGAGTATCATTTTTCTGGCAAGGGAAGATTCTTATAGATATTTATAAGGAATATCAAGCAAATATTTCTTTTGTGTACAGAAAATTATTTTAGTAAAGAGAATTTGACATGACTTTGGGATTCATCAAACTACAGAGATGCTTTCAAATAAGAGAGGTACTGCAGGAACTGTTGTGAGCAATGTCATGATCACCAGTCACCAGACTACTTGGGGACTTTGTAATATGTTCATGAATAGCTGCATTTGTGGGGCTAATGAAAATGTTTTAGAGACTTCCATGCTGCTGAAGATGACCAAAATTCGTTCCCTATGACAGAAACCCAGGGTTTCATGTCAGATGGAAATCTGATGTGGACCTGGGTTGGTTCACTTTAAATGGGGCTTCCGCAAGTCTGAATCCTGTTCATTACTGACTAAGCAGCCGAGCAGACAGATATCCTTCATCAGCTTTTCCTGAAACAAGCTGAAGGACGTAAATGTCACCTCAGAGGGTGCAGGCACTTAATAAGGTCCTTTCCCTTTGACAGCACAGAGATACAGCTGCTGTGTATGACACCTCTTCAGAGGTTTTGTGTCTGAACAGACATAAGTCTCACTACCTGACCAGACAAAAATCCATCGGTTGTTCAAGCAAGCAGAAGGTACTTAGTGCTTAGCAACAAAAGGATAGCAAAAATCCTTACACAAACATTGTACGCTATACCTCTGTGAGCCCTCCAGAAGTTTTGATGTACCCAAAAGGTCACACCACCACCTCTGATGGTGGCCTTTGCTTGTTATTTTCTGTATGCTTCCCATTATCCAGATTTATTTCCACCTAAATTTTATACCCTTTTTTGTGGTATCCTTATCATTTGTGGTATAGTTATGCATCAGAGAGGTGGGAACAGACACGGAAGGAAATTGCCCAGGGCTATCAGCCTGCAGAAGTCTAATATCCTCAGAATGATGGCTCAGGGAATGGGATAAATTAAAAATGGTTCCTGGTCAGCATTTGTCTGAGGGGCTGTCCATGCTGGCCTTGCTACTGCTATCCATCATGGTCTACTTTGCAAGCAGTGGGCAACCCTGAGACGCATTTCTCAGTGGAGGTCTGCTTCTTTCCAGCATGGCTGCATGTTGTTTATTTATGGTGGTGATGCTGCACCAGGCACGGGGCCTCCACAAAAGCACATACGGCTCTATAAGATAATAAAACAGCCAGAAGGCTTTTTGTATGTTCATGTCACAAAAGACTCTTCAGAGAGAAACAGTTTTAGTGTCTGAAGAATGAAGTGCTATTTCAGAATCTGGAGACTGCATTTTTTTTCTTTATTTTCTTTTTTTTTTCCTTAACTCTACAATTGAATGATTTGTTCATATTTTTTATGTAATAAACAGAGCAGCGCAATATGCCTTGTTGCTTGCTTAGAGACCATTTAAAATTTTTAATGCTTAAACCAGAAAGATTGCATGGAGCTCATTGCCACACTGAAGTGAATTCAGAAATATTTTCTATTTTATTTTATTTTATTTTATTTTTATTTATTTACCTAGCTGTTGACTGAAAGATGGAAAAAAAAACACTTTCAAAAGGAGGAAGAACTAACTAAGGGTTTGATAAGATCTAGCTTAAGGCAGGCTGCAGTTTCAGACTGCAGACATCTCAGTTTAAAGTTCTTATGATTTTATTACTAAATCCAGGAAGATGACTTAAAATGCTTTTTTTTTTTTTTTTTTTAAATTTACTTTTGTCCAAAACTCAGCTGGCATTCTTTTGTAGCAGCCATCTGTGAATCCTAATTTTAAAGAAAAAAAAAAAAAAAAGAAAACTTTTATTGACATATTACAAAAGCTCCTTATTAAGATATTTTGGAGTGACTGTGGAGGGACAGATACTATGAAATCAGCTTGAACATAGGGTTTACTACCTAAAAATGGTAGAGCAAGCAAATCAAGTGTTGAACTGACACAATTTCCTACACAACAAAAATTATGCATTTTTAGAATTCAGTTATTTTGAATGAAGTCAAAGCACTATGAAAAACATTCGTGTAGAACAAAACTGGTTCCTGGACTTGTATTTAGAAACATCAAATCTTCACTGAAATAGTATAACACAGTAGTTGAAACTATACTCAGTTTCAACCAAGATACTGCAAATCACCTGTAGGCAAGGTTGTGTATGTATTGGCAGGTTCATATAAAAACCTGTAAAGGTTGTTTTGTAAATGTTAATGGTTAATATTAATCATGGCTAATGGTTAATTATTGGTATTTATTAATTTTGAATAAGCCCTGGGAAGGTTGAATGCTTATTCCATTGTACATTGAACAGTTTTCTGTGTAAATGCTGTTGGCTGGTACTCATCCATTCTGAATAGACCTCCACATTTTCAGTTTCTAAATCAGTTCATGTGGCAGGTCAGAGCAGCTCTGGTACATCTTGGTAAACAGGGAGCTTAGTGATCCAAATCAGCATCCTGGTTTTAAGGCTTGTTTTATGCTGGTTTCCACTTACAGTTTGTTCCACCTCTAGTGTGAAAAAAGTTTATATGAAGGTATATGTTTTGCAATAATCAAGCAAAGTTAGAAAAAATAGATTAAAATCTCAGTATATGTTATTACAGCTATCTCAAGAATCCGGATTTTCTCTATTTAGACTAAACTCTTAGTTTATAAACCAAGTATGGTATATCTCTACACCCTGCCCCATTAGTAGCAAACCTTAGAAGGGTACATAATTTCAGCTCCAGCTGTCCAGTGTTGCACACTGCGGATGCCTAGAGAAATTCCATCCTATCAGGATGGATTAACCTCTTCTTTCCTTTCTTCTTCTGCTACCATGACCTAAAATAGTTATAATTTGATCTTATGGTACCACATAGTTTTGTCATGTATTACATTACTTCTATCTCATTTTCTTTAAATATTAATGTTACTATTCTACCATTTTCTGCCTCCTTTGCTTAAAGAGCATTGGTATATCTTTATGAACTGTATGTGACGAACAATACAAATTTACTACCTTCTTGTAAAATGTTTTTTTTTTTTTTTCCTTTTTTTGTCTCTTGATATGTACCTTGCTAGATTATTAGTGTTTCTTAGACATTATGTATGCAAGATGTTCTAGATTCTTTTTTTTTTTTTTTTTTTCCAAAATGACTTTTCTAGAAATTTATCAGTTTATTCCATTTACAATTAGAATTTCAAAGAGGAAATGCTGTTTGTAAAGTCAATGGTCATGTTTCTGATCAGTTTATTTAATTTACTTATAAAACTGTGCATTCAGTTTCAGATAAGCTTCCTTGTGAAAGTTCCACACTAGCTAGAAGTCACTTTTAGTTTTTCAAAATGAGCTACTATTTTTAATAAACTTCCTTATTATAAAAACATCAAGTAGTACAGAATAAGAAAAGACTCCGTGTTAAAAACATCATTATAACTGTTCCAAATCATGGACTGGAGGGTGAAAGGCAATTCTTAAAAAGAGATACTGTAGTGATTATGCAGATGAATGGTGTCCAGTGCTGCATAGTTAATGGTTGTCCAAGCCTCTGCAGCTTTCTCTTGGCTGTGTTTATGTCACCTCAGGCTGTGAAATTCTACCTTTGAATAGTATATTCACTTTGACACCTATTCAGCTTATGGAGTACCTGGGGCAACCATAAGACAGAACTGGTCAAATTATTTCCAGTGAGTAATGCTGGATATGGATTTTTTCTGCTTTGTGAATCAGTCTTGCTTTCCTGTATGGAAAAGGTCTTCAACAGAATGTACATTTGTGGCACCCTATTTCTCTTCTGTTTCTGTTATATATAATGCAGATAGGCTTTATTATATTCCTATATATACAAAGGTTGCGTATTATGTGCGCAAAAGGCTATGAAATCATATTTTACTTCATCACCACCATATTTATTTCAATGTTTTCTTTATGCAAAAAATCAGTAGAGGAATGCTATGCTTTACTAGTATGCATTCACAAGAACATCTAGAAAAAAAACAATTTACTAGACAGGCTTTTACCATACTGTTGGTCACCTCAAGCCCACGAAAATGTTTTTGCTCTTTGAAGTGAATCATTAAAACATTAATGAAGTTAATATGAACTGCTTTTAGAACTTAATGATTAATATATAACCCAGGAAAATAGCAGCGTTTACAAGAAATACTTGTGATCAGAGTTTTTGGGTCTAAAAGTTTTCAGCTATGTAAATATTTAGAGGTTTTAGATTATTTGAGATGGATGGCATAGCTGTCTTCTGAATCACAGTGAACTGAGTTTATGTCTTATCAAAGTGTTTCTGTATGCCTTTTTTTTTTTTTTTTTAATATACTGTTTGTTTAGCTCTATCAATGACTAACAAATTTGATTGTCTCCCTTATCTGGGAAATGGAGCAGTGACTCATTTTGGTAAAAGCATTGAAGAGGCACTAGATAAAAACCTACTCAAGGACAAGGAGGAAGTCATAATCTACCCCACAGGTCTAATGGAAAAACATGTTTCCCCCTATCTATTTGAATTATTAAACTATTTTTTTCCCCATAAATTCAACATTTCTATTTGAATGAAGGGCCACTGGACTTGCAGAAATAGCAGAAATGAAACCAAAATGCAAACTCTGTAGTTTCTGTGCATGACAGTTGCAAAGGAAACATTGCAAGGAAATGCTGTTGCAGAAGCACAATATTTTTTCTAATGTTGATTTGGAAGTTATGTTTTGTATCAGAATTTCTACCTTTTCCCTACATCCTTTAGAAAGATTATGAAATGCTAAGTATTTTGTTGTTGTTGTACTTGAAGCTTTTGAAATCAGTTCCCAGAGAGGAGGGATTGTTTACCTAGCCCCATGGTAAAGAGAGTCTAAAGAGAGAACTGCAAAATTTTGAAAATAGTAGACTTTTTAGTGAATTTTGTCTTTATTTTAGTGTAATCAGAGGAACTATGAAGTATTTTCCACACAAGCATTACCAAAATTGTAGAAATACATAGTAATTCCAGTTTGTCTGAGTAACAAAGCTCTTTACCAAGTCCCTGAATAAAGGTTTTTACTGATATTTGACTCATGCTTAAAGTACACACAAAACTAGGCTTTTAAAGTTAAGCCTAAAGAATTCTTTGATGTGATCTATATGTTATTTTCTTTTAGAAGCTATGCAAATGCTCAGATTATTTCTATTTCTGACTTATTGCAAAGGGATATAAAGCAGAGAAAATACAGGAATAAAGCAGAGGAAATACAGGAATAAAGGTTTCATAAAGAATTTACATTCTTCATTTGTAGAACTGACGTGAACTGAACAAAATTTAATCCAGCAAGCCAAATGTGTTTATAGTACAGACTTCATCATATGTTTCAGTCCTGAAGAAGTTATTAGTCTGTGCCTGTGCAAGCAAAAGAGAAGCTCTTTTAATTCATTAGCAGATTTGGGTAACATGCTTGTTACGTGGTCTGTCTATGTTAATGCTCCCTTGCCGGTGAATCAGAAAGTGTATTCTCTGCAGTACATAAAATTGTATTTGGCAGATAAAGGGATACATTCTTTTTGGGATAAACATCTTAACCGTATCTCTGACAGAGTCACTGTCTGAAAGAAGTCAGAGAAGAAGAAGTCAAAAGCAATGCTTCTCCATTCTTTGAAACTCATCTTACCATGAAGAGCTTTTCTTCTTGGCAGAGCAGTAAAAACATTTCCTTCTGCTTCAGTTTAATTTAACCATGTGTCAGAACGTAGTGGAGCTCCTTCATAGTTCTTCTCCCTCCCTACGCATTTCCCAAATTTCCAAAGTGAAAATTGCATATTTAAAAAATTGCAAATTCATTTCCTTCTGTTTGTTGTTGGTATTTTTTCTGTTGAGAGTGACTATAGTGAAGCTTTTTTTTTTTTTTTTTTTTTTTTTTTTTTTTTTTTTTTTCTGAAGCAGTATGTGATGGAAATTATAAATTATGATTCAGCTGATAATTTTAGGTTGGCAGGCAGCATGGAAAGTAATACATTGTTGATATAATGATAGTTGGTTTGTTTTTTGGGCAGCAGATGTAATTTTTCCTGCTATAAACATAGGAGCAGGCAATGGAATTCCTTATTTTCCATTTCTTTCCAAGGTTTAAAGTCCCAATGTAAAAATATATTCTTAAAATTAGTTATTACTCTTAAATAGAAATGGAACCAAAACACAATGTGAGGAAATTATATAATTCACATAACAATATATAATTTAGTATAAGTTTACATAGTTCTAATTGGCAAAAGTAATTCTTAGGTGATATCTGTATTCTGAATGTAAAGTCAAACCCTTGGTCAAAAACTCTCTGGCCATAGAATTTCTTTCTTTACAGTGTGCAATTCTACAATCCCATTTTCTAAATAACACTCTGGTGAAAGCCTCGTTTCTTAAGTCCTCCTAAGGGACATGCCAACATGGCTGCTGTGATGCTATGGCATCCTCTAGCCATTTATAGACACCCCTCTCCCAAGCATTACCCCGTCACTGCTGTTTAGTGTGTTTTTCATGTAAAGCTCAAAATCAGTATTTGGCCAACTGATTCTAGCCCAGTAAGGTAAAAAAAAATACATAAACTCACATAACTCACTATAGCAATATTGCTTGCTTGCTAAAACATAGATCTGCATTCCATTTATATCTGAATGTCTAGACATAATATATATATGTTTAATCTACATGTATTGCATATATAAGAAAAAAATCTTTTTTTTTTTTTTTTTGTTTTCATTTTAAATAAAGCCACAAAAGATGGTAAAGTCTATTAACATTTGTTTTAATAAATATATTATGAATACCTTGTGTTTTTTGCTTTTTTGATAACAAGTTCACTAAATCTGTTCAGGTATATATGGCTTTACCACATATTGTTAATCTATATTTATGAAAATTCTGATCTAGAGAAAGGGAAACTCCCTTACTTGTGTAAAATTTAAGATCTACTAGCTGCTGTCATTACCTTTACTGCTTTGTTGTTGACTCAGAATCACAGAACATGCCAAGTTGGAAGGGACCCAGTGATCAGTGAATCCAAATCTTGGCTCCACACAGGCCCACCCAAAAATCAGACCGTGTGTCTGAGAGCATTGTATGAATGCTTCTTGAACTCTGGCATGCTCGGTGCTCTGAACACTGCCCTGGGGAGTTTGTTCCACCCTCTCAGTGCCCGACCACCCCCTCAGTTAAGAACCTTTTCCTGAATCCAGCCTGACCTTCCCCTGTCACAGCTCCATGGTGTTACCTTGGGTCCTATCACTGTCATCAGAGAGCAGAGATTGGTGCATCCCCCTCCACTCCCCTCCTTGTGACCTTTTGAGACCATGGATTCACATTGCTCTTTTGGAAAATACTGCTGCTTTCTCATTTTACGTTACATGTTATCCCAGTTACTTCATGTCTGGCTGCAAAACAGCTGTCCTGTCACTGTGTATAATATGTTGCAGAAACGGAAGTAAATTGCGGCAAAGGAACACATTAAACTGGCAAATGATTGCAGCAAAAATAAAAACTAAGGAAACATATATCAGATCTCAGCCTACCTCACCCATCTTCAATGATATGTATGGTACACTCTTCTACGGAGAATGTCCACCCAGAGCTGGACTAGAGCATGTCTTTCCCTTTTTGTTATAACCGAACTTTTATATTGGAATTATAACTGATTGTGTCACTATAATTTCTCGTCAGACAGTACTGTAATGGTTTAATTTCTATTTCTATGCAACTGGCTTTGAAATATTCTACTGAATGAATAAATATTATTTTCACTGTTAACAGAATATTAAAATATGAAAATAAGCTGCAAAAAGCACATTATTTATTATTGTTGTTGTTGTTGTTGTTAAATAAAGGAATGTCTCAGGTAACTCAGAGGAAGAAATTTGTAAAGACACAGATTTGTACATGCTTTTCTAATTTCACTTGCTATCCTGTAGATAATCAATTTTATGTTTATTAACCCTAAGCATAATTAATAAATATACCTTGTTTATCATCAAAGTACGGCCATTTATTCCATGGCAAGTCACAAGCAGTAAACCAAGAATGACTATCAGAAAAGTTTGGTATTCAAGTGCTTTTTGTTAAAGAGAAGAGATAAATGCATGAGTCTATGATAGCAGATATAAAACTTGAGGACAGAGAGAAACAGTGTATACAGCAACTTAAGAATAATATAAAAGTTAGTCAGGATGCATAAGTTCAGTAACATGAGCATCATTTTGGCAGCCAAATCCAATTCTGCAACAACTGAAATATTACTTGGCAGATAATTTCCCCCCAGAACTGTTGCAAATTAAAACATCAGTAATTTTGTTTGTATTTTCAGGTTGACAAAATTAAGAAAGAAAATTAAAAAAAGGAAAAAAAAAAGAATTTTAGAACAAATTTGGCCTAAAATGAAAGTGGCATAGCAACAAGGAAGCAGCCTCAGCCTCAGAGCAATGTTCAAGACTGCACACACTTAATTCTTTGCAGTTATATATCATTCACAAAATGAAATATCTAGAATGACAGATTTGATATGTAAAAGCTTTCAAATAAATTGGTATGCAAAAGTTTTCACAAAGCTTGCATTATGCCTTGATTTTAAATTAGTTGTTCTACAGCTCCTCTCCTCAAGCACAGTCCTTTGAATTTCTTGGTAAACAAGCATGCACCTGACGAAAGGAAGTGGCTAGAGGTATATCTTCCCAAAGCCCCTGATGATGTTTCACTGACATGTGCTTCCCAGTTTTATAAATTAGAAATCCGGTCAAATCTGGTCATTTCAGATTAGTCTCTAAGCAATGCCAGCTGTCTCCCCTTCTAACACTTCCAAGATGCTTTGAAGTTTTTTTTTTTTTTTTTTTTTTTTTTTTGTATTGCATTGTTAACATCACTGCAGAAAGATTTGAAAAATATAATAGCTGGAAAAGGTTATGCAGGCACACATAATTGAGTATGGCAACATAAAATATTGTCTACTCTTTTCAGAAAAAGTAGATATTGCTTTCCTTTAGATTCAAAAAAAAAAAAAAATCCTTTAACCTCAAAAAGAAACAAAGCTAAAATATTTAACTGCTGCTAACTTTCCAAAATAAAAGCAGAAGATCTGTATTGTGAAGTGCATCTTCTATAGCTGTGTGCAGCATTTGCCACACTATGCATCTTGAAATAAAATACTCTCTTATCTTTGGGCATCAAGTAGATTGCAGTTGCTTCCACTAATTATGAAGCAACTGGTGTTTTAGAAAAGAATAAACTAATACAGATATGGGAGAAAATGAAACTTCTGGGGAATGTTTGCTTCATATTGATGTTCATATTCTTCAGGCGTATTTTCCAAAGCATTCAAGTGAATTATTTGCTCAAAGTGAACACTAAAATTGGAAATAATACAGTCATAGAGAACCACTGGATGGAGCTGTTTGTTGTGACTTTTATTTTACTCTACGACGTTAGAGATTTGTAGGTCCAAAATAAGTGAATGAGGTACAAATGATAGGGGAAAAATACAGAAACTCCATTAGAATTTAGGACCTTATTAGATGAACTATTGAACTGAGAGAGGTTAGCTAAAGGTGACAGGACAGAGTTTCTAACAGTTCTCCAAATAAAGCTGAGGAGAAGTTAAGTAGGAGCAGGAAAAAAAATTGCTGCTAATATTTGTCTCAATATTATTAAAGTAATAATAGTAAATAAAATAAAAATAAAAATAAAATAGTAAAAGACTAGTCAGGTCTCTAACTGGATATTCATTGTTTGTTTGCATGCATTAATTTTGCTTTGCTGGCTTTAAAAAACATGAAACATCCTTAAACAGACTCTTACTGACAAACAAGAACTAAGTGGTAGTTAAGAATGATAATAAATTATATGTTCTTATAGCTGTGCTAAAACCCACTTCAATAGGATTGTCCGTGTTTTCTTCAGAAGTAAATTTATTAACTACACTGTAAACTGTTTAAAATAAAAAGGCAAAATCTATGCAATGCAGCAATAAGGTCTTAATTGTAATCTCATTACTACTCAGTGAAGTTTGGCTTTTGCAATGCAAGTAATTTCGATGCTCATGAAGGTGGTGGTGGTGGGAGAAGTATTCATTTATTTGTCTGTTTAATCTGGCTCATAGCAAAGTGTGGGAAGGTAATTGTTCTGAAAAATAAAAGGAAAACCCTAATAATAATTGCCCTCCAGGCAATTTTGTTTTATTGAGTCTTTCTTAGAGGTGCCCAAATAAGACAGGGATTTAATGAGGAATTTAACAAAATCATTGTTAAAGTAGTATATTAATTCCCACTACAATCACTCCTACTGCTTTAAAGAAGATGTGAAAAAGCAACAGTCTTGAATAATACAACTATTATATGAGGGATAATTCAGAGAGGTGTTAATAGTGCACTAAAATAATAAAGCACAAGCAAAAGTCCTAAAAAGAGAAAAAAAAAAAATCCTTCAATTGAAAACATCAGAATTATTTTATTTTAGGAAAAATTAAAAATAAAATAAAGGGGATCATGTTCAAGGGTTAGTGTCCAACTACAGAACCTCAAAAACCATTCTGAAAAATATGATAGTCATTGTCCATATGACTTTTGTGTGCTTTGATAAAAAGAGGGGTGTCATAAAATATTGTTGGCAAAAGTGAAAGAGGAAAGCCTTTGGAAAGATTCATAAAATATTTATTGAAATCTCTTCTGTGTGCTCAAGACGCATACTGGGCTAGTGACAGAGATTAAATGTTCAGCATCTACATTGAGATATGCTGAGGTTTTAATGTACTGAATATTGATTGTATTATGAATCCTAGCAGTTTGTTTCCTGCAGTTGCTCACCAGAGGAGGGAGATACAGAAACACCACAGAAAATTCATGTAAATAAAACAGGGTGTTAATGGTTTTCCTGACAGAAGAACCTTCTTTTCAGTCTGTGCATGTCACCAATAATGTCTAAAAGCCCTTTAGACTTGCTGAACTTGTTTACTCATGAGAGTTGAGAAGTCAGAGTAAGTAGATACTAGATTTACAGTTGCTTTTGGGACAGGATCTTCCAAATAAAATACTGGGCTCTAAAAGTGATTCTTAAGGGTTTTTCATTTTTTCATGATCTAAATCATCTTTCAACACTTGGGAAATAAAAATTATGTTTCATTATGAATACACAGTTCAACAAAATCACTGACATGTGTTTGCAAATAATAATAATGCATATGAATAAAAGAAAATTACAGATCATCTTTTCAGGTAGATATTCCCAGTACTGTCTTGGAGCATTCCCATCATGTCTGTATATCATTACCAACATAATTCCTTCCCACTTCTGAAACTTTCAAACACAAAAAAAAAATCTTCTTCCAGGAACTGTGGGGACTCTACAAAGTATGGTTTTATGGTTGGACAGGCAAAACACTTTGCAGCAGTAGTAATGTCATAACTAGGAAATGAGACCAGCAATCCTGGTGAAGTAGGTGGGGAGCTCTGTTGTAAGTCACCCATTGTTCCCATTGCTCCCCATTTGCTGTGGCACAGATGCTTTTATGGGACAGGGACTTCAGAAAGTGGTGCTATGTACTTGTGGGTGGGTTAAAATACACTTTCTCAGCTGGAGAGAGCAATTCTATGAATAAAAATTAGATAGAGAATATCTGTTGACTAATCCACTGAAGTCAATTTCCACAGTTCAGAACTTACATAGATCATAATAGTCAAAAATACATATGGAAAGAAATATTGAAAAGTTTCTTACAAACTTAACAGGAAAAAGATAAGCATTTAGATTTTGTGATGAACTACCCCTATATAATGACCTATGTCATATAATGACCTACAGTCTGTAAAGATACATTCACAAGCCCTCTTCAGGTGTAGGATGGCTTTCAGAACTGAAGAAGTTATAACACACTTGTCACCATGATCTTTCTACTGGAGATTTCCTTGTAGTACAGTCTTCATCTGAGGTGTTATCTAATCTATTTCAGACAAAATGAATGGGCTGAAGAGCTTAAACAATACCTCTTTGCCCAAACAGCTTATTTAACTAAGTGGCTAATGAATTATTAAGTAAACAGTTTAGCTTTCAGACCTTCAAACCAAATTAAATACTGTGGTCAGCAAAAGTTTCTATAACCCTTCTTATCTATGACAGGAGCTGAATATAGTTCTCAGTAAAAAATAAAGTGGTATAAAGTTGCAGGGCTTACTAACATCATCAGTTACAATGAAATGTAACTCCAATGAAATGGCCCATTTCTTTTTCCGTCCAAAGATCTAAATACCTACTATTATTGTCACTCTTAACAAACAAACAAACAAACAAACAAAACCAAACAAACCAACCAACCAAGCAAACAAAAAAACTCCTCTTGGAAACCAGCAACAGTTCATGTTTTTAGATCGTTCCTTTATTCTGCAGATTACAATTTAATGCTCTTTATCAGCAGGAAAATGGGAGAAACAAACAGTAACTAGCTCATGTTGGCTGTTGTAGATTTGAATTATTGGTGTTTTTCTTTTCTTGAAATGTACTGACTGTGAAAAGACAAGACTTGGGTCTTTTATTCAATTCTGTTTGGCTACTTTGTGATTCTCATTACTGCAAAAAAATAAAATAATGAAAAAAAAGATGAGATTAAAAAATAAAATAAAATACAGCAGCCAGAAATTGTAGTTTTTAATCATGTTCCTGTAGACATACAGAAGGCAGGGAAAGACAGAAGGGAAATTTCTTTCTGTCTCATTTCATATTGTCTCCTAGAAATCTAATGATCCTAGACTTTTTTTATACCTTTTCTGTTGACTTTTATGTTCTAGAAGAATGTTTAAAGCATGAAACTTTTTTTTTTTTTTTTTTTAATATTACTTTACAAATCAAGATATATATTTTATAATTAGTCTGCAGAATATCAGACATAACTAAGGCCAAGAACATTTTAAGCAATCCAAATGAGATATATTCTTTCTCTATAGACTGAAGATTTTTCAGAGATGTCTATGACCACACATACCATAAAAAAATAGCTTACAGTAAAATGAAAATGAAGAGTCATCTCAAACTGGACAAATAATTTAGCTTATTTTCATAGATTCATATAATCACAGAATATCTGAGTTGGAAGGGACAAAAAGCTGGGGGTGACCTGCTGGAGGGGAGCTCTGAGGAGAAGAAGGTGGGGGTCCTGGTGGTTGACCATGAGCCAGCACTGTGCCCTCGTGGCGAAGAATTCCAATGGGATCCTGGCGTGCATTAAAAGGAGCGTGGCCAGCAGGTCAAGGGAGGTGATCCTCCCCCTCTGCCCTGCCTTGTTCAGGTCTCACCTGGAGTACTGTGTCCAGTTCTGGGCTCCCTGGTACAAAAAAGATAGGGATCTCCTGGAAAGAGTCCAGCGGAGGGCCACAAAGATAATAGGGGGCCTGGAGCATTTTCCCTCTGAGGAAAGGCTGAGAGACCTGAGTCTGTTCAGTCTTGAGAAGACTGAGAGGGGATCTTATTAATGTTCACAAATACCTTAAGTGTGGGAGACGGAGAGATTTGGCCAACTTCTTTTCAGTGTTTTGTGGGGACAGAACAAGGAGTAATGGTCACAAAACCATAGGAAGTTCCGCACCAACATGCAAAAGAACTTCTTCATGGTAAGGGTGACAGAGCACTGGAACAGGCTGCCTAGGGAGGTTGTGGAGTCTCCTTCTCTGGAGATATTCAAGGCCCATCTGGATGCCTACCTGGGCAACATGCTCTAGGGAACCTGCTTTGGCAGGGGGATTGGACCCAATGATCTCTTGAGGTTCCTTCCATGTGCTGTTGCTTTTAATTGTGAAATGAGATAATTCCTTCTTCCAATTCATCCTTTGGAAAATGACAGCTCACATTTAAATTTCTATGAAAAGTTTTATTTATTTTATGATGGCACTTATTGAGTTACCTCTTAGAGAAATATAAAAACTCTGAATTTTTTATTTCTTCTAGGTAAATTAGGAAAGTTTATGATTAATTTTGCTGAGTCTTAGCCAAAATCTTTTGCCTAAGATAGCTAAAAATTTACTTGACATTCCTGATATTTTTGAAGTAAAAACAAATAGAAAATAGTTAAATAGATTATCTCAAATATTAGAAATTTCAAGAAGAGAGGAAGGAATGCACAGTCAATTTAAAGAATATTCCATGAAGATTTCACTGGTGTAAGCTTTAGCATCCACTTGTATTTTGGAAAAGATAGAGTCAAATACTAAGGGTTCTGGAAATATAAACTTACAAACTGCAACTATCTCCTAACTGTCCTTCTCATGCTCCCCCTCCCCATCTCCTTCTCCCTCTCAAAAAAGCAAAAAGCAAAAAAACCAAAATCTTGACCTCTTATTATAAAAAGAACAGGAAAATTCTGTTTTGCATTTGAATAAGTGCTTTTTGAAGAGATGCATGCATATCTAATGATGAGACTTGTCCAGTAGCATTTCAATCAAAGTAAGTCAAGGTATTCTGTAAGGCATTTTGGTTTCTATATAAGAAAGAGTGAATAATGTCAATTCATTTTTGTTCTTAAATATAATAGTTATACCATGAGTACCTATAAAACTAAAATGTACTGATGTACATTTTTTTTTTGTTGGACTAAAATACGACAATCTGGAGTTCTTAGAAAAAGTTTTTCAATACATACAACCCAAGGTTAGAGAGGTTCAAGTGAGATTTAATTAAAAATCCTGATTCTCTAAAATAAATATCTAACATAAAGGAAAAAGACAATTATAAATTCACAAGCACAACTGCAAAATGTAAGATTGACTATTTGCACTATGACATTTTTGTACTTACAGTCAATTTAATCTTAATTCAAATTTCTGATTTTTTTTTATACTTTCTCATAACAGTAGACTAATTTTAGGTTGTCTTTGTTTTTTGTATGGAAAAAAAAATATTTCTTCCAATTTTTATATGTGAAAATATTATTTTGACATCTCTAAATAATGAACAGTCACTTCACACAGAACAGTTCTGATTCCTATACTGAAATCATCTGTTCAAGTTTTCGTTCCACCTGGCAGTGCTAAAAAGGGAACATGCTGTTTCTTTTGTGCTTGGACAGTTATGGATATTGTTGATGGTCTCCTCTTCCTACCCATTTGTCAAAATCATATATGTGCTTTAAAAAATACATTTTCATAAATTAGCTCCAAATAACTGCATTCAAATTTCGGAGATTTATTAATGCGAGAAACTTAATAATAGAGAAAACTAAAATAAAATCTATTTTACATATTTTTTTTCTCCATAATATTACCCTGTCCCATTTTATGGCTTTTTTTATTTTATTTTATTTTATTTTATTTTATTTTATTTTATTTTATTTTATTTTATTTTATTTTATTTTATTTTATTTTATTTTATTTTATTTTATTTTATTTTATTTTTTTAATTTCTCTTTAGAAGTCTGTACTTTAAAAATTTATAGTAGTTTGGATTCTTAATTCCTGGATAGAGATGGAAGAGGAAATGCTATTTTGTCTGTCATTAGTTTTATCTTAGTGCTGGTTTAATCATTAGCTAATTCATTGT
Source organism: Aythya marila (assembly GCF_965140915.1). Lineage (NCBI taxonomy): Eukaryota > Metazoa > Chordata > Aves > Anseriformes > Anatidae > Aythya > Aythya marila. Next base: position 98,265,205 of record NC_139043.1, on the reverse strand, counting down.
GTGCACATCTATGAAATGTCATTGCTTTGAGCTAAAACAATGCTTTTAAAGTTTGAGAATAACCACGGTACATATTGACTGAGCAACAGAATCCTTCCTATTTATGCATGTGACCAATGAATGAATAGCAACCTGGGTTGTGGTTTGTTACTTCTGAATACTCTTGTTAATATGTTTTTGAACACATTTTGTGATTTGAAATCTCATTCACCAGGAATTTTTCCTGCCAGCAATATAAAGTACTTTAATGGTCCTTAAAGAAAGGTTACTTTCCATGTGTGAAGACACTGTGATTCTAGAAATTCATTACTCTTATGGCATTTTCCTTTTCCTTTTCCTTTTCCTTTTCCTTTTCCTTTTCCTTTTCCTTTTCCTTTTCCTTTTCCTTTTCCTTTTCCTTTTCCTTTTCCTTTTCCTTTTCCTTTTCCTTTTCCTTTCCGTTTCTCTCTCTTTCTTCTCTTTCTTTCTTTCTCTTTCTTTTCCTGCACTACCGTTGTCCTAAATCTTTGCTATTATTTTTCTTGAATAGACACCATAAATATTTTTTTTTTTGTGGCATCTCATAGCCATATTCAGAGTTCATGGGCCACAGTTGATTGGAGTTAACTGTTGTATCAAGCATTTTCTATTTGTAGAACTGATCAGGAGAAATGGTACAACTGAGAGTCAATTACAGATCATAACAATCAAACATCTGAGCTGTCACAGAATATCACAAGGCTAAGAGAAGAGAAATTCCTGAAAAATTTGCCTTGACGTAATTAAAATAAAATGTTTGCATACAATTACTTGCTCAATTAAAATGTAAAGTTTCTGGTAATACAGTTTGACAGATGCTTGCTTTTGCCAGTGATCATGAACCTGTAGCATATGGTCAGACATTCACTTTGCATTCACTTGCAGCAATAGATGAAAAATTAATTTTGAAATTGAAAGGTCTGCAACTGACAGCTTTGTAATGATGAGTGATGTGGTTACACCAATTTGTCAAAAGATAAATTCCAGACTTCTGCTTTGTGTCTTTATGTTTACTTCCAAATTTAATATTGTCTCTATTTAAAATTTACTGCAATATTGCTGTTTGCAATATCATTCTGCATATCAGAAAAAGTGAGTCTGATCCTGTTCACAGAAGCTGTGTTGTTATGCCTCTAGTTAATGTAAGTTGTATTATAACCTACTATAATTCACACAGGGGTGACTGAGATCAGTGTAGTTTTATTAATGACACCTACCATTTAAACAGTCCATAGGAAATGCATGTGGGGAACTTCTTTCCCCAATTTTATATGTCTGTTTTTAATCACTAGAGCTAATTAGTTTTCATTATTTCTTTGCTATTTGAGAATCACTTTTAATATTTCCAAGTATTTTTTTAGTTCTATTTCTGTCTATGAAGACAAGAGTAAATATGATCTAAGGATCTTATTGCAGTCACAATGGTCTTTCAAATCCCAAAGACAGGTGTGAATGATGGTCTAGGTAAAACCTGAGAATTTTATTGTTGTGTCACTTACACTTGCTTTCAGTAACATAGTTTGACACGTTGGATTGAAAATAAATAAATAATCTTGAATACTGTTTATACTTCAATTAAAACAGATAGTTACCATACTTTGGTTGTGGAATATGAAAGATTTTCCTGACATGAATACACCTAATCAAATAGGCTTCATATTCTGAATTTTTATACTGAGAAGGCAAGGTACCATGCTAGTTGGACCATGCTGTCTGGTCCCATTTTCCCTAGATAGCTATCGAAAAGCTGTGAAAATCACAGGATGATGCAACAATAGGCAGCAGCAGGTTAGGAATCTGTTCTTCAGAAAAGGCTAAGGGGGCTATAATGCAAGGTGATGGAGAGACTGAGTCAATACGATACTTTTGCAGAAAATGGAAAGCACCATGCTGAAATTCATAGTCCTCTGCTCTACATAGCATTGGCAATGCTTGAGATGGAGTGTTTTGTCCTGCTCAGCCAGCAAGAATGGCCAGAGTTTGAGGAAAAAATATGTACAAAGAGAGATAAAATCAACTGGAGTTGTTTAGTTTTGAGAAGGGAGGAAGACAATAATACAATATCCTGAAACTAGGCATCTCCAGCACTACTGTGCTACTTTTGGCCCAAATTCCTATTTCTTCTGTCTTTTATTATGTCCTAGTGGATAAAAGATACACTCTTATACAGTAGATTACTGGAAAACTCAAAGATTTTGTCTTTCTTACACATATCTATGAATCTATTCCTGACACTTGAAAAAACAAGTACTTTGTGTCAACTCATCGAAAAGTGAGACCGCTGTATTTTATGTATTCAGAGATCTGTCACAAACTTTTTGGTTGTAAACAACTACAAGTACAATAGAATTGTATATTGAAATTACTAATAAATATTAGAGTTCTTAAAAATATTTTGGCTATGCAATAGAAATTAGACAGTCATTCTGCAGGTGAATGTGGGAAAACAGAGAGAAGAGAATATGTAAGGTTCAGCATTGTTCTGACAAGAAAGCGATTGTGTAGGTGGACTTCCAAAGGCATGTGTGAATAATACCTGTGCAGTGGGTTCCTGATGGGAATGACAGAATTCAGTTCAGTGTCTATCATGAGAGAGGTAAGGAAAAAACAATGAGTAAAAAAAAACAAATGAAAAAACCCCATTTCATTAATCAACTTGTTAAACAAGATGAACTGTTCTACAGTGGGCTGTCTGTGAGACCTATGGTGAGAAGTGGAAATATAATTTTATGAGAGACAGAGAGCTTAAAGTGAAACAGCAAAATGGGCAATTTTTAGCTAAGATGAAAGATTTTGGGAGCGGAAGTAGTAAGAAGGATTTTGGTGATATAGTGCAGTATTAAAAAGTTCTTATAGAGCTTGCTATTTCAGAAAGCAAATAATAAAATCAAATAGGTTGTGATCTGGTCACAAAGTCTACCCCTGAGAAGACTGACACATGAAGATATACATTATTCTTCATTCCATGTGCCCATTCTGAATTCTAAATTCTCTGAGCTCTCTGAGATCTGCTGGGATCTGTGTACAGTTTTAGAGATAAACAGTAGAAGGTGTCCTTCTTAAAACTGAAAATGTTATGTAATTAAGATATACTTTTAAAAAAGTTACCTGCCTGACAAACAGTACATTTTAGGTAGGTGAAAATGTATACAAATTTTATCATTATTATTTATGAGATATTTTTTTCCTTTGGAATACTATAGCACTTTTGTCCAAATAAATAAATTTAAAGTGAAATCAAACAGGAAAATACTAAGCGCTTGAACCTAACAGCCTTTTAGAACACCATATGATCTCAGCTTTTATTTCAATTTATAAGGATAACTGAAAGAAATAATGATGATGATAATTATGTTCTGAATTATAAGTCAGACTCATGTTTAGTAGGACTTGTAATCAGCTTATTGCCAGGCTGTCTGGATGACATGGGCTTGAAAGGTGTTTTCTGTGTGTTGCACATTACAGTTCATTATCCTAGCCTTGTCCTAGTGGAAAGAGTAGCATTCAATGGAGAGATGACTGTGGTGCAGTTCTCAGGTGTTTTAAACATTAATGATTCTTTCTACCTACAGCTGTAGCACTGCTCTGCCAGCTAATCTGTACAATACTGCTACTATGATTAACCTTACTGGGCATCTGTCTGTCAGTGTATTAGCATTTCTTGAAAGGAAACAATTGTTTTTACAAAGGGGTGATATCCTGAATGTAAACTTTTGCTGTTCAGTACTACAAAACAGAATGAACTGAAGGTAAAGAGGCTGGGATTTAGTTTACCTCTGTGAAATACAACACTGGCATGACAAACACAAGAAAATCATTCACCCACTCCGTTTGCACAGGAAAAAAATATATGGAGTTCAGCACATGTCGATATAATTATATTAATTCATCCTTGAGTGGGATAATTTGCTTATGTGTCCCATGTTTTCAAAACTTGAGTTGATGTGGCATGCAAAGATGCAAAAATATACCATTATATACTGCAGATGTCCCTTGTATCTGACAGCGGTGTAAAAACTAAATAGTAATTATCTAAGCAGATGCATTGTATGAATGCAGTGTAGGCCCTCAATTTTGACAACATAATGAAATCTTTGGTAGTTTCACAGTGCTTTCCTAATATTCTTTTGACAGCAACATGGCAAGATAGCCTAAATTCTATACCATAGTTACTAATTACATATCAGAAGTATAGCATTGCACATATTATTTCAGGCTTTGTTTTGCAGGGTACACCTGTTTGGAATCATAGGCTAAAATATAAAATTCTTAATACTCATTGAAACTAAGATGGTGGTTTCAAAGATAATCCATGTTTAAATAATATAGTAGATAGCATTCAGACACCATCATTAGAAGTCCCTCTAAGGCTTAAGGACATACAGGAAAGACAGAATTTAATTGGACATTAAGTTAGACTTAATAGTAAGTGAAATATGTAAATCCTTTTTTACTAATCCACTTTGCTAATTTACCCTTTTGAGTCTAGGTCCTTAAACCGACATGTAAAAATATAGCTTTAATCACTAAAATATCAATACACATATTTAACACTAAGTATGAGTTCTTAGATTAGAAGCAACTTTAGCATAGACGTCTCCAATAAGCATTTAATTTAGATTCAGGAAGACCGCTCCTCTGCTAATTAGAAACCAATAAATTTGTAAAAGTGTAGCTATCAAACATTACCGTACCACTTAGAAATGACAAATTCAGATACCATATAATCAGTTCAAAATTATATAAACAGTAAACATAAAAGATCATGTCATCAGGGACTTAGTAGTTTGCCTACAAATCCTTCAGTGTATCTGTATTTAGAATACAAATCTCAATATGTGGCATGTAGCAAAAGTATAGCAAGTAACTGCTAGTACCGTTAAGTCTCGTTCAACATGTTAGTCTGCTCCTTAACTTGGGATCATTCTGTCTTGAATGGTCAATGATCTCGCCTCGTCTCATCCTGCCCCACCCTGCCCCACCCTGCTCCGCCCTGCCCCACCCTGCTCCGCCCTGCCCCACTTCTCCCCTCCCCTCCCCTCCCCTCCCCTCCCCTCCCCTCCCCCTCCCTCTCCTCAAAAACAGGCTGCCCGGAATGGTTGTGCGGTCTCCAAGCTGCCTGGATGTGTTCTTGAGTGTTCTGATTTTGATATTTCTGCTCCAGCAGGAGGATTGGATTAGATGATCTTTCAAGGTCCCTTCCAATCCCTAACATTCTATGATTCTGCGTTTCTGTGAATGTTAAATTATTTTCATACTCTCAAACCTGAGTTTTCCTTATTCTAGGGTGTCATAACCCCACCTTTTCCTTAAAGTCATAATAATACATAGGTAGGAAGGAAGTGAAATGTCACGTTAAAAGAATGTTTTGAAAAGCACTAAAAGGGAACAAACAAAATACTATTTTCTAGTGTTTATTTTTATTTTTTTTTCTTGGATGTCTACAAAATTTGTCATAATATCAGTTAAAGTCACTGCAAAAATGTTACTTAGATTTCTATGGTCTTTGAACCATACTACAGAAAAGCAGGTAAAAAAATTACTACTCATATTATGAACAGTACCGTTTATTTTATTTATTATTATAATTATTGTTATTTTCTTAGGGAAGATTAATTTTTTGTTTTCATTGTGGTTTAAAAATTATTCTATATAGTTTTTTTTTTATTTTTTACATATCTAAATTTTAAGCATATTTGAAATATTAACACGTTTGCTACTGAATACAGACAATAGTATTTTAGTAACATAATAAAACAGAAAATGAATTGATTGTAACATATTTATTGAGCTAGATTGTTTGTGATATCAACTGAAATATATTGAAAGCAGTAGATCTCCAGCCCTGGTTTGGTTGGACATAGGAAATCAATAGTCTTGAAGGAAGTTTGGTTTTATTTTCAGAGTACTTTTTTTAAACTCAGAAGTGTCATTCTGAATTTCTGTTATTCCTTAATAACATTACCATTACTTTTGGAAAAAGAGGAATGATACAGTGGTTTGCTCTCCTGAGGCTGGTGAAATTCAGGAGGGACGACTCTAGGAGCTGTCCTTGGAGTTGTGGTGCAGATATTCCCATCTTTTTCCCATTTACTCTAACACTACCTATTCCAGGAAAAGAGCCAAAAAAAAAAAAAAAAAAAAAAAAAAAAAAAAAAGATTTACCTTAAAAAGGCTGAATATCTTGTGTAATGATGAGGGACTTCTTGGATGACATTATTTGCCAAAGATGATGAGCACTGCACTTACAAGTCAGATGCCACTGCTGAATTTCTCAAGTAACATGAAAATAGCTCTCAGCAATTCAAAAAATAATTGTCAGTTCCTCCCTCTTCACAAAAAGGAGAAGGAAAAAAAGAAACGACTATGAGGAAAAAATAAAAATAGTGAGACAATGACTTAGCAAATAACATAGTATAATAATAATCTTCTCATTTAGACTAATTTCATATCCAATTAATTCAAGGTCAAATTTCAGAAAACTTTGGAAAATTAATGTATCTACGAAAAAAATGTGGGATTTTCTGCCTTTCAGTAAAGTGGGTGATTCTGCTTCTTCTTTGTTGACAAATCTTGGTTGTATTCATGTGTCATGCCATGTAATTGAGAGGGAAATAATAATGTCATGTGATTTTATAAATAGAATGATTATGAGATGTATAGCCATCTTATAGTATTGCAACTGAGCTCAAACTTAGGTAAAGATGAATCTAGACTATAAGGTCATTTCCAAGGACAGTGAAAAGTTCCTGGGTATACTGTGTACATTTTTTTTTTTTTAAACATATATTTTCTGCTAGTCATATTTGTAAATTTATGTAGTTACATAATAGAGCACTGAAGTACTATGACTAATGAACAAACTGTATTGTGAGATCTTTCATTTAAAAATATTATTAGTTTCTATTATATGAATTACTTGACATATCAGAAAATACTCAAGCTGAATATAGAAGCTAGCTGTTGAAAAAGTGCTGAAAAAGCATATCTGTGTAGGGATAGAAGGGGACAAATGCTGTGTGACTGAGAGCAGTCTTAACACAGACAGGGAACATAGAATCATTAAGGTTGGAAAAGAGCTTCAAGATTATCTGGTCCAACCATCACCATACTACCAATGCCAACCACTAAATCATGTCCCTACGCACCAGGTCCAATCTGTCTTTGAACACCCCCAGGGACAGTGACGCCACCACTTTCCTAGGCAACCCATCCCAATGCCTGACTGCTCTTTCTGAGAAGAAATGTCTCCTAATTGCTTTCATTGCTGAAGAGTACACTGAGTCAGGGATTTTTCAGCTCCTCACACTGCCCTGCCAGTGAGGAGGCTGGGGGTGCAGCAGGAGATGGGAGGGGACAAAAGCAGGACAGCTGACCCAAACTGGCCAAAGGGGTTTTCCATACTGTCTAACATCATGCTGAACAATTAATATGGGGTGGCTGGCCAGGGTGGGGGGACCGGCTGCTTGGGGATAGGCTGGACATCAGTCAGCAGGTGGTGAGAAATAGCATTGTGCATCACCTGCCACAGGTCTTGGAATGGCCTCTGGGCCTGTCACTGGGATTATAGTGGCGTTGATTGCAGCTCAGTAAGCATAGGCCAATCCCCAGTGCATTGCAGTGATTTGTGTCTCCCTGGAATTGTCAGGGTGATGACACACCTTTTTCATGCATTCTGCCAGTTTCTTGGGATTTTGCACCTGTTCAAGGGTGAATTTCCAAAGCCCACTGCTTTAGATGCCTTTCCATATGTTCCCACAATCCCTGCCACTTATAACTATTCTGACTCAAAACAGATCTCTGGATGGAATTCCACAGTAGTCCTTTAACCTTGAACAAAACCTGAAGCACACTAAGGAGACAAAACAATAAGAACATGCTGGTCTGAACGTCCCAAGGATATTCAAAGACCTGAAGAGCTATTGTAACTAGCCTGGAGGAGAAGAGGAGGGTGAAGGAGAGTGTACAAGTGGGAAAAAAAAATCTCTCCCTGTCCCCTTCATAGATTGTCTCCCTGAAGAAAAAAGGTCTTTGAAATATCCTCTCCTGAGAAAGTCTATGCCAAGGATGCACGGAGCATGCCAGTCACAATAGGGTGTTTCTGCCACTCATTCTCAATTAGGCTCACACTGGTATAGGCCTTGGGTAGTTATAGATGCTCTTGTGAGATCTTCCTCTTCATCTTCCTGTTCCTCTGATGACCCAGCCACTTTGAAGTAGCACATCTGATCTTCTTCCTCTCCAGTCTGAGTAGGATTTCCTCTGCTTTCTGAACAACCTGACTTTTCATTCCTATTTAAACAGGGGCGTGATGTTTCCCTTTTTCCACCCACCAGGGACTTTGCCTGACTGTCAGAACTTTTCAGCAATGATGGAGAGAGGCTTGGCAATTACATCAGCCAGTTCCCTCAGGACCCTGGGATGCCTGTCATCAGGTCCCATAGACTTGCACCTTTTTAGATTCATCAGGTGGTCTGGCAGATCTAAGCTCTGGCAGATCGACATTTCCACCCAGCTTGGTGTCATCTGCAAACTTACTGAGGGTGCACTCAACTCCCTTATGCAAGTCATCCATACATATGTTAAAAAGGATGGGCCCCAACACCGACCCCTCGGGAACACCACTGGTGACCAGTCACCAGCTGGATTTCGCTCCTTTCACCACCACTCTCTGTTTGTCAGCTCCTGGTTGCTTGCGCTCCCCAGGGGCTGCCTTTGTAGGACAGAAGAGGGGCATTCCTGGCTCTGCTCAAGCCTCATCATCCTCCCTCACAAGGGCTGCCAGGTCCTGGCTGCTCCCACAGCCCTCAAAGGGCCCTTGAAGCAGAAAACCCCCTGCACTCTGCAATTCCCATCTCCACTGCAGCATGTGTCTGCCCTGGAGCTGATCGCCTCGAGGAAATAGATCTTCATATAGGACAGAACAATACATATTACAACATACTTTCATTATCAATGATCACAGAATTTTATAGGACTTTTAACAACCGGAAGTATCTCTCACTTTTCAAAATATCAAAATACAGATGATTTTGCAAGAAGTTGCATGAATGGCACAAAATCTCTCTCTCTTTTTTTTTTTTTTTTTCACATACACATTATGATGGGATGAATTTAGACCTCTTTTTTTTTTTTTTTTTTTTCCCAGTCCGAAGAATAACACCTGTATTATTTGTTGATTGAAAAAAATAACCACATAAATTAAAAAATAGTAATTAAAACATAAAGTAAATGAGATATGAGAATGCAAGTTCCTTGTCTAGTGAAGTCCAGTTATTTTTTGGAAACTGACTTTGAATGCAAAGCATCTACATTTAGTTCATTATATAGATAAGGACATGTAAAAATATTAATTGTGATAAAATTTGGATTCTGTTGCCCTATCACATAACACCTTACTTCTATAATTTCAACACCTTACTTCTATAATTTCCAACCTGAGTGAAGACTTGTGAAGACGTTGAAAATGTTAGTTTGTTAAAACTAAACTTTTTAAAAAAGAATTCTCTAGTAATTTTAGAAAATAAGGCAGTGAAATTTCTGTGGAGAAAGAAACATCTCAGAGAACCCAGATCTCTGTAAGAGCAGTTACTTGGAAACATATTGAAAAGCATATATATAAGGCATATATATATATATACATATATAAATATATATATATTTTTTTTCTGGCTATTTTGAGGGACTTGATGTGCTCATGTTACTCGTATCTATGCAAGCACTTGGTCATTATGTATTATTTCTCAGTGTCAAAGTACTTTCTATTAACCTCTAATTCCACTATCTAGATTTCAGCATGTATCTGTCTTTTCAGTTCATAAGTTCACATTAAATAGCTACTCAGTAGATTTAATAAGTGATACAAAGAGTCTTCCACTCTATAAGTTATTCATCCTTTTTTGTTTATCTGTTTTTATGTGATTCTAGATTCTAGTTATTATTATTACCTCTCTAATTAAGATTATGCCTTTTTTCACCATAAGATTTTGACATTGGAGTCATCAATATTTGCTGCTTCAAATGCTTCCTAACAAGAAAAAGTATGTTCTACTGGGTTAATATTGCTTAAAATGTATCTGTCCTGTCTCACACTCTCTATCACAGTGTCTTTGAGGCTGAGAGATAAACTATTCTTGCTTGGTAAATAACCTTTGGGACCACACTTTGTAACAATGTGAACAATTAGTTAATTGTGCGAAGAGTTTTTATTCTCCTTCAAAAGAGAAAAAAAAAAAAAAAGACAATTACTATAGAAAAGGAGTACAGTTCTTTCTAAAATCATGACATACAAAGCTACTAAAGTCAATTTTCAGCTATAGAAGATCACATTTCAGAAACATGAAAGTAACTGAAATAGAAAGACAGGGCATACCTTGACACTGAAATATCTAAAAATCTGAACAAGGTTCTAAATATGTTAAGTGTTAATTACAAGTTAGGAGCTTAAGGGAAACTGAAAATGGTGGAAGATCAAGCATCAATAATTGGGAGTTTACTCAGTATCAACCCAAATATCTTTTTCTTTGCTTGTGATGATTCCTCTGGCATTAAATCAGTTCTCTGCTCTCCACAGTATTACAGAAAATCTTTTTCATTGTAAAACCTCTTGGGGGCAGCATAAAAATTTAATGATTGCAATTTTTCAAAAATAAATTGGAACTTGAAATAGAGACAGAAAGAAAAGCTTAATTTGGTTCAATAAAATGCCAGCCTAATTCTTTGGAAAAAGAGAAACAGAGGGAGAGAAGGAGAGAGGGAGAAAGAAAGAAAGAAAGAAAGAAAGAAAGAAAGAAAGGAAGGAAGGAAGGAAGGAAGGAAGGAAGGAAGGAAGGAAGGAAGGAAGGAAGGAAGGAAGGAAGGAGAAAAGGAAGCATAAATAAATATGCAGTAACCTAAAGCAAACAAACAAAAAAATAAAAATGGCAGTGAGCTACATGAATATATTCAGCCATAAAATTAGTCCAGACAGCAAATAAACTAGGTATTTTATTCTATATAATCTAATAAAACAATCCTGAAGATCTCCAAAGAAACAAAATTTCAATAACAAAGGGAAAATATATAAATATTTTTTTCAATTTTCTTGAGTAGCTTCAAATATAAACCACATAGGAATTCTTTCTTGGAAAATATCCAGATTCTGTTAGCTTCCACAAGGCTGGTAAGACATATTATGTTCTTAGTGTCAATCTTATGACATCTTTCCTTGAGAAATCTAGTCTCTGACAGCACTATGTGGCTTATGAGGGTATCAGGAAGTAAATGTAAAGGTATTATGAAGCATTACCAACTGTAAGGGGTGCTATAAAGGTGATTACTTTGAAGATCAGGACAAGCTAAATTTCCAGCTATCTTTCTTACTTTCCTAGACTTCTAAATTGAAAGATATGTTTTAGTCACTCTTTGCAAAAGCTGATTTTGCGGCTGCCCCAGGAGAAAGAAAAAGTACTTGAGCATTTATTACAGTCTTCCCAAGAAATAACGGGGTTAATAATGTTTGATAAGCCTATGCAATGTAAAGAGTGAAAAGAACTGATGCATTTTTAAAGGGATTGTCAGTCCCATTTGAGGCAGGCGCAATAGTCACCCAGAGAACTCTGTCAGTAAGCAATGTCATTAATAATGATTCATGGATATGGATATTCACAACAGCTGTGTCCTCACCTTTAAGTACCTCATACAATATTTAGAAAGTACTGGGAGATATTGCAGCAGGGAAGCAACTAAATTGCTAGAAGGCAGTGCTGGTTTAAATTGTTTAATGTGCCTCCTCAAAACTGGCATACTGAGTTTTTGGAGTGAATCCCTCTTCTTCTGTCTCTCTCCAATAAAACTGCTACAAGCAAAATAAGCAACATGCTAATCATCTAGTCTGTGAAATCTTATAATACTGTGAAGTGTTGGTATCAACATTAATATATATCATCAGTTCATATATAAACTGGCTGCTAGCAATTTTCCTTGTTCTATTAACATAGGAAAGAAACATATGGAGCAGTTTCCCAGGAACATCTTGAATTTTAAACTTTAGAAATACATTCTTAATTTTCCTTTTTTTTTTTTTTTTTTTTTTTAAATCTTAGCCACTGTAGTTCAAAAACATGAATCCATTTTTTTTTCATGCAATAAGGGATATGTCATAATTAGACTCAAAATATTGAACTACAATCTAATTACTCTTCAAACTATGGGTACAAATGTTTAGTAGTATATTCCTCTTTTATACCTCTTCTCATCTTTAAGGAATATTTAAAAGATGAGCTCTGAAATTACCAACTAAAACTGCCTAAATGTTATAAGCATTGTCTAGGTTGCAACATTCAAAAGAACACAATGAAACTTTTGCAGGAAAGAATCAGCAAAAAGTGGCTCCATGAATAGTTAGGCCAGTTACAGGACTCTTTACATCCTCATTTCCTGAAAGACTGAACTTTGGCCCCAGACCCAATTCAAGGATGATCTGCAAGCAACAGCAAACAGGAAAAAATTATAACTTCTTCATTTCAGTAGCAAACCAGAACCATATGTAAGCCAAGAGCTGATTTAGTCTGCCGGTACATATATCAAAAGTTATCCTAGCACACTGCAGCTGCTTCAGGTCATGATCTATAGACTTTACACCTTCACAAATTATGTCCTTTTTCTGCTATTCCTCAATATGTAAAGCTGACAAATTTTTACATTGTTGTATTGGGTTTACATGGCAAGGTTTGACAGTGGGGGGCTGCAGGTGTGGCCTGAAGCTGAGAGAGTCCAGAAGCTGCCCCATGTTAGATAAGGGACAGTTTCAGCTGCTTCAGAGGGACCCACCGCTACCCAGAGCTAAGCCATTAAGCAATGTTGTTTGTGCCTCTGTGAGAGAATATATAAGAAAGGGAAAAAAAAAAATGCTGTGGAACAGCATCTGGGAGAGCAAGGTGTGAGAAACAGCCCTGCAGACACCAAGGTCATTGAAGAAAGAGGGGGAGGAGGTGTTGAAGCAGCAGTTCCCTGCAGTCTGTGGAGAAGTTCCTGGTAGAGGAGGCTGTCCCCCTGCAGCCCATGGATCCCACATGGAGCAGATTTCCATGCTGCAGCCCGTGGAGGAGCTCCTGGTGGAGCAGGTGGATGTGGCCTGGAGGAGGCTGTGACCCATGGAGATCCTCCACAGGAGCAGGCCCCAGGCCAGAGCTGCTGCCTGTGGGAAGCCCACATAAGATCAGCTCAGGAAGGGTGGCATCCCATGGGAAGGACCCCATGCTGGAGCAGGGGCAGAGACTGACTGTGAGGGAGCAGTGGAGACTAAGTGTTAGGGACTGACCACAGCCCCCATTCCCTGTTCCCCTGCACCATTCAGGGGGAGAAGGTGGAAGAGGGTGGACTGGGGGAAGGCGTTTTTAGTTTGGTTTTAGTTTCCCACTTCTCTAGCTTGTTAGCAATAGGTAATAAATTGCATTAATATCCCCATGCTGAGTCTGTTTTGACTGTAACAATAATTGTTGAGTGATCTCAACCCTTGAGTCCTTTCCGTTGTATTTTCTCCCCTTTTCCCTTTGAGGAGGGAGAGTGAGAGAATGGTTGTGGTGGATTTACATTAATGGTGCAGTGACGATTGGAGATTTTCATGTGTGGATCAGGATAATTACAGGAGAACCCTGACATCCTGTCTTTAACCCTAGCTTCTGGCCTTGAGACAGCCTACACCAGTAGTTGGGGCACTTGTTCTGTTACTGCTGGCAAACACCAAGAGCAGGACTGCCAGGTGATTCCACTCTCCCTAGCATCTATTTATGTAAGAGCTTGGTATGACAGCAGCTAGTAACAGCATGCTGTTTAACAGTTGGTGCCTCATACATGCACATATCTGATGATTCCACTTTGCCTCTCAATAACTAATCATGCATGCATGAGCATTCATTGCCTTCTCCCCTTATTCTTATCTTTTGCCTTTTCTGAGAAGGCATAAGCAATATTTTCAAACATGAAAACTTTTATACAGAGGAAAAAAAAAAGTAACTTTTAAAATACAAAACAATCCCCTGGGAACCTCAATTAGCATATCTCCCATAGACCAGTCTTCCCACACCATGCTTTGCATGTTGAATTTGCTGAAAGCTCTAAAATGAGTGGTAGAAAGAATGCTTGTCATTAAGGCACTTAGGCAATTTGGACCAATAAAATATTAAGAAACAAATTGCAATCTGTATTTTAAGTTCCTAGTTAGTTTAATTCTTTGCAGAACACCTATTTAATGTCTAAAACATAGCTTCAAAATAGTTTTTAGAAATGAACACTGAATTTTATTTGTTTCTACAGAATTTCTACAGAATTCCTGGTATACAACAAGTCTTCTGTGAAAGTGGTCCACAGAAGTTAAATAAAATCTACCTAAAAAGGAGGCACTGTAATCTGCTATACTGGGGACACATCAACGTTGTCCTGTGCAGCTCACATTTCAGCTAATAGCATTCTCAGAGATGGGAATAAATAAATAAATAAATAAATAAATAAATAAATAAATTCCTAATTAAAATTAATCACTTGCCTTTCTTCCTTACTGAAATTTTGTAGAATATCACAATCACAGAATGCTTGAGTTTGGAAGGCAACTCTGGAGACTGTCCAGTCCAAGACCCCTGCTGAAGCAGAGTCTGTTACAGCAAATTGATTAGGGACATGTCCAGTTTGGTTTTGAGTATCTCTGAAGATGAAGACTGCGCAACCTCTCTGGGCAACCTGTTCTAGTGTATGGCCACATACACACAGACAAAGAGGGAAAGGGATGGGGGGAGTTCTTTTAAGTGGAATTCTTATATTTCAGTGTCAGTTACTTCCAAGCGTCACCAAGAAGAGTCTGGTTCCCTTTTCTTTACTCCATGTCATCAGGTATTTATATATGTGGATGAGATTCCTCTGGGCTTTCCCTGTTCCAGGTTGAACAGGCCCAGCTCTCAGCTTTCCTTACAGGCTAGATGATCCAAGCCTTTAATAATGTCTGTGGCCCTCCACTTGTACTCGGGAGCCCAGAACTGGATCCAGCATTTCAGGTGTGTCTCTAGGGCTGAGAAAAGAGGAAAGATCATCTCTCTCACCTGCTGGTTGTCTAGCATGCTGTTGGCTTTCTTTGCAGCAGGGGCAAAGATTCATGATTTTTAAAAGGGCAAAGTGGTTACTAAAGCATTTTCTTATCTCAAATAGAAACTGTCCTGGCTGTGCATAAATGACCCCACCATACAACTCTGTTCTCAGAGGGAGAAAAGCTGCTCCAAAGATAGAACTCCCAACAAACACATAATCCAGTATCATTTTTATAAACGTCCAATTCTTCTCTTTGAACTGGAGTCAATTCAGAGTCTATGAAAGGCTAGGAATTATATAGGCCTGCCATACCTCAGGCTCTGTAAGTGTCTATATGTAATTCCATTGATGCAGACTCCTCTCAGCTGGCTTGTTAGTTTCAGAACAGAGACACTTAGGTAATAGCATTATTAAGTAGAGGATTCATAATATAGTACTCATTTTCATTAATCATATACATGGTGATTCAATTTCTCACTTGCAAAAATAAAAGACAAATGCATTGGGTCATAAAAACTTTGAATATTTCTTCAGAATTCAGTGTTTAATTGGACTGACAGCATATAGAGTATCAAGTGCAGAAATTTGCCCTTTAGCAAGAAATTTCTGTCTTCTTTGGAGGAGATTAGTGAAACAGACTAGTCCCTGTAATCACAATTCTTATTAGTTTTGCCTCAAAAGGGGACAACAGACAGTTGGCTAATTCAGTGCCATGAGACAAAGAATGAACACATGCCCTATACTGAAGATCAGCCAGCTGGCACAATCAACTACACCAGGCATGTTTCCAGTTTATGAAGTGGAATATTTAACGTATTGGTTCAAACCACTTGCCCTCTTGCCAACCATGTGAAAATGAAATTAGCTATGGTCAATTTAGTTATGTACAGAACATAGAAAGATAATCAGCCACCTTATTTAGAATTATTTCTTTGTACCCAAGAGTGTACATATCCCATCCTTATTGAATTATAAAAGAGAAAACACATTCCATGAATACTTAATTGGAAGGCAGAAAATAGTCCTTATGAATTGGACCAACTCAAAGTAAGGATAAGAAAAGTTTAAGAATGCCTTGGTGTGTGACCCTGGTGATGAAAATTCAGAAATAAATATTATTAATATTGCCAAAAAGTTTTAAAATTCCTTTCCAGTTTTTCTTTGGATATTTTGCTTCTTGAAGATATCATGTTTAATGGTGCAGAAATTAGTCTCTTTGAGGTAAATGGTCAAGAGTGTACTGAGTAGTTAGTCACCTAATTCCTATCGTTGTTCCCACTTCACTTTTGACAATGCTTCACTAAACACTCAAGTAAAATTATTTCCCAGAGAATTATTTTGTTAGTTTACTTGCGAATAGTCTGCTTTTATGCTTCTTTTAACAACATAAGGTGAGATAATATTTCTATTTTGTATTAATTGGAATTCAGGTAGCCAGTTAATTTACATGATTTTATAATAATAATATAATATATATATATAATATTTTTTTTATAGTTAAATTAAGGACAAGGGATCTGACAAGCTAGGCAAAAAAAGACAGTCCTAGGTCTTTCAACCTTCAGAAGAAAGATAACAAAGAATTACACGAAATAGTCAAGAAACTGTATAATAATAGTAAGGTTATTAACAGAGTAATGACTAGATGTCACGATCTACTCTATACCACGTGCTCCATTTAAGCACAGTTGAGGACAAACTAAAATGCGTAGGAGGACATGAAGTTCATCAAGCTTAGATATGGGACACATTTTTATGACCAAAACAGATACAGTTAAGTAAATTGTAATTAATCTCATGAGTAGGTTTTATGATTAATAGGGATTATTTATTTATTTATTTATTTCATCAGAATTGTATTTTACAAAGGCATTCCTTGGAGTTGTCATCACAAAAATAAATTGCTTATAAATGTTACAGTGAAAAAACAGACCTAAATTACTTACTGCATTTAAATCAAACAGTGCTAATTATCCTTGAAATGTATTGCAAAATATGGGGAAATGGTGTCTCAAACATGTAGCTTTGCTCTGTATTTTCCACATGAGTACACGGAAATCTCAGGTCATCCATGAACAAGTAGAGTGCAAATTGCTTTCATTCAAAAAGAACTTACTGTTCTGCATCATAGCTTTCATTTCCTCATTAGTTGAGACATAGTGAACAAAATGAATAGAGGTTTTGTTATTTTTTTTAATGCATTATTTCTGAATAAAAGCTGGAACAGTGTTCTTCCTTTAAGTCCCTATAACTTTATTGTTAAAAGGGTTACATGAGTTATGAAGAAGAAAATGTGGTTCTTGCTTTCAAATGCTAGGATAATGGAGTAAAATCTCTTTTCTAAGGTCTTGCTATTTGAATCTATTCAATGATCTGCGGTTTTTCATTTTCCTAACACTACCTGTTAGGGTCCCTGTGTTGTGTGCCTGTAGAAAGAGATGTCTTTCTAGCTGAGAGATAACAGATAAAATTTGGTCTGCTGTAGGCTTATTAAGCTATTTAGACAAAACATCTAAGGTGTATCAGTTTCAGGTCCCTTCCCTTCCCTTCCCTTCCCTTCCCTTCCCTTCCCTTCCCTTCCCTTCCCTTCCCTTCCCTTCCCTTCCCTTCCCTTCCCTTCCCTTCCCTTCCCTTCCCTTCCCTTCCCTTCCCTTCCCTTCCCTTCCCTTCCCTTCCCTTCCCTTCCCTTCCCTTCCCTTCCCTTCCCTTCCCTTCCCTTCCCTTCCCTTCCCTTCCCTTCCCTTCCCTTCCCTTCCCTTTCCCTTTTGTTGCTACACCAATGCGTTATACATCAAAAATAATAGACTTAATAATAGACTTACAAGTCTTAGAAATCAGGACTCTTCTAGAAATCACAACTATTCTAGATCTGAAATTCAATAGACCATATTGCGTGTTTAACCATAAAGCATAAAATAATGTTAGTATTAACATAATGTATTATGTATTATGTGATTTAAATCATGTGCATGTAACTATTCATAGAGTTCATTTACTGAAATGCGATTTGAGTTCCTGATCAAACTTCTACTGAAGTGCATAGGAGTTTTTCAGTTGACTGGCAAATCTAGTGGCCTGCCGTGATGGGGTTACAGCATTGTTGGACAGGAGAAGAGCAATTGGCATCATCTGCTTGGATATGTGCAAAGCATTTGACACTGTTTCAAGTGATATCCTTGTGTCTAAATTGGAAAGACATGGATTTGATGGATGGACTACTCAGTGGGTAAGGAATTGCCTGGATGATAACACTCAAAGAACTGCAGTCGACAGCTCAATGTCCAGGTGGACACAAGTGTTCCACAGGGATCCATATTGGGACCGGCGCTGCTTAATGTCTTTGTCAGTGACATGGACAGTAAGATTAAGTGTGCCCTCAGAAAGTTTGCTGATGGCACCAAGCTGTGTGGTGCAGTCAACATACTGAAGGGAAGAGATGCCATCCAGAGGGACCT
Source organism: Aythya marila (assembly GCF_965140915.1). Taxonomy (NCBI): domain Eukaryota; kingdom Metazoa; phylum Chordata; class Aves; order Anseriformes; family Anatidae; genus Aythya; species Aythya marila. Next base: position 98,246,675 of record NC_139043.1, on the reverse strand, counting down.
CAACAGGCTTGAGAGGTGGGCCTGTGTGAACCTCATGAAGCTTAGTAAGGCCAAGGGCAAGGTCCTGCATGTGGGCCATGACAATGGCCACAGCCTTGAGAGGAGAAGGCTCCAGGGAGACCTTATAGCAGCCTTCCAGTACCTAAAGGGGGCCTACAGGCAAGCTGGGGAGGGACTCTTTGTCAGGTTGTGTAGGGACAGAACAAGGAGTAATGTCTTTAAATTTAAAAAGGGTAGATTTGGTGGATTTAGGTTAGATATAAAAAATTCTTTACTGTGAGGGTGGTGAGGCACTGGCACAGGTTGGCCAGAGAAGTTGTGGATGCCCCATCCCTGGAAGTGTTTAAGACCAGGTTGGATGAGGTCCTGTGCTACCTGGTCTAGTGGGTGGCATCCCTGCTCTTTGCAGGGGCCTTGGAACTAGATGATCTTTAAAGTCCCTTCCAACCCAAATCATTCTATGATTCTATGACTTGAAAAGACCTGTACCAAATCCAGCTCTCAGTACTCTTTGCAGCTCAGAATATTCAATATTCAACAGTAGTACTTTTCCTACAAAGGAATCTGATAGGAGTTTAAATTAAGTAAACCAACCAGTAACAAACACATAAATGAACAGAAGGCATGGGGAACATCAACCACCTTGTGTTGAAGTAGGGGTCATGGCACGGCTGGTCAGTGGAAGATCTAAGAGCATAGACATTTAGAGTTTTTCTCATCTGTACAGCTGAGATCAGATGTGGATATGTTTTACTCATTGCTGCAACTTAAGTAGGTATTGTGATTGTAGTTAAATAGTTTGTGGTCTTTCTGGCTTGTAGTAGACCTTTGCAGCAGAAAAGAGATACAGAGGGGAAATTTCTGGAAAGGAAGCTTGTAGACAGAAGGATTGAACTGAGCAAATGGTGAGCATTCTGAACTGGGAAAGGAAGAAGTGAAAGAAAGGTCTGTGCCTCAAATCTGCAGACAATACAGACCTTGAGCAGGCTGGCAGCTGGCTCCTTCATGGAATATGAATAGGTTTAGCAGATTTTAAAAAGTTCCAAAATTCCAGTACTAATGATGAGAAGTCACACAGAAATTGAGAGTTTGAAATGATAACCTTTCTAAGAGACAGGAATGAAGTAATTCCTGGTAGAGTATCCAATGTTTCAGTGAATGAGTAAGCTACAATTTGCAAATATTCCCATCATTTTGATGTTGAAAAATATGGTGTGTTGGTAACGCCATAATTTGGCTTTTGGTGTGTGGCATTTGGCATTAGGTTTGTGGCAACTATCCATAGCTATGGATATAACTTGTCCAAAAATTGCAGTATTTTATTTTGTGCTGGTTTGCTATCTCTTGCTGCATATATATACTGCTGATTTAAGCCTGCTATATTTCAAGCCCAACATCAGCAGGATGAGGTCCATCTTTCATGAGAAAGGATGGGTGCTACAAGAACTCTGCTATTGGAACAAAAATTAACATCAAAAATAATATTGGTGATAAAATTCCAACATTTAGCCACTATATGCACATAAAGAACAAGAACATTGGGTAATATAAAATAAATAAAATTAAGTAACACAATTAACTTTAGTTATTAACTTCATGAGTGGCCATCATTATCTGAAAATTACATTATCACAACAACAACAAAAATAAAGATGGGGGTCTTGAACTTATGATTCACTTCTGTGAATCAATGCTGTTCTGGCATTCATGTGCACTAAGAATTATGAAGGCAGTTATAGGTGTCATTACAATAAAAAAATTTTCATTCCAAGATACACATAGAATTAAATAATAAAAAATAATTACAAGATTAGTAACATCTATTATTTAGTAAGGTTTAAACTATAAAAAAGTAATTGTCTGAGGGAGTGTAGAAAAGTATGAGAAAATAGGAAGAGAACACCAGGTCTTATGTATATTATACAGATGTCAAAAATATGAATGTCAGAATATTTACAGTAAAGAAAAAGCAACAAATTGTATTGGACAATAAATGTTATTCCTAGCTTTTAACTAGATTGAAAGGGGAAATATTTAAGTTTAAAAATAAATATTAAAGACTAAACAAAATATAAGCTTCATACAGCGGAAGCTCTCATATTTGGAGTTCTTATGAAGGGAAGCACATCTTAATTACAAGAATTACTACTTACTACTTACAACTTTTAAGACCTATATTTTAAATGCTGAGACATATAAATAACTGTAATTCTAACAGTAGGTTTGCCTTTGCCTAGAGATATTAATCAAAACACAGTTACTTCCTATAGCATATAGGATCTCAGAAACAAGATCCAGTCTTGATTAAAGCATGTCCTATGACCCATTTTATGCATAAATGAGATGGGATATTGTAATGGGCTAATGGAATTAAAATTAATGTGATTTTTTTTTTTTTTTTCCCCTCAAATGAAATATCTCTTTCTGGCATTATAAGTCTTTCCTGGAAAAATTCTCTTTGAAGTCTGCTTTAATATTACTCCTGCTGCTTAGAAGTGATGAAAAGTCACAATGAAATAAACAAATGATGATTTGATAAAAATGCTTCTGTATTAGTTCTGTAAATGAGATTGTCATGAATGGGTGCCATCCCACACTGCTTGTTGGCATAAGTATAGCCATCACAGGCCAGAACTCACCTTTCTATATCTAGTCAACATGGAGAAAGAACCTCACATGAAGGTGGATCCAATGGAGATTACACTGCTTCAGGCAAGTCTTGTCTTTTATAGAAATTATCATTTACATAATGTATAGCATTTAGGAGCATAATCTTTATGTCAGTTGATGTCTTACTTTTGCACATGGAAACAACAAGTTCTTCTAGTACTCAAAGTGCTAGAACAGTCAACACTTTGCAGGAATTATTACCATGCTGCATTACCAATTTACACTACCAGATACTTTTGTTTCTTTTTTGACACAACATATACTCATCATTGTGCTTGACTTCTTTCGTTCTTAAGACTTTTGTTGGTTTTGCATTTATTGTTATTCTTCCATTTATGCCAGACAACCTCTGAATGTCTTATTTTCCCCTTCCATTGCCCTGCCTCCTTCCCAAAGTGTAGCAGACTACCAAGAAATATACTGAATGTCTCAGAAGCTAAAACATCTGCATGTATTCAGGCTTCAGACTGGGCCTACCCAACAGCCTCTTCCCAACCACAGAGTCAGCATTAAGGTTGACTCTGCCCTAGTTCACAGCAAATCAGAATGATCTGCTCTCAAAAGCAGCTGTTGTGATTTGACCTCAGGGTGCCTCCACTGAGTTCTGAACACCCATGGGGTCCTCCTGGAGTCTGCTGGTGTGTGCAACACTGCAACACCTGTGTGAGAACATTGGTGGACAGTACACATACAAAAATATTGCATCAAAATCTGACCTCCACCTTCTCCAATGCCTTGCCTGTTATAGCCACTGCCATTGTACCTACCTCCAAAGAAAACAAGGCAATGTGAAAAAAATATCTGTACCAATCTGGTTATTTCTATTATATCCTTCACAAACAATGGAGCAGCACTCCACTGATGCGTCTGACCTTACACTGATAGCAGTCAAAAAATGGTTGCCCTTTCCCTTCAGACACTCTACACAGATAACCTCAGCTTATGGCAATAAAGCCAATCTTACACGATACAGTCACATTCATCTGACTCAGTCTAGTGCCTGCACCAAGTAAGGCATGGGGTGAGTTTTGTATTACTTGCCCCTGGAAAAACTAACACAAGGTCCATTTCTCACACTCAGTACTTAGATCTGATTCCTTACTTCACTCAACTGCTTTCCCACACAAGGACAAGACTTAGCTATTTATTATTATTATTATATATATATTTTTTTCCCAGCTATTACTCTCCCTTCAAGTGTATGGAAAGTAAAAGTTGATCAGGGAGACACGCTCATCTTTGACAGTGTCTAGAAACACACAATCAGTGCAAGACTACAGTACTACTGCTGTCTACAATATCATCCTCAGAGACATCTGAAACCTACAGCCACAGAATGTGCTACTTCTTGAAGAAGCCTAATTTACCATCATTCATCTTAGCCACTGACCCTCAAGGACATTGTGCAGAGGATCTTTGAACAGAGTGACATACCAAAGAAGGAAATAGGTGAGTGTCACCAAGAAGAGTGCTCCTGAAATTGCGTTGAGCTGATGCCTCAAGAAATAAGAATGATTACAAAAACTCCTTACTGATTCCATACAAAAGATACATGAAAGTACAGGTGGGATAGAACTAGGAAGAAATAAAAACAGATTTTGTGAGAAGGTCACTTGATAATGCTGTTTCCATGCTGCCTTTTGAGTCTGCTCAGTATGGGAAGGCGAGCAAGTATCACAGAATCAGAATCATCTAGGAAGGAAGAGACCTCCAAGATCACCAAGTCCAACCTCTTAGTGTTAACCTGTTAGTCTGACCTAACACTAACAAGTCCTCCACTAAACCATATCACTGTATGTCAGGAGCTACTTCAGCACTGAGGGGGCCTCAGAAAGGAGGAGCCTCTGCTGTGCACTGGGTGGAGATTTCCTTTCTTTTCTTGAATTTCCTTTGAGTCCCAGGACTTGAATTCCTTCAGTCCTCGGATTCAAAGGAAACGAGTGATTCCAAAATCATTCCATATCTGGATTGTGACCAGATAGATCTCCTTTCTACAGTTTTATAGCTTTGCCTTTATTTTGCTGAGACCAGACTGTGCTGACTATGGAGCAAGGAAACATAGGAGCACTGATTGTGCCTCCTCTGTGACTGTTATGAAAGAAAGGGGCGTCCACTACCTTAGAATACCCCATGTGATTGGGTCTGAAAGGATGGCCTGGAATGAATGAAAATCAGAGAGATTGTGAAGATTTTGTGATTGCTATTTCACCTGAGAGAGGACCATTTAGAGGCAATAAACACAATCTTTTTCCAGTAGTGTTTGTGAATTCTGAGAGCATGTGAAAGTTTATGGGGGATACCTGGCAGACCCACTCTCAGTCAGAGGATACACTTTTTGGATGTTTGTATTGAACTCTTTTCAGGCATTGTCTATATGGTCCTGTTCAGTCTGGTGGGAGCATGGAAACATACACAGGCCAGAGATGCCTGCTTTGCTGTTGCTGCCACTGCATGTGGAATCTCCCTCCATGGGAGCAGCAGGTCTCTTAACTGTTTCCTAACTGTGGTTTCAAGGTTTCTAACTGTGTGGGGGTTCTTTTGCTCCCCCTGTCCCACACTTCCAAGTCAGGATGATGAGTACCCTGAGGATAAGTGGTCTTGCTAGTAAAGACAGATGCAAAGAACACATTAAAAACCTCAGCCTTTTTTGTATCCTCTGTATTAATGTTCCCCTGCATCCAGTAAAGAATGAAGATTCTCTTTGGCCCTCCTCTTTCCATTAATTTATTTATAAAAACATTTTTTATTATCCTTGACCATAGTGGCCAAATTGAGCTTGTGCTGGGCTTTGGTCTTCCTGATTTTTTCTCTTCATATCCTGTCAACTTCCTCGAGTTACGTGCCCCTTCTCTCACCTGTCATAAACTCACTTTTTCTCCCAAATACACAGCAAAAGTCCCCTCTTCATCCACGCTGGTCTTCCTCCCTACTGGCTCATCTTATAGCACATGGGGACAGCCTGCTTCTGTGCCTGAGAACTGAGGACTTCCTTCTTGAGGAGCATCCGGCTCTCCTGGACCCCTCTGCCATTCAGGACTGACTCCCAAGGGACTCTCCCTAACAGTGTCCTGAACAATTCAAAGTCTGCCCTCTGGAAGTACAAGGTAGCAGTTTTACTGATTCCCCTCCTGACTTCATCAAGAATGGAGAACTCTACCATGTCATGGTCACCCTGCCCAACAGCTTCCTACCACCACATCTCCCACCAGTCTTCTGTTCATGAACAGCAGGTCTAGCAGGGTACCCCCTCTGGTAGGGTCACTGACCAGCTGAATCAGGAAGCTGTCTTTCACACACTCCAGGAACCTTAGAGACTGATTCCTCAGGGCTGTATTGTATTTCCAGCATATTTCTGGGAAGTTAAAGTTGCCCATAAGGACAAGTGCTGGTGATTGAGTGACTTCCAAAAGCTGCTTATAGAACACCTCATCCATCTCTTCATCTTGGTTTGGCAGCCTATAACAGACCCCCACCAGGATGTCTGCCTCGTTGGCTAACCTCCTGATCGTTTTCTACAAGGACTCTGCTTTTTCATTCCCAACCCTGATCTCAACAGCACTGAAGCACTCTCTAATATAAAGAGCCATGACAATGTCCCTCCTTAGCTTCCTGTCCCTTCTGGAGAGCTTGTAGCCATCCATTGCAGCACTCCAGTCATGGGAGTGGTCCCACCACCATGTTTCAGTGATGGTGACTAGGTCATAGTTTGCCTGCTGCACAATGGCTTCCAGCTCCTCCTGTTTGTTACGCATGCTGCATGCATTGGTGTAGATGCACTCGAGTCACTCCATTGACCTCACCCCCAACTCTGGGACTGCTCTGCCAGGCTCAACTCAATAGTTTTATTTCCCCTCCTTCCCCCTTCATACCTAGTTTAAAGCACTCTCAGTGAGCCCCACCAGCTCCTGGGCTACAGTCTGTTTCCTTCTTTGGGACAGGTGGGGCCCATCAGCAGCCATCAGGCTAGGTGCTGAGTAAACCTCCCTGTGATAAAAATAAATAAATAAAAAAAAAATTCCCGTAACAGCACCAGCCTCTCAGCCATGTATTAATCAGCTGGGCCTCCAAGGTCTGCTCAATATCCCTCCCTATCACTGAACAGATAGAGGAAAACACCACCTGTGCACCCACTCCATCCAGTAACTACCCCAAATGCCCTGAAGTCCTTTTTGATAGCCCTCAGGATTCTCTCAGCAAATTCATCAATGCCAGCCTGAATTATCACTAAAAGGTGATAATTCACTTACAGTGGGTGGGACTTTGCTACCCCAGCCTCCATCTTTGGGTCAGGGAAACGAAACACTTGGGAAACCTGTCACTGAAGATGGAGGCAAAGAATTTGAGTACTTCAGTCTTCCTCATGTCTGTCATTACCAATTAGTCAGATATAGAAGCTCACTCCTAATATAGGATATTAACCAGCTATAATAGCTTACACAGTATTATTTTCACCCCTCAGTCTATTTTCACAAATGTTAAAGGTGCATGGTTGCCCTTGTGGACTCCTTCTGTTACTCCAGCACGGCAGCCCAAAGGGAGCTGGGTCCTCTCTTGAGCTCTTCCTCGAGGTCCTGTGCAGAAGAGATGCCATACAGTCCCACCAACTGTAAATGAAAAGTAGGTTTGAGACCACCTGATGAATTTAAAAAGGTGCAAGTCTATGGGACCTGATGACAGGTATCCCAGGGTCCTGAGGGAACTGGCTGATGTAGTTGCCAAGCCTCTCTCCATCATAGTTGAAAAGTCCTGACAGTCAGGCAAAGTCCCTGACTAGCAGAAAATATATGTTTTTTTTTTTTTTTTTTTTTTTTTTTTTTTTTTTTTTTAAATTGTACCCAGTATACCCAGGAACTTTTCACTGTCCTTGGAAATGACCTTATAGTCTAGATTAGACTTTAAGCAAATGCCTATGTTAGAACTCAGTTGCAATACTATAATATGGCCCAGGGAAGTGGTGGCATCACCATTCCTGGGGGTGTTCAAGTATAGGTTGGACATGGTACTTAGGGACATGGTTGGAGTGATATTGGTTGTAGGGGGATGGTTGGACCAGATGATCTTGGAGGTATTTTCCAACTTTAATGATTAGACGAGTCTATGATTCTTTTTTTTTTTTTTTTTTTTTTTTTCTTTTTTTTTTGTATTGACAAATATGTTTCTCATTTTTCAACTGAAACATTATCATGCTCAGAAATTTGTGTTTGTTTAGCATTATATAGAACTCCAAATTTTTCTTGAGTTGTTATGTAAAGTCAAAAGCAGTTTTAAAACTGAAACTAAAATTGAAAACTGAAACACCCCTACTATCAGTAGTTTTTCTCCTATAGGACATGAACAAAATGTTCACCATTTCACTACAGGTATGTTTTATATAATGAATACTTCTGTCATGAGAAAATTTGTGCTATCTTTAAGCTTTTTCATTTGTAACAGGATTTAAAGTCCATTGAGTCTTCTGACATTCATCTTGTGTGCTGAACATGTACATTCAGGCCAAACAGGAGCCTTATCATGTTCCAAGAGATGACCCAATTATGCTGGATGACCCAGCAGTACATTTGAAGACCCAATGACATCTCTTTATGGTCATGCATAGTCAAAGAAAATAAGATTATGTTTTCAGATGTTCTAAAGGTTTATTGAAAAAGTAGATTTTGACTTATCAAATGTTGGGGGAGACAAGGAGTTTCCACAAATATGTATTAAGCATTCCATTATAGTCCTTGTCTTTTTTTTCTTTCTTTTTTTTTTTTCTTTTTTTTTCTTTTTTTTTTTTTTTTGACATGCTACAGACCTGAAACATATTTCCTTGCTTTGACTTCAGAAATGGTGAATAAGGTTTATGTACCCAATGCTCCTGAGAATTTTCATGTCCCTCTTTACTGAATTAAATGGGTATATTTACAAAAGTTGCCTTTGCAAATTTTTTATGCTTTTATTTGTTTTTAGCTATCTCTTGTCACCAAATATGCACACAATCTGGCACTCATGAAAATTATTTCAAAAACATTTTTCCAAGTGTTACACAATCTCACTGCTGTGGCTGGACTGCTATTCCCAAAGAGGTTCTAATTAATACAAAGAGGTACTAATTTATTCTGCTGGTTTGGAAATACAATAAAAATTAAAGAAGTTGGAAAGGTTTCCTAGTTTTTGATTTGTAGTCCTTTGCAGGTGAAAGGATTATAAATCAGAGTGCAAGGTTTCTCAACAGCTGTAATGTAAAATTATAACATGGTCTGTGCATGGTTTTCCTGAATAGCTATTACATGTATGATTACTTAATGGTTGGAAGAAATTCAGATTTAATGCTTTAACCTTTTAACTGTAACAGAATTTAAAACACTTAGTGAATTCCAATAGAAGGAAACACCACCAACTTTAGTGATCATATTTTTAGAAGATTTTTGTGCAGTTGAATCTATACTGGCATTTGTTTCCACATTAGTATTATAGTACTGTCTGCATGAAAAGTAAGCAAATAGCTCTCTGCACTATGGATATCCAAAGCCCAAAGATGAACCATTATTTTTGGTAGACAGCACTGAAAGGTGCTAAGGTGCCTATCAATGCTGTCTACAGGGACACTGAAGTGTGTCAATTGCTGATGGTGTAGAACTGGAAAAGCTGTTCCCCAGTCTCATGGGGACTTAGGCTTGCCACATTTTGAAAGTGTTAAAAATTCTAAGAATCATAGAATCATTTAGGTTGGAAAAAAACGACACCTTAAGGTCATCAAGTCCAACCCTCACCTAGCACTATCAAGTCCACCACTACACCATGTCTACATCCTAGCCCACACATCTATTAAATACCTCCAGGGATGGTTTATTCCACTACTTCTCTGGGCAGCCTGTTCCAATGCCTAACAACCCTTTCCATGAATAAATTCTTCCTAATATTTAAATGCTCTGATATAACCTATGAAGACAAATTGATCGTTCTGTCCCAAACTACAACTTTTCAAAGTGGATTTTACAGAAAGACCACATTATACCGTGTGATTAATTGTGTTTTCCTGTGTCTGCTCAGATGCATCTCTATCACCACAGATGTCAGTTAATGCAGGGCACCAGCTGTTCCAGAAATCATTTCCACCCTCATGCCTGTGACTCTGGGCTGCCCAACTGGCAGCTCTGTCCAGAGCAGTGCTCCCTGAAAGCACCAGGTCCCTGTCCCTGAGGCAGAATATATGCAGGAACAAGCTCGGACCTGCAGAGGTCCTGAACAAAAACATGTAAATTGGCATGAGCTCAGCAGAGTATTTCCTCTTTGTCACAAGAGATGGCAGCAATGGAACTGTCAAATTCTGCTGAAACTGGTGTTTCCTGGTAAAAACCTGTTCTGTTCCAGAACTTTACCTTCAAGTTTTGCACTTCAGCACTTCAGTTTCTGCCCAGTGATTTAATCATATGTTTCTATTCTTTTGTGGACTGTCATGTTAAATCAGTTTGGAACATGTTAGTATGTTTTTATTAGTAGCGGAAAACAGTCTAATAAAATTTTAGGGACATTTTCTTTCCCTGGTCTTCTTTTAATCTATGTAAACTGTATTTCTCCACTTCTTCCCATGTGTGCATTATGTTCTTGAATGGTTCTTGGTTCTCTTTTTTTTTTTTTTTTTTTAATTATTATTATTATTTTTATATATTTTTTTAATTCTTATCTTGCTTTTTTTCTCTCTCTCTGCCTCTCTCTCTCCCCTCAGCAATTCACCTAAGGCTTGACAGCCATTTTTCTCCCTCTTTTCTATCCTACATTATGAAAGTTAAAATTATATCCAATAAGATTTCCGGGGAACATGGGAAAAAAAAAAAAAACTAATAGTGTTTGCATAGGTTCCTACATCGCTGTCAGAAGCAATTTTTAATATCATCACATATAAGGATTGTCAATGTTCCCTTGTTTAGCAAATTGTTTATGTGTTTTTGATGACTTTTTTATCACTCTAGCCTGGGATCACTGCCTGATAAATTTACTTCGTGTGCCACAGGGGAACATATAACAGCTTGTGCATCACTAAAAACACAGTGTGTCAATAACAATATCTGAATGATAAAAACATGTAACTTTTTTCCTCTTCTGTTTTTCTCATGACTCAGTTTCCATCTTCTTTAGCCAGATTCAGGCTCATGGGTTCAGTTTTCTTTCTAGAAAACTGTATTTTCCTTAAGGTGTTATTATGATGTTGTGTATATGCAGAAAATGGAAAATGATTTCCATTCCTAAACTATGTAGTATTCAAACTTTTGAGATTTGTGGGCCACATTATATTTGACAATGGAATGTATGATGCCAATTTGTTGAATTTAAAGTGTCTGATAACAGGCTTGGTCTTTTTAGATTATTCAGAAATATATGAGAGTCTCCTTGAAAAGGCTTTTAGAAATTTGTGGGCCACTGAACCCACAAAATCAGTGTGGCAAGATTAAGCCCCCCAAAGTTCTTATTACTCTCTGTAGTCCTGCAAAGGTCAAGCTGTCCTTTGGGTTCCCATTCTGGCCTTAATGTGAAAGAAAGACACCAATTAAAATAATTTTTTAGGAATGTGAGGCAGAATTGAGCAGTAAAATGATATGAAGCGTAGTGGGAATATTGAGATTCTGATGATATGGAAGTGGAAAAAGGTGATGTGTTAATGAGGTAGAAGGGGGAGCTGTGAAGTGGTTTGATTTGAATATTTCCTAAAAGTGCTCAATAATTTGATTACATGAAAATCTGTGGTGTTACTTTGTAAGATGTTCATGTGGAGAAAAACGGAAACCCTAAAGATTCAAACATAAAAATGAATGACTGTTTTTATTTTTAATACCTTATAGTTCTAAGCCCACTTCTTTCATAATAGGAGGTAAAAACTGGATAGGTTTAGTGAACTAATGACTTCTCAGCATCTGTATGCCAGATGCTGAGAATTGTTTCTGTAGATTTTTCTGGACTCAGAAAATTCTGTGTATCTTGGCTTTATGTGATGATTAACTCCTTCCTTTCAGCTGAAGAAGGTCTTCAGCAATCTTGGAGGATCACGTGATAAAGAATATTTTCAATTATCCACAGCAGTGTTAGCCAACAGGACTAAGAAACAGCACAGGAAGGCAGCAGGCAGACTGCAAAGCAGACTATGCAAAGACTGCAGAGAGATCCCTGGAAAATGATAGGTGTGTCAATGATAAAAATTAAAGAGAAAATGTTAACAAAACTGAAATATTAAAAAAAAAATGAAGCTAACAAACATAAAATCAAAATATGTCAGTCTTAAAAAAATAATAATGAAAAGAAAGCTGAAAGAAAAAAAAAAAGACATAAAAACAGAACAGAACCTGTAAAGCTGAATTACCTTCAATACAAGGAAAATGAAACTAAAGTAAGAGACACAGGTCATACAGTGACTTGGACAAAACTGAGAAATAGAGAAACAGTAGAGAAATACACCCACCGGAAACCATAAATAAGTACCTGTAAAATGGTGTAAGAATAAGTAAATACCTGTAAAATGGTGTAAGAAACACAGGATAAAATAAGCTTGGACAATTTCTCCGTACCTCTTTACCTTGATTTAGTACATCATCTTCACTGAGAAAGGTTTTAAAATATAAATTATACTTCTAAATTTGACATCTACATATATCTATTGATATTAATAATTCTTATTAAGAATTAATAATTCTTTGACATCCGTCATATACTTGTATTTATATCTACTATGTACATTTTTGAGAATATTTTCAATGTATTTCTTTTATCACTTGATTCTATTTTGACCTTTTTTTTTTTTTTTCTTCCTCCAAATGAGAGTTTATAATAGAAATATCCAGCATACGAAAAAGGAAATACAAAATCTGAAGATGTCGAATTTGGATTAAGTTGTTTTTATCAACTGTTGTGTTTTAACCGTGCAGGCAGATAAGCACCACACAGCTGTTTGCTCACTCCCCCATCAGAGGGAAGGGGGAGAGTATTGGGAAAAAAAAGTAAAACTCATGGGTTGAGATAAAGACAGCTTAATAGGACAGAATAGGAAAGGAAAATAGTAAAAATAATAATGACAACAACAATAGTAATAATATGCAAAACAAGCGATGAACAGTGCAATTGCATACTATCAGCTGACCAATGTCCAGACAGTCCCCAGGCAGTGGCTGGCCCTCCTTGTCCAACTCCCCACAATTTTTGTTATTCTCCATGACATCATATGGAATCATATGAAATATTGTTTTGGTTAATTTGGATCAACTGTCCTGGTTGTGTCCCCTCCCATCTTCATGTGCATCCCCAGCCTCCTTGCTGTTAGGTCAGTGTGAGAAGCTGAAAAGTCCTTGACTCGGTGTCAGCAAGAACTAAAAATATTGTGTGTTATCAACATTATTTCTCTCCTAAATTGAAAACATGGCACATAGCAGACACTATGAAGAAAATTAACTCAGCCAAAAACAGGACGTCAAAGCAATGATACATTATGTATGACTCAATCAATTACAAATGCTGAACAATTGAAGATACTAAATATGAAGTGCATCTTTAATAAGATTAATAGCCATAATAATGACAACAATGTCTATTTCCCAAGGGGTGGGCACTTTCATGAGTGCATATCAATGTATATATCAATATTCACATACTTCACTCTCACCTATAAAACCAAATTTCAAGACGCAAGGAATTTTTTAATACATCTCCAAAAAGAAACTAAAGAAAAGAAATAATTTTATAAATTACACTTTTAAACCTAAACTGAGAACTTGATTGCATTATTTGTAGGTGCCATTAGTAAACAAAAAGTTCTAATAGATGAATACTGTCATCTAGGCATTTTTAAATTTCTGACAAACATACATTAGTTTTGCCATGACGTTTTTGATGATATCCATGTTAGATTACTGTGCTAGGCTGATCTAGTGCATTTTGTAAGCTACATGTTACATGCCATCAGTAGTTTATTACAGCGTTACCTTTATAAAGATTTTTGACTTATTGTCTTGGCCTCAGCAAATATCTGTCTTCAAATTTTGTTGACCTTTATTCCTTAGCTGTGAAGAAATATTTATTTTCGATTTAATGAGCATAATAGCCACTTAATTTTAGAAAAAAGCAGTCCTGACTGGATATAAGGTGTAGAGAAGCTGTCTATCAGTATGATCTCCAGTGTTGGTGTGATCCGAAAACTGTGTAAAGTAAGCCACGCTGCCATGCTTCTATTTTGGCCTGTGAGCCTGAATTTCCTTCAATGGAAAACAAAGATGTAGGAATTAGGAATAATGTAAACCTAGATGGGGATTTATAGTGCTGTCATTGTTTTGGAGTTCTGCCTGCATGTGTTCTTTGATCTGGAAGTGGTCTTTGGTCCACTAGGTATTAGAGAGTCTTTGAGTCCCATATGAAATATTTCTTTCATGTAATGAAACCTTTCATTTTTCTAGGATGACTTTGTTCTAGGATGAAAAGTGAGGAATGGCTTTCTGAATATGTGAGAAGATAGTTACCCATCCTATAAGTTATGTTCTGCTGCATTTTGATATCTTTGTTCATATGATAAAGGCATCCATGTTGATCTGTTCTTGAAATAAAATCAGTATTTCACAGGAAAGGAAATGTTTTAAAATTCAGTTTACAATTAGATCAGTTCATTGAAAATGATCCAACATCATTTTAAGTGATAGACCACAATTCTTTTAAGAGAATTCTCTAGCACAAAAGAATCTCTCTAAATCAATTTCATGGCACAACTTGAATGAATTATATTATATATATAATATATATATATATAAATCTTAAGCAAAAGCATCAGAGAATAGTTCCAGAGAATACTTATCACAAAGCTGAATTCTTGTTTAATTTACTATAAATATGTATAAATACATGCCAAGTCCATTCCTTCAATATGAAACCAAGATAAGATCTGTAACATAATATTAATATTGTCTTACTGAACATGAAATAGTTAAGCATAAAACAACCATTGCACAAACATAAAGGCTGATGTGGACCTAAACCTGAAAGAAAGTTCTTAATTCAGTATACCACTAAGAATTTCACGATTATTAGCCTGAATGTTGAAAATTATTATCAGCTTAATCTCCTTATCTTTAAAAAGGGGAATATTTAAAACACAATTTTTAAAGTGTTATGCTTTTATAAAAAAAGGTTCATGCTGATGGAGAGGGACTCTACTCTGGTAGATAATGATAGGACAAGGAGGAATGGTCTTAAAAGAGGAGAGATTTAGATTAGACATTAGGATGAAATTCTTCACTCAGAGATAGGAACTAGAACAGGTTGCCTAGAGAAGCTGTGGATGCCCTATTTCTGAAGGTGTTCAAAGCCAGGTGGAATGGGGCCTTGGCCAGCCTGATCTACTGGGTGGCATCCCTGTCTAGGGCAGGGGGGTTGGAATTAAATCCCTTTTAAAGATTCCTTAAGATCCCTTCCAACCAAAGCTGTTCTATGATTCTATGGTATTGATCTATGTGTTTAAGTCTATATTTCTCTTATAGAGGCATTTTCTTTGATGTGGAGTCTCAAATTCATCAGTTAACCATCACAATTGGAATTTTGGGGTGTTCAGTTTACTTCTATAAAACTGATCCTTACCCTAGATGCTCAGAACTTTTGGATTTAAAGTAGTGATTTTTAGCATTCAAAAATTAATGCAAGATCCTTAAAGAGCCTGAATGTGTAATTTCTCATGTTTAGTAAGTGCTGTAGATCATGTGTACAGTTGCGTACAGGATGAATGTTAGGTGTGCCCTCAGGCAGACTAGTTAATCTGGTTAAGAACGTGTTTGAAAAGATGGGTCTAAATTCTGATGCATACAGCAGGAAAATTAGATTAACATTTAATGACCATGGAAGAATAAGTCCTTATTTGCTTCAGTAAATAACTGTTTTAATATATCTTACAGCTAATCTCTACATTTTCTTCTTCTCTTCTCCTCTCCCTCAATTTTCTGCTGTAGTAGATGTGAAGTAGAAAGGATCTTGTGCAGTAGCTTTGATAACTTGCCCAATATCCATTGCTCAGTGCGAATCAGTGCAGACCAACTGATAATTTACAAGATAATTTATTACCTCACTGATGGAGGCAGCTCTACTGCCATTAATTTTAAATATAATCCTTAGTTTCCACTTTTTGACTTTAAAAAGATTAAATTAAGTTTTTATCTGTTTTGGCACACAGTAGATAATTTAATACTGTCTTCTAGTTAAAGTGCTTGGATGGTATTCACTGGATTAAGAAGCAATGAGCTGAATTTCTGACTACTGTTCATGTTGAGACCAGGTGGATTATATTTGCATGAGATTTTTAGCTGTATTTCTTATAATTAAAATAAAACCCATCAACATTGTTTCATGTAGACTATTAAAATTATTACAGAATCACTGTTGTCTGAATTACTGTTGTCTGAATACTAGTTTTCCCCTTCCAGCCCTTAGTAATTCATACCAAGGCTGTGCAAAGTAGCACATCCTTAAGGAAAAAAATAAAAGCTTGTTAAATGTGGGAGGTCTTGTCAATCAAATATTAGTTTGGGGGTTTTCATGTTAAGGGTACTTTATGCTTTCAGACTGTCATAACTTGACAATGTAAATGGACTCATGACTTTTCAAAAGATTAATGCAGCCATCTTTCAAAAAAATATTTTTGATCATGTAGATTAGATATGAGCATATAGATATAGATATGAGCATGTAGATATAGGAACATTACTGTTCTGTCTATACTACAAAATGAGGACTACAGCAAAAAATATCCTTTTGTATCCTAAGATGATTTGTATTGTATCATCTTAGAATTTAAACAGTCCAAACATTATTTGCTATTGCCAGGGGTAGTAATCTGAACATCTTGCAACATGCAGAGTTAGACTTAAATGCACTTAATTGTTATCCTTCACATTAAGAATAAAGAAACTTCATTATTATACTTTAAAACAAGCAAACAAACAAAAAACAACAACAACAAAATTCAACTTTTAACTTTAACATTTTACAACTTTTTAACAAGGGATACATTTCATAGAGAAAATAAAGAGTCTTCTGAAAATGTACCATTTGAAATTCAGTTTCATAGCATCAAGAATTCCAAGCTCTACTGAGTAGAATCATCTGCAAACAGTTTTAAAATTATTCAAAAAAAATTGATGAACCTCTAAGAGGTTCACCTTTGAGTCTTTAAGACTGAATTTCTTTCAGTAATCTGAAATTTAAGTAATTGGATCAAATAAGTTATTTGAAATCCTTTGGTTGAGAGATGGGAGAAATTTACTGCCATGTTTCAATTATTCACTCTTTTTAAAGGGCAAAAGATCTATGATGATTATCTAGGCTGACTTTCTAACAGGATACCAAGCACAGCATGTTTTTCAAATGCAACAATTTTATGGATTTTAACAAATCCATGCTAGACTAGAACATGGTATTATAAAAAAAGTGAAATCTTTAAATATTTTATTTATACTAAAAAAAATAAATAACACATTAGCAGTGAAACATACTAATCACAATCAAATGAAAGCTTCATAGCACATAACAGTAGCACTTATCCTGAAAAGAATGAAATTTCACAATTTCACATAGATCTTTATGTCAAATATTCAATCCATGACTAGAGAAATACTACTAAGATAAGTCTGTTTTTCTTTTCTTTTCTTTTTTTTTTTTTTTTTTTTTTTTCCTTGAAATTTTTCCCTAAACATTGTATTTCTTTCTGGAATAACATTCCAATCTTTAATAGTGATAGACAGGATCAAACAATTTTTATTTTATTATTTTATTTTATTTTATTTTATTTTATTTTATTTTATTTTATTTTATTTTATTTTATTTTATTTTATTTTATTTTATTTTATTTTATTTTATTTTATTTTTTGTCACAGTATGTCACAGCTATTCAAGCAGGAGAAAGGGCTATGGTTTCCTGTCTGTATACCAAGCATGATTATCACACATTATCCAATAAATGCTTCCATTAATGTCAGCGGAATTTGGATAGGAGTTCCATTACTTAATGCTAAGACTGGTACTGGAAATTCAGCGTTTTTGTTCAAAAGACTATATATAATATATAGTATATATATTACAATATAATTTTAAGAAGAGCCTTTCGAAACATTTATTTAATAGCATTTTCCCATTGGTCATATGTATTATTTACTCTCAAATAGTAAGCTATGTAACACTGATAAAAAGCTTAGTAGATCTGAAATTTTTATGAGTAAAGAAAAGTACTTGGACATGTATAAATAGAGAATGTTAGTAAAAACTTATTTTTCACTACACTTTTTAAAGTATTTTTTAGGGCCAATTCTCTTCAATGTTTTTATAAATCATTTGGATGTAGAACTCAAATGCATACTAAGTAAATTTGCAGATGACACTAAATTAGGAAGAGCTGTTGACTCTCTTGAGAGTAGAGAGGTCTTGCAGAGAAATCTTGACAGATTAGTGGCTGGGCATTCACCAATCATGAATTTCAACAAGAGCAAGTGTTAGATTCTGCACATGGGAAAGGGCAACCCTAGATATATGTACAGACTGGGGGATAAGAACCTAGAGAGCAGCTACACAGAAAGGGATCTGGGGGTTTCTGGTCAATGGTAAGTTGCGCACGAATCGATGGTGTGTGGACCCTGGAAGCCAAAAGGACCAGTCATATCTTGGGGTGCATGACACATGGCATTCCTTGCAGGTCAAGGGAAGTGATAGTCCCACTCTGGTCTGTGCTGGTGCTGCCTCACCTCAAGTACTGTGTGTAGTTTTGGGCACTGCCATATAAGAAAGACATAAAACAATTCAAGCATCCAAAGGAGGACAATGAAGATGGTGAAGGGTCTGGAGGGCAACATGTAGAACAGATGAGGTCACTTGGATTCTACAACCCAGGGAAGAAGAGACAAAGGGGAGGCCTCATTGTTGCAGCTTCCTCACGAGTGGGGCGGAAGAGCAGGTGCTCAGCTCTGCTCTCTGGGGACAGCAACAGGACCCGAGGGAACGGCATTGAGCTGTTACAGAGGAGGTTCAGGCTAAGTGTTAGGAAAGGGTGGCTGGGCACTGGAACAGGCTCTCTAAACCTGCTGAAGTTTGAGAAGCATTTGGACACTGCTCTCAGATATATGGTTTCATTTTTAGGTAGTCCTCCAGGCAGGAATTGGACTTGATGATCCCTTTGGGTCCTTTCCAACTTGACATATTTTGTGATTCTATGAAACCAGCTATCAAAATAGTAGTATATAAACCTAGTAAGATATTTTCTACCAAAATATGCACCAAAAATGTAATTGTCATAAATCAAATGTCACAGACTTTTATACAGGAGAATTAAGATAACCTATTGGTTTTAATTTTGATATCCTGTTATTATAGCATGATATTTATAGGTTTTGATGATTCTCCTGCTGCATTCAGAGCCAGGAGAAAATATTATTATTTTATTATTAATTTTTTATTTTTTATTTTTATTTTGCTGGTATTTGCCACCAATTTGTTTGGCCTTAAACATGCATATTACAGAACACATGCATAAAATAATATCCCTTTTTAATTAAAGAGAAACAGACAATATTATAAGAAGGACAAGGTTTGTAAATAGTTGCTTCTGAAAACACGTGAGTATTCATAGAATCATAGGATGGTCTGGGTTGGAAGAAGGTTAGATGTTAGGTTAGATGTTTAGGTTAGATGTTAGGAAGAACTTCTTTACTGAAAGGGTTGTGAGGCATTGGAACAGGCTGCCCAGGGAAGTGGTGGAGTCACCATCCCTGGAAGTCTTCAAAAGACATTTAGATGTAGAGCTTAGGGATATGGTTTAGTGGGGACTGTTAGCGTTAGGTCAGAGGTTGGACTCGATGATCTTGAGGTCTCTTCCAACCTAGAAATTCTGTGAAATTCTGTGAAAGCCTTAAAGTTCATCTAATTACAATCCCCCTACTGTGGGGAGGGAGACCTTCTATTAGACCATGTTGCTCAAAGCCCAATCCAACATGACCTTGAACACTTTCAAGGATGTGATGTAAACAGCTTCTCTGGGCAACCTGTTCCAGTGCCTCACCACCCTCACAGTAAAGAACTTCTTCCTAATATCTAACCTAAATCTACCCTTTTTCAGTTTAAATCCATTACTCCTTGTCCTCTGACTACACTCCCTGACAAAAAGTTCCTCCCCACCTTGCCTGTAGGCCAGTACTTAAAGGTACTGGAAGGCCACTGGAAGGTCCCCTGTCTTCTCCAGGATGAACAACCCCAACTCCCTCAGCCTGTCTTCATACGAGAGGTGCTCCAGACCTTTGATCGTCTTCTCTGGACTCATTCTAATACTTCCATGTCCTTCTTGTGCTGGGAACCCCAGAGCTAAGTACAGTACTCCAGGTAAGGTCTTACAAGAGCAGAGTAGAGGGGGAGAATTACCTCCCTGGACCTGCTGGTGAAGTTTCTTTTGATGCAGCCCAGGATATGGTTGGCTTTCTGTGCTGCAAGCACACATGGCCAGCTTGTGCTGAGCTTCTCATCAACCAACACCCCCATATTTATTTTATATGTATATTTTTATGCTGGATTATGAAAAAAAAACCAAAAAACAAAACAAAACAAAACAACAACAAAAAGAACAACTTTGCCCAAACAATATTGCCTTTTGCTTTTTGTACATAAATTTTCTTATGGTCATTTTTAGATAAGACAAATAGAATCCAAAGGATCCAAAGCAGTGTCAATTAAGTCCAAAAAGAGGCATTTTGGCTATAATTAGACTAAACCAAAAATATATTTAGTTGTTACAAATATTGTTCACTCTGGTGTCCAAGAAGGATTTTTGTATTGCTCATTCTACTTCTAAGTAATACTTAGAAGTAGTACTCTACTTCTTATTCTACTTAGAAGCAGTTTAAGAATCACTCTAATGTAAATTGAAGAGTATGGACACTTTATGAATACTTTCTGTTTAAAAGTTTGGGTACAAGCTTGATTGATAAAATATGATTAAAAGCTTTTTATGATTGTGATGGTTCCAGAATTTAAAAAAAGCTTTCATTGATAATGAATTTAATACAACTTATACAGAGCATCCTTATATCACTCTAGTAAAACCAATCACTTGGGAAACTATTTCTCACATGAAAAGGAAGTAAATAAATGTGTTTCAAATAAATGTTTAATTATTTTTTCCCTAATTTCTTATTTTTGTTGCAGAGTTTTGTTTATCTCCTATAATGTTCTTGACTTTGAAAAAAATTAACATATACCACTACACTCAAAATTTCTCAAATCTATTTTATTTACTTACTCAATTTTATCTATCAGATGTAATTATGTAATCCTGAGTATACTTTCACAGGAAATATATTCACTGTTTTTAAAAAGATGTACTCTATTTCTGCTTAGATGTCTTCCAGCGTTATGATATTTTGACATGTAAAAATATACTTTGGTTTACACATTGGTAGCCAAATCCTGTCACAAATGATATACTAGAATTGAACACTACACACCTTGTTAAAAAGAAAACAGTTTGGTGTGTGTAATATAATATCACTTTTTCTTGTGGATTCTGAAACACATAAAAGATATATAATTTACAGTGTGGGTGGGATTTATTAAGTGAGGCAGATACTGACATAGATGTAGTCATGTTAAATTTTGAAAACAATAATTCCTGTTTCTCTGTTAGTTCACAGATTAAAATATGATTTCAAGATTACCAAAGATGCCAAACCAAAAGAAAGGGTTGAAAGAAAAAAAAAAAAAAAAGAGAGAGAAAATAAAAAAAATGATAATATATTTAATATATGAGCTGCAATTTATTTTCAGTTTTTCTTTGAATATTTTTAGCCAAAGCTTCCTGTAACAAAGGTCTTAATTTCTTGATTTCAATTCACTCAAAAGATACTATATTTTAATATGATTTTTTTTTTCTCATAAAAATAAGAAATAAAAAATAAAAGAACCTAAATATTCTATTTGGTTCTATTTCATTATGTTTGGTTGCTATTCATATGAATGCCACTATGTTATGTATTGCATGCTGCAGGAAAGAAAGGCACAGTGAGTGCTAAGCATGGACTTTAACTTCCCATGAACATTAATTATACATGAAGGCGAGTGCTTAGCCAGACATTCAAAGAGAATTGCAGTCATGGCCTTGCATTGCTCTTACAGACTAATATATCAGAATGACAGCTGCTACCTATTCCCTACAGCATAGTCTTTATTCATGTTGTAACCATGCAAAAGGGGTAGGAAATCTGCTTTCTTTGTCTACCCTAGGGAAAAA
The DNA here is from genome assembly GCF_965140915.1 of Aythya marila. Classification (NCBI taxonomy): domain Eukaryota; kingdom Metazoa; phylum Chordata; class Aves; order Anseriformes; family Anatidae; genus Aythya; species Aythya marila. The sequence continues at coordinate 98,224,747 of NC_139043.1, read as the reverse complement.
AAATCTTCATTGGTAAATTTTTTGTTGGTCTTGATTTTGGTTGAAAAAGCACAGGTTTTCAGGTTAAGAAAAAATTACGGAGAAATTTCATTATAACAACCACTATCATGCTTTATTTTATGAAGTAATTATGTATTCTGTTTGTATGGATGCAAAACGATCTATGAACTACAGCTGTGCATTGTGAAAGCTCTATGGAAAATAAAGTAACTTCTAAAAAGCCTCACCTTTAAAATGATTTAGAGGATAAAGCTGACCCTCTGGTAATTAATTCTATTATTAATAGCGAAATAACTAGCAATAGCGAAATTCTACTTTCTAAGAATTAGTACATACATGTGAATGCACTTGCATGAATTCAGGATGTTCCTGAATGTATCCAGTATTTAAAGGAAAGAACAAAAATGTCAAACTGTTTCACTCTAATTGCCCAAGCCATAGAAACACTGCAAATACTTCTACTGAATTAATGCATTGATTATTTCAGGACCAAAATCTATGACTAAAGAAAAAAAATCATTTTATTTTTTAAGAGATGTGTGAAGGAAATATTATTCCTGCCTTACATGAGGTTTTCTAATTGGAACATTTTATATATTGCTGTAAAAATTAAGGTAGTAATATTTTTAAATATTTATTCACTACTGTTTCCAGTTGCCCTTATTTTCGTGTTTGTTATAGAAAGATCACAGTAAATAGTAATGCATAAAATTAAGATACATAGTGTGTAGTAAACATGATTGGAATGCAATAACTCAGCGTAGCTCTATGTGCTTGGTATTATTGTCAGAGTAAACTCCATTTTATGTTGACACTACTGTCACTGGATGTGGTGCTTTGACACACAAAGTATAAACACTCTGTAAGTAATGAAGATGTTTAATGAATCTAGAAATGCTAGTGTATTTTGGTTAAAAACATTGATGTCTTTTTTTTTTTTTTTTTAAATAATATGATCACAATCATAGAATCATAAAATACACAAGTTGGAAGGGACCCACAAGGATCATTAAGTCCAACTCCTGGGTCCCCAAAGGACTACCTAAAAAAAATAAGAAAAAAATCAGATCAAATCAGATCATGTGTTTGAGAGCATTGTCTAAACTCTTCTTGAACTCTGGCAGTCTCAGTGCTGTGACCCATGTCCCTGAGGAGCCTGTTCCAGTGCCTGACCACCCTCTTGGCAAAAAAAACCACTTTTTCTTGATATCCAGCCTGAACCTCCCATCACAGCTTCAATCTGTTTCTTTGGGTCCTATCACTGGTCACCAGAGAGAAGAGACCAGCACCTGCCCCTCCACTTTCCCTTGTGAGGAAGTTGTAGACTGTGATGAGGTATACCCTCAGTCTTCTCTTCTCTAAGCTGAACAATTCAAGTGACTTCAGCCACTCATACTCCTCTAGACCCTTTACCATCATTTTTGCCCTCCTTCAGATATTCTCTAACAGTTGTGTATCTGTCATATTATGGCACCCAAAACTGCACACAGTGCTCAAGATGAGGCACACCAGCACAGAGCAGAGCACGACAATCCCTTCCCTTGACCTTCTCGCAATACCATTCTTGATGCAACCAGAAGGTAATATGTATATTGCAATCATTAGATTGGTTTCCAAATTACATTCTTTTTGCCCTGTTACACTTGAGAATCAGAGCTCTCATCTGGGGGAATAGAACATTTCTAATCCTTATTAATATAAATATTAGATTAAAAATATGTATTAGAAGGTCATAGAAGGTCAGAAGTATGCAAAGAGACAGTAGGACATAAACTGCCTCAGACTACCTTATTCACAGATACTGATGCACTGTCAACATATTTGATGTTTCTCAGTATTTCAAAACAATATAGAAAATGTTGCTGCAAAATGCTGGCATTCGATGTCTTTTATGCTCATTATGAGAACTGGGCAGTTCATTTAAATGGAATAAATTTTATGCTGCCATTCTATATGTCTCACTCACAAGACTCTCAAGCAAATACTCAGATGTGTTCTCTAACTCTGTCATTCATGTCCTGTGAGCGGTCCAAACAGATGTTCACAAAGCCAGTGCTTCATGCTATTCAAAATCTGTCAGTAAAATGCTGTTTTGCCAGCAAGTATTTAGAAAGTAGTTGGTACCTGTGAGACCTTGTCAGTTCAATGGGTACTTTCCACTGCATACCATGCATTACCCTAGAGGTTCATGAATCTAAGGGCTCCTCCTTAGTTACTCCCCCCTGCCTGTTTTGGTAGCAGGTGCACTGCAGTCATGGCCTTTATGAGAAGAGGCTGCCTCATGCTGGACACAGTTGGATTTAGGGGGCTCTAAAATGGGCCCATTGCTGGCCAAAGCTCAACCCATCCACAAAGCTGGTGATGCTTTTGTGATAACATTTAAGAAAGGGTAAAAACTACTGCGCAGCAGGTGTTGTGGAATAGAGGAGTGAGAAAATATGAGAGAAACAGCCTTCTGAACACTCAAGATCAGAGAAGAAGGACAAGGAGGACCTGCTCCAGGTGCTGGAGTTGAAATTCCCTTACAGCCTGTAAGAGAGGACCATGGTGGAGCAGACTGTCCCCCTGCAGCATGTGGTATACCACATTGAAATAGATTTCTACAGGACATCCCATGGAGAATCCCAAGCTGGAGCCTATGATGGTGCAGGCTCCTGGTAGGAACTACAGCCATGGAGAGGAGCCCATCTGTTCTGGTGGACTGCAGCCCATGGGAGATCATGCTGGAGAAGTTTGTTAAGTTTTCTTTCTTTCTTTCTTTCTTTCTTTCTTTCTTTCTTTCTTTCTTTCTTTCTTTCTTTCTTTCTTTCTTTCTTTCTTTCTTTCTTTCTTTCTTTCTTTCTTTCTTTCTTTCTTTCTTTCTTTCTTTCTTTCTTTCTTTCTTTCTTTCTTTTTTTTTCTATTTTTGTGGGAGGGAAATCACACAGCAGGTGAAGACTGTGAGGAGTAAGGAGCAGCAGAGATGAAGTGTTATGGATTGACTGCAACACCCATTCAGTGTTCCCCTGTGCAACTCAGGGAGGTTGGAGGAAAAGGCAGAGGAGTTGGGAATGAAAGAGTAAAGCTGAGCCAGGCAAGAGAAGGGGTATGTGGGTCAGATGATTTTGGCTTTGCTTTAGCTTATCACCATCCTAATCTACTTTTAATTGGCAATAAATTAAACTAATTTAATTTTCCGCAAATCAAGTCTGTTTGGCCCATGATGGCAATCAGTAAGTGATCTTCCTGTCCATATCCTGACCTATGAGCTTTTTCATCTTCTCCCCCTGTCCTGCAGAGGAGTGAGAGCAAGAGCGTGGCTGGTCAGGCTTCTCGCCAAGGTTAATTCACCACAGCATCTTTCTTATCAAAGAATCTGTCGTGGTTCCGCTCGAGTGGGCAGCTGAGCTCCACCACAGCTGCTCTCTCACTGCCCCTCCTCAAAGAGGAATGGGGAGAAAATATATGAAAAGGGTTCAAAGGTTGATATAAGGATGAGAAAATCACACAATAATTATTGTAACGGGCAAAACAGACTCAGCATAAGAAGATAGTAAGATTTATTGCTCATTCCTAACAAGCTAGAGAAGTGAGAAACAAAGGAAAGAAACCAAAAGCACCTTCCCCCCCCATCTACCCTCTTCCACCTCCTCCCCCCGAGCGGTGCAGGGAAACAGGGGAATGGGGGTTATGGTCAGTCTACAGCACTTCTTCTCTGCCGCTCCTTCTCGGTCACTCTCGTCCCCTGTGCTGTGGGGTCCCACCCACAGGATGCAGTCCTTGATGAACAGTCCTTGATGAACTGATCCAGCGTGGGCTTCCCACAGGCAGCAGCTCTTCCAGAACTGCTCCAGATATGGGTCCGTACCACGGGGTCCATCCCTCAGGAGAAAACTGCTCCAACCTGGCTCCCCTACGGGCAGCAGCTCCTGCCAGGTCACCTGCTTCTGTGTGGTCTCCTCCATGGGCTGCAGCGTGGAACGCTGCTCCACCGTGGTACTCCATGGGCTGCAGGGGGACATCCTGCTTCACCATGGTCCTCACCACAGGCCACAGGAGACTTCTGCTCCGGTGCCTGGAGCACCTCTGCCCCTCCTTCTACACTGACCTTGGTGCCTGTAAGGCTGTTCCTCACTGCTCTCTCCCTCCCAGCTGCTGTGTGGTGCAGCACTTTTTTTTCTCTGTCTTAAATATGCTTTCACAGAGGTGCAAAACAACATCGCTTATTGGCTCAGCTCTGGAAAACAATGGGGCCCTTCCCAAACATGGGGCAGCTTCTAGATCTTTCTCACAGAAACCACCCCTATGGCCCCCTGCTACCAAAACCTTGCCACGTAAACCCACTACAGAATCACAGAATGGTTTGAGTTGAAAAGGACCTTAGAGATCATCTAATTTCAATACCCCCACCATGGGTAGAGAGAGGCACCTTCCACTAGATGAGGTTGCTCAAAGCTCCATCCAACCTGGCCTTGAACATTTCCACTGATGGGGCAGCCACAGCCTCTCTGGGCAACCTGTTCTAGTGCCTCACCACCCTCACAGTGAAGAACTTCTTACTAATACCTAATCTAAATCTACACATTTTTTAGTTTAAGATTATTATTTCTTGTACTATCTCTCCACTTCCTGACAAAGCGTCCCTCTCCTGCTTCTTTGTAGGGCCCCTTTAGGTACCAGAAGGTCCCAGAGTCTTCTCTTCTTCAGTCTCAACATCCCCAACTCTCTCAGCCTGTCTTCATAGGAGAGGTGCTACAGCCCTTTGCTCATTTTTGTGGCCCTCCTCTGGACTTGTTCTAATATGTTTGTGCCTTTCTTTTTCTGGGGGCCCCAGAGCTGATTGCAATACTTCAGGTAGGATCTTACCAGAGCAGAGTAGAGGGGGGAATCACTTCCCTTGACCTGCTGGCCGTGAAAGAAGCTGTTCATGCTTCTTTTGATGCAGCCCAGGATAAGGTTGGCTTTCTGGACTTTCTTCAAGAAAGAGAGTTTCTTGGAGTACTTTTCAAATGCCTTTAGAATTTATGGAATCAAACATGAGAAAAACCAAAGAGTATAGGTTAATTTCACAGCCAAAAAGGTAAAGAAAATAAAGAGCACATCAGAAGATATGAGATGATGGACTGGTGAGACTACCACTTCAGCTATCAAGCACTCTTGAAAACAGGTAAGGAGATTATGAACTCCAAGTAGATCACTGTTGTGAATTCTGAAGCTCCCTAGAGTTGTTCTGCCTGACAAAACAATCCAATACAGGAAGTAATTGTGCTAAAACTGTACAGTAAGATGTACATGGTCTGTTCTGAAAGTTAGGTCAGAGGTTGGACTCGATGATCTTGAGGTCTCTTCCAACCTAGAAATTCTGTGTGATAATTTTTAGTAGAACTTATTTAAAAAAAAATTAAAAAAATTCATGAGAATAGAACAAATGATTAGAATTTTTCAAAGTAGCACCCTTCTACGTCTACACACTGCTGCCAACAAGTTTTCCAGTTTTCGTACGCCTCCAGGAACGCCTGGACTGGAATGCTGTTTAGCTCCCTCGTCACGGCCTCTTGAAGCACCTCTACCGATGTGTGATGCTTCTCCTTGAGCATTGATTTTATTCTCGGGAATAGAAAAAGTCTGGTGGGGCCAAGTCGGGGCTGTAGGGGGGCTTAGGCAGCGTTGCCACCTTGTGCTGAGCAAGATGCTCCACCACACGGAACGCTGTGTGGCTCGGCGTGTTGTCATGGTGCAGCCGCCAATTGTTGACGATGGCTGGGCGGACACGAGCAATGTGTTTTCACAGTCTTGTGAGGACTTCCATGTAAAAAACTGCATTAACTTTGTCCAGGTGGTACAAACTCTTTGTGGATGACCCCATGTCGATCAAAAAAGCAAATGAGCACGGACTTTTGCTTGGATTTGCTCATTCGTGCTTTCTTGGGGCATGGGGAAGCAGGGGTGTGCCATTCTGTGCTCTGCCGCTTACACGTACTCTCCGGGTTGTATTCAGACACCCACATCTCATCACTGGTCACTATGTTGCCCAAAAAGTCGGGCTCCTCATTCACATGATGAAGAAGATCCTGGCAGATCGCTTTCCGGTTGGCCTTTTGCTCCTCTGACAACACTCGTGGCACAAACTTCGCGCCCAGTTTCCTCTTGGCTAAGTTTTCTTTCACCATCTCAAAAACTTGGGTTTGAGGAATGCTCAAGTCATCAGCAATCATTCTGATACTCATTCTGTGATCATGGTTCAGTAAATTTTTCACTCGTGACACATTTTCGTTGGTCTTGCTGGTCAAAGGGTGTCCGGAGCGGTACCAGAAGGTCCCGGAAGGTCCCGTCTTCCACTCTTTCCCTACCTTCTTGGAACAGCTTGTGCCACTCAAAAACACCCAATCTACCCATGGCAGCATCACCGTAGGCCTCCTTAATCATGTCATGAGTCTCTGCCCATTTTACCAAGCTTTACACAAAATTTGATTGTGTATCGCTGCTCCAGTAAACGCTCCATGATTATCCGTGACGAGGTGTTTCGACAGGTGTTCACAGTACAAGTGACCTGCTCTCTTCAATGGCTGACAGCCGACTGCTGATTTTTCCCAGCGTTCCCAATATCCCCCTCCACCGATCCTGCGCACGCAGACCACCTCTTGTCCGCCCGTTCGCCCAGGAAAAAGCCAGTCCTACTACTTTCAGAACAGACCATATGTATGTTCAATCAGAAGTCACAGTAGTGTGGATATGAGAGAGACATGGAAGAGATTCCTGGAGACTGAGAGAATAAATACTGCAGCAGGATAGTGCCTTCTTCAGGATTTGTGTTATGTAATGAATAAAAGCATTAAAATACTAACTTATGAATTCCGTTAGAGGAAAATGGTTACAACTAAATTTGAATTCAGGGGGATTTAGGTAGGGATTGTAGTCTCATATTTTATTTTCTGCAAGGATTGTCTACTCTATTTTTCCTTCAGGAATTAAAAAAAATATCATTGAAAGATATTTTTAATATACATGTATGAATAATTTCCTCTGGATACTTAATGTTTCTTTAACATGTTAAATATATAAAATTAAATAATGAAAAGCCAACTCTTGTTCCCAAACTTAACCTTGTTTGCCTCCTGTGTGCCTTTCAGATAACTGCTGCTTTCTTGTTTCCCAGCAGCAGCAGACGTGTTGTTTTCCATATGTTTCTTCCTTGTGCAGATACGTTGCCCACTCTATATTCAGAATAACACTCTTTTGAAGGCTGAAATCTTTGCCTATTTGCAACAGCTGTGTCCCATCTCTGATTCCTCAGATGGCTGTTCAATGATTCAATGATTCCCTGCCTACCACTTTTTCATGTACTGCTATTTCATGCCAGGCCAATTTTCTGATTTATATATATATATATATATATATATATATATATATATATATATATATATATATATATATATATATATATAAATCAGAAAATATATATATATATATTTTTTTTTTTTCCCTGCAAACTTTATTATTATTATTGTTATTTTTTTTAAGCTTTCTTTTTTCTTTTCCACATGATACACATTGCTCCATTGTTTTTGCTTTCTTCTTTCAGCAATACTATTCCAGATGAACTGCTCAGGTGATAAGAACAAGAAAAACATTCTTATTTAGTACTCTCTCATATTACATACAGATTATGCTGATTAGCCTTCAGAACCATAATTCACCAGTAACTTAATCCTATGCCAAGCCACTGATATAAGAACTAAGTGCTACTGAGAAGCTAGATATTCAGTTTCTGCAGAATTAATACCTGGTGACCAATCCTTTCTGCATTGTTTGAAACGAACTTGTAGTGGTGCATGTCTGATTTGACGAGATATAAAACAAATTGTCAAGACATTTTATCTTCAGGAGCTGAAAACAAAGTAGACTGAATTTTGCATCTAGAGTATTTCATAACCTTTAGTAGTCCCAAAATATGAAAGAAGATATTCCTGTGGTATTAGAGATACTGATTAGTACACCTGCCGCTGTGGTAGGCTTTTGGGCACATTTTAATACAACAGCTTTGCCTTTTTGATATTAATCAATAACTGATTTGGAAAAAAAAAATAATATTTTTCTTGTAATGCAAGAAGGGTCAAAAGTAGGTAGAAATATATTGAATTCTTTATTTTCAGATTTTGAAACAAAGTTGGTAAACTTTTGTCATACATTTCAGTGTATTGAAGTCAGTAGAAAAGAGTTTTGGGAATGGAAGTGAAGAGCAACTACAACAAGCTGAAAGTGAAGAAAAACAGAAAGGTTGTGCAAAAAAAAGAACTGAAAAAAGTGGAATGTAAATACTAGTTTTGCATAGCAAATATGTGCTATGATGCAAAAATATTTCTTTGAACTTAATGTAGAGGGTGAAAATTCAGTAAGTCATCACAAAAAGGGCTCGTGGTAAACATTAATTATATGGTTGATGCAAGATACGTTGCAGGATGCATGCTTTACAATGAGAAATCAGACAGCATTGACAAGGCTTTAAAAACAAGTATTTTAGCTAAAATAAGAATATTTGGGAACTAACTGCTCATGAATAATTTTAGCAAGGTTTTTGAAAAATAGAAATTTTAAAAGAATAAATTCTGAAAAAGTGGATTCCTAATTTCTTTTGCAGTATTTGTAAACTGATTTGTTTCATTAACTTATGTGGAAGAAATTTGCTAAACAATTATTTTTGACTTTGAGGAACAAAAGCATAACATAATGGCTTATAAATGAGAAACCTCACCATGGCAACCTAGAAATGAACCAGTTCTTCAGAACAGTCAGAGCTCCCACAGCTGCTGCTGTTGCTCAATAGAAACCTGCTGTCTCAACTTATTGTGCTTTTGGACTTGTTTCTGAAGGTCAGAATACAGTTTTGAGGGTCACAGTCAAGGATCTTTCCTCTTAAGAAGGGAATTAATTACTACCCCTGGGAGGAGGTTAAAAAAAATAAGCCAATATTTCTTGCTTCTACTGGGGGATGCAGTTATAATATGAAGAATGATTCAAGTATAGAGTTCAGTACCCTGGGAGATGACAAAGAACTGGCAAAATCTCAATATGTACTTGGAAAATGTAAAACTTTTTGGTCAGAGCTTGATTCTTTGCATTTGGTCTAAGAGAGTGGTAGAATTAGTAGGTTAAAATGCAAGAAAAAATGGACTCTGGGCTCATTCATAAAGTGTACAGGTATGTGGTACATTCACAACAGGCTGAATGGCATATGAAGCTTGTAGAACCCAATCCAAAAATGTTACTGAATGACTAAAAAAAGAACAACTTATTTTTTATGAATGTTACTGGTTATTGAGGTTTAGAAGAAAACGGTCTATGCAAATGTCCCCTATAAAAAAAATAAACAAATCTATGTTCAAAAAAGAACTTACTGTAAACATTTACACGGTCAAACAAAAATAATTGTATTTTCCCAAGAGAAAAATTACACGCTTTTTTTTTTTTTTAATCTACGAGAGCAACACAAAGGGCTCCTCATACACAGGAGGTCAAGGTTCACAATCAGGTAACTGCATATCTTATTTATAGCAATGAAACTTGTGGAGGTCAGTATGATAAAACAACATATTTGGAAAACTAAATAAAACAAACAATTTACATTACTTAGATGGTTTATTACTGATGAATGTAGATAACCCAACTGAGGGTCAATAACTAAATCTATAAAGAAAAAAGAGTAACTGGAAAAGTATTTTTCTCATTTTATATACGGTGTGCTGAAATATCCACATATATAAATGAAATGGCTTATTCAATGTTGAAAATGAAGCCTGCAGTGTTTCCACTGCAGAGATTGAAATCTGATTTTATGTCTCACACCAGATCTAAATAAATAAATAAACCAATAAATAAATAGTGTAAAGTTCTGTAAATGTCGGATCTTTCCAATCCCCAAAGGACTTTCAGGTTTTAGCATTTTTAAAAAACAATTAATCTTAGAAACAGGAAAAAGAACCCCACTGAGGTTTGTTATAAAAGTCAGCTCATGCTGCTACCCGATTTACTCATTACTTTAGCAATGGTCTTGTAGTTGAATTGCAAGTTACAATAGCCTCTGCAAGGCTTTAAAAACTGAAGAGGTGAAGACAAATATTTGTGCATTTCAGAGACACCTTAAAATTTACTGGTTGCACTTTGTTTACTGTTTTTAATTACCAAGTCTCACATAGCAAAATGTATTAGTTACTCTAAAAATACATGAAGAAATGTATGGCTGGAATATCTGTAGTCATCAAGATAAATAGATAAATTATATTTTTATAATTATCACACACAAAAATAATCAGTGCATGTTTCATTAAAAGATCTTTTTTTTTTTTTTTTTTTTTTTTTTTTTTTTTTGATCCTTAGTGAATTAATGAAATAAGGAGAGCTGCCCTGTCCAAATATCATGGCACACTATGTTGTGGTTGGTAATCTTATATTCTAAGTTTGCACATGTTTTATTATACCCTCTTCAGAATGACTATAGAAGACAAGACATATAACTGCAAATTCTATTTTATTTATTTATTTATTTGTATGATGAGAAAATGGATTCCCATAACTGTGGAGATGATGTAATTCTTCTGTTCATATTTGTTTGCGTCTATTCCAAACTTTCAGTTTTATGTCCCTCTTGATCTGCATATATATGTATGTATATATATAAATATATACCCTTCCTTCCTACTCTCAAATTGTCTCTCTCAAAATATCTAGGAATTATTTCAGTTATGACTCATCCTGGCCTTGCTTCTTTCAATCAGCTTCTAGTTTTGTATTCCAGTTTGCATATACTTTGTGACTTGGAGTAATTTCTATGTAGGATTTCTGTCTTTTTTTCCCTTTAAAACTTATCTGCCTGCTAGACTGATCTTGTCACCTTACATATGCTTGATATGAATGCTTAGGTAGTAAATCTGAATTATTGCAGTGCCACAAATATGAAAATGAAACATGGGTTCTATGAGAAAAGACAATGTTGTAATAATCTCTAGGATCTTGTTATATGACTGCATGATCTTGTTTATTCACCAGAATACATGGGTAACCTGTGTAGTTTCCAAATATGAGATAGCTTGTAAATCAGTATAATCAAGTCTGCAAATTTTGACACGTTGGGGAGACATAACACATTTCATTCCTAAAAGAGCAATAACAACATTTAATACCTACATATTGAGACATTTTTCATTGTGTTCTTAATGTTTCTATTTATTCCACTTCTGCTGGCCAATTTCTCACATTCTCTTTAGTGAATGGCCTGTATATGATCAAAAGAGTGGATGTGAAAACATACATATGTGATCATGTGATGCCACATGGCTGGTATGTAGATGGGTTTCGGCTTCATTCTCTGCATAAATTCATACCTGATGTTGTAAATATTCAATTTAATTTTAAATCACAGGGCAGAATAATGTATCAATGAACAAATTTTTTATTACTATCGTGAAATTCAATACATGACAGACTGAAAAGAAGGAGCTCTTCAGTGTTCAATAAAACTCTACTCCCTGAAAAGTCTTGGTATTTTTGAAAAATAGGTATTTTCACTTGGGTAAACTCCACAGAAGTGCAATACAGATTCATAGTTGGCTGGTGTGGTCCAACATTTCAACATATGGCCAAAGCAAATTAATCCTAGTTATGCTTTCCAGTTTACCCATGCATACTTTCTACTACATAATAAGTGTTTAATGGGTATACATGTTAGCATTCACTGTATGGGCTTAGAATTAGAAGTGGAAGATGATAACACCATGTATCTCAGGTCTGTATTCCTGAAAGAGAAAGATTTTTTAACTAATAGACTATGTCTAACCTTAGCCAAGGAGGAGGGCAGGAGGTGGTGGTGGAAAACTAGTTAATTCTAATTGCATCCAAATGTCCCTGTTTACACATTGTTCTAAGAGAAAATATGTTGTTAATCACCAATGGCCCAGCTTCACTACCTGAATTATCCTTGATGTGAAACACTGCAGCTGTGAATTTTACTCTTCTGTTTAGGAAAATTTAAAGACAACTCACAGAAGATACAAGATGTGAACATAGATGGATCTTTGATCTGATCTGGTTTTACCATTCCTATTTTTTATACTATAAAGTATGGATTCTTTATTCACCAGCTCTGGACTGCATGGATCTTCTATATTGTCATACAGATTATTTCCTTTTAGTTTCTTTTTAGCATCTCTGAGTTGAGTTTCTAGACAGACTTGACAACATGGCTTGGCGGTAATGGCCTATATGTATTCAGCTCTTGGGGAGGATCTAGCTGCATCACATAGTTCTGCTGTAAAGAAACTCAGTCCGGATGGACTTATAAGTGATATATGTTACTTCAGCATGCAGATGATATCCTATTGTCTTATTTCAGTGCTTTCAATGCATACATTTCAGGACTTTCTCTATTTCAGGGAGGAATGTGAATTCATTCCACTACAAGTGAAGTGTCACTATTGTCACACAGTCAAATCCCCTCCTGATTTCATCACACAACTGTATACCTTATTCAAAAGGCCTTTGAATGATGGAGATAGCCTTCAGCTGAACCCTGAAGGGGCAGAAACCCTGCAAGAGATAGGATCCGCACTGCTCTGCTGGTCCTGCTAGTTAGGCAAATATTTTTCAACAGTTTCCACCTGCGTTACCCATGCCATGTTTCTCCTTCCCCTGTTCTCACTTGGCTATACATTTGTTTGCTGCCCCTAAGACTTGTTTAGGGGATACATACAGAGAAGTTGTGTAAATGTGATACCATATGACTACAGTTTCCCTCATCCATCAGAGGTTACAGTCACAGGGCATCAGGGTGGAGGAAGGGAAGCAAAGACTGCTGTCTGTATTAACTCTTCTGACCCTTAGCTTTTAATGGTTTTAGGTAATAGAACCAATTTTGCCAGCATTTTGATAAATTTTTCATAGGTGTTTTTGTGGGAAATTGCTGCACTGTGGGGAAGAAGTATATACTGGCTTACCACACCATCATGGTTTTTCACATTATAACCTGTTGTCTTTCCCAGTAGGTAGTTGAAAAAGGTGTCAAAACTCACTGCTGCGCATTTGGTCTAGGGTACAATGTAAACCTTCATTCCACTGTGTTTCTCTACAATCTCATACTATTCCTCATAGTTTTCCTCTTTTAAGCTTCCTCCTTCTTTTACCCCTTCAAAGATTTTTTTTTTCCTCCCCAGTTACTAAGTATCCAACATCTGTATAAGAAAATAAGTTTTTATCAACTATTTTTTATTAAAATTTGACCACCTCATTGTCAGCTCTGTAAAATACACAATGTGATGCTGCCACTCTGAGACAGTCCCATCTGTGCAGTAGCTTATGTATCCTGTAACCTCTGAGCCTGTGTGTTTGTATAAGCATAGTGTGCATACACATATAGATAGATACATGTGTACATGTTTTTCATGTGTGTGAGCTTGCTGATTCACAGTGAAAACTGAACATGGTGAGAAATACTACTTTAAATATTTACTTCTCACTGTGAAAGTAGACAAATTATTCCGCAACTTTAAGTACCTTGCACTTGCTTTGGTATAACCTTTTGGGGTTTCACACACCTTATTTGCAGAAGAGATATTTTTAATAAGTGTTTTAAATAACTTTTTCAGCCTTAACTTTTAAGAATTTCAAAATCAGCAGTTTTACTAAATTGCTTTAAGTTCTCCAGAGATCCTGCAGCTCTACCTTTTCCCTCTCTTCCTTCTTGCTGTCTCTGTTATCTCACATTTAACTGAGTGATAGCTTTAATAAACACTGAGCTCAGTCACAGGTTGAAATTGCACATGGAGAGGAAAAGGCATTAGTGAACTTCATTTTAAATGCCAGCCTTCAAATCTTGGGTTGCACACATTCCTTTAATATTTCAATGCCTTGCTATATCTAAATATCTATCAGTCTGCACTTTGCTGCCAATGACCTTCTTTCAAATAGTGATTTATCAAGTAAGCCTCCATGGCATCCTGTAAAAGCTTTTCCAGAGATATGTATAATGCTCTCTAAAGTGCAGGTCAGTCAATGATTTCATGACAGAAGGAGTGGCTTTAGACAGGGAAAATCAAGAAATGATTTAAGGGAATGACGATGAATTCTGCAGTACATAGGCAAAATGGCCACATAACTTAGACAAAGAGAATAGCACTATTGAACTTTGTTAGTTCGGGACTAGACAACACCTCTGAATGGAGTAGGTAACTTAGGGCATAACATAACACCTCTACTTAATAAAGTAAAAAATATTTTATTTCTGGTTTATTAATTTGAGAATCCATTGATTTTTTCATAACATCAATACTAGCACAACCACTTCTGTCAAAGAGCACTTCAGAAGAGTACTGACAACACATGGGTCCTTTTGTCTATGTAATTTATGGTCTCCTCAGACCACACAGGCCTTTATCTTTCTTAAGCACTCATAACAGTAAAGCACTTCCTGATATGTTCGACCACACCAAAAATGGAAAAGAGTTAAAGAGCAATTACTTCCATTTAAAAATTTCATGTGAAAGGCAGAGATGACTTTCAAAAAATATAATATTTACATTTTTTCTATGATTTATTCATTTTTAATAATATATATTAAAGACTGAAGAAAAACATAAAAAAGAGGAAAAAATTCACAAAGGAAAACTCCTTTCCTCAAAAGTTTTCTTTGTCTTGATTACAATACAAATTATATTTATGGAAGAAATAATGTATCCAAGCACTGGTGGTAACAGCCCAACCAATGGGAGCATATTTTCTCTGCTGGTGCTCTTAGCAAGATCAGAACAAAGATAAATTTCCTTTATTATTATTATTTTTATAAAAAACATTCTAGAAATTTCTTCTAAAATACTAATAGTTTCTTTAAAACAGATATGTCAAATGTGCAAAAATATTGCTTTGCTGATTCATCTCATAGTGCAATGTTTGTGTCATAACTGTGATATTTGCTTCTCAACTTTTTTCATTTTTTAACTTCCTGCCAGAATGAAAATGAAATCTGAACCATCCCTCCTCCTGCTGCTGTAATTTTTGATATAGAAAGAACCTGTATCTGTTTCTGTTTCAGTAAAAAGTCTGGCTGCATGAGAGGGGAGAGAAAAATAGTGTGTTATGTCAGGTTCTCAACCTGGATAATTGGGAAGCCGCAACTGCAAGCTGTGTGGTGCAGAAATCTTGGCCCTCCACTTATATATATAGCATACATATATAAGTGTATAGCATATGTATCTGTCATTTTGTACTGACCTGGACAGGATAAAGCATTTATTTATTTATTTGTTTATTTGCTTATTTTCATATTTATTTATTTATTTATTACCAATTGTATGGTGCTATGTTTTTGATTTGTGATGAAAACAGTGTTGATAACACACCAGTGTTTTAGGTGTTGCAGAGTCAAAGACTTTCCTGATTCCCTGCCAGTGAGGAGGCGGGGGGTGCACAAGAAACTAGGAGGGGACACAGCCAGGACAACTGACCCAGAGTAGCCTAAGGGGTATTCCATACCATATGATGTCATGTTCAACCATAAAAGCTGGTGGAAAGGGTGAGGAAGGGTTACATTTCAGGTTGTCTTCCATTTGTCTTCCTAAGAAACCATTGCACATGATGGAGTCCTTTTTATATGGAAATGGCTGAACCTACTGATGGGAATAACTGAATGATTTCCTTGTTTTGCTTTGTTTCTCTGTGCAGCTTTTTCTGCACCTATTATGATGTATTTATATTAATCCATGAGCTTTCTCATTTTAACATTCCCTATTCTCTCCCTCATCATTCTGGGGGGAAATGAGTGAGCAGTTTGGGGGTGCTGAGCTGCCTAAATGGGTGAAATCACACAACACCTTTGCAAATCATATTACTAAATTTCAGCAGACCTACTATCAACAAATAACACTAAAATATGTAACATAAACACTAAAACCTTACCTTTCCTTAGTAACTAGCACACTGAAGCAACATGGGCTATTATTATACCATCTATTTTTCACAAGTAATTCAGTTAATAAAATTCTTTTTAATAGTTTTTCTGTTTTTTCCACATGGATCTATGAGAGTTCTGGTGTGATTTGTTGTGCATGTATCAATAATTTTTCTAAACTTGCGAAGTAGATGAAAGTTTCCATGAGGTAGTGTTATTTCTCTTATGTTTACTGAGTTTTCCTGCAAAATTAACCTTGTTTTACACATCACTGATGAATTAAGGAGATGGTATAACAACAAAAATCACATGTATTTCATCATCCTGATGGCATATATAATTGCATAGAAAGCAAAATAACAAATCTGTGAAACTGTATTTTATACTACAGTAAGAATTGTTGATAACTTGTTCACAGTTCACAGTATAATCAGTATAAGAAAGTCTACAGGTTACAGTTTCCCTCACTTCAGTAGAGAAAGTAGAAAGTCAGAAGACATTTAAATGTGAAATTTTCTGACATGTAGTTATTATTCCTCCCCCCAACCCCCCCAGGGTCTCACATATCAGCATCTTAAACACATTATTTGTTTCCAAAACAATTTGTCACTCACCAAGTGGATTGTTATATTTCTGGATTTAAAAAAAAAAACAACAACCAACAGTTTCCCCACATGGGTGTTTAATCAATGTAACCAGTCAGCACTCTTGCTCTATCAGCAGGTGTTTGGCAGGAGCACAAAAAATGTCCCATTAATGCAGGGCATAGTTTATCTTATTTAAGAGGGTTTTTCATTTTCACATGCAACTCACACATGGAATATAATATAAGTATTATTTGTACCATCTTTATATTCTTTACAGGTACAAATAATATTTGTGTCTTTCCTACAATAATGCAATATATTTTGCAAGTTGTGAATAGTACAGAACTCTCACAGAAATAGTTTCTTTTATATATATGCATATATTTGTGGAATCTTTTTGTTGTCACAGTATTTGCAATTTTAAAACAATCAAAACCATTTTTCTAATCAGAACTTGAATTTCTAGTATGAAAAGAAACTTTTTCCCCCAACATTAATTACTTGTCAGGAATGCTTGGAAGAATAATTTTTATAGTGAACAATTTTTCTTTCTTGGATGACTTTAGGATATGAACCAAATGAAGAAGAAAGTTCAGCATTTTATTTTTAAAAAACAACTGTAAAGTAATAAAAGTTTAAGATTCAGTGCCTCTCAAAGCTAAGACTGTACTTATACAAGAATTTTTCATCCTTTTCCAAGAGTAATGACTCAGCCTTATATCTTTCCATTAGTCAGATAATTATCAAGAGTGCTTTCTGTTCTTGCTATGATTTCCTGTGGCATATGTAGTTGTATTTTCTGATCACTCTTTTTTTTTTTTTTTTTTTTCCTTCATTCCTAACCAATTAATAAGAGAAAAATTTCACTGTCAAAATATAAACACATTTTAATGGTGAACTTATAGAAAATGCATCTTTGGTCTTATCTACAGAAAAAATTATCTTCAATACCACCCAAATTTGGATTTACATATATGTAAGTACATTTCCATATGAATATCTACTGTGTAGGCAGTATTTGAGTGGAGGAGATTCAGGTAGTAGCGGTCTTGTTTGCTTTGGGAAGTTTTATGCTTTGCTATATAAGCGTAATTAAACTAGAACACCTAGAAAATCTTTTCTGTGTAACCATTTTTTTTCTTCTTTTTTTTTTTTTTTTTTTTTTTTTTTAATCCAAAAAGACCTGATGAAGACAAGTCAGAAAGACTGAGGTTCAGAAAGACTTAGTATGCATTTCAGATGTCTTTCATTGTTCCTGTTTATTGTGGCAGTCCACAGTCCACTGGACAGTATAATGGAATAGGCTGGCTTTTATGGTTGTGGCAGGTAAAGACATGAGATCCAGTTCTGTGTTGCCCAGCCCTTGCAATAAACAACACAAATAGCAAAGGGGACTTTAAATAGCTTCTGAGATAGATTTTTCAGTTCTGCACAGACTGCATTGTTAGTCTGGATACATTTGAGTATGAGTTTGCAGTCTGCTTCATGTGGAAAGAAAAAAATGGTCTGATCATGCTCTTGCTGCTGCCACATTCCCTCCATTTTCCAGGATCTAGAAAGGTTTTGACTAAAACCATTCCAGTAACATTAGATGCAGCTAGAGATTGAGGTTTCTGAGTTGGAACAACATGTGTTTTTTTTAATACTGACAAAATGATATAGTTTACCCTTAACAAGACTGTTGTCTTTGAAGTCAAGCTAACATGTTTTACAAGGGAAGAAGAATTAAACACATAATTCCTCCTATTTCTTCATTTTATACCTAAAGTCACTGAAAATGTCACATTTTCATGTTTTCCACATAGACTGATAATTTCAAATTGATATTTTTACTTTATTTATTTATTTATTTTACTGAAGCTCTCTCATCTTTTGAGTTGCTGCTGGCAGCCAGCAAGTACTGAAACAGTAGTTTCTAACAGCAGTTTCTAAAAGAAGCCTAGTTTGGACCATACTAAAAATAAAATATATTTTTTTCCTTATATTCTCTTGTTAGAGGAAACACCTCAGATTATCTTTTGTATGTGTAACTACTTACTGAAAACGAAAACCAATATCAAAATACTGATGGTAGTAAACTAGACTATCCCAATTTTGTTAAACTATTCAGGTTACTAAAGGGCAGTTGAATACATATTCACTAGAAAGTGTATAGTACCACAATGTACAATTTGAATTATTTCAGTTTATCCTAGAGTAACTGTCTGTTTTCCTCTTATATTTGCATGAACTGCACCTAACGGTGAACTTCTTTTTCACTTTATGACAGAATTAAGGGTTTATAATGTTAATTGTTTGACTAGTTTTTGTAACTAAAAATTGCTTCTAAAAGCTTATTTATTTATTTATTTAGTCTTCCAAATGTCAGCCTCCTAAGTTATCTTTTTGCTTCTGTCCTGCTCCAATTTCCTTGTCTCCATTTCTTATGTCTGTTTGGACACATAGATATTTATGTGTTCTCAGGCTGTTCTTTGAATGCTCTTTGGCATGAAGTTCAGCTTATATTTGCCCAGGAAGTGTTTTCAAATCACCTGTTTTTGTTCACTTCTTTGAAGCAGAAATGTACTACAGCAGAAGAAATACCACATACTGTTAAAATGGAGTAGGCATACCTATCACAGAATGCTAGGACTAATCTTTGGTTTTGGTTGAAACCTGCTCTCCAGAAAGACATGTGGTCATGATTCACAGTCATCAGTAGAATCTCCCATATCCTTCAAAATGTTAATTATCTCACTCACTGTCCAAAATTAGCACTTTATTTCTGGATTAATGCCTTGCTTCTTCACCAAACAACTCTGCTAGATCTGTTGTTAGGACCAACAGATTTGTCCTCCAGGATGTGTTCCTACAATCTAATCAAGACACCTTTCAGTTCTTATTTTTGATCCATTGAACAGACTGTAAACTTCTCTAGTAATTCCCATTGATATATTTTCTTCTCCAAAATCATTTAATTACTACAGAGAAGGATGGCAAAATGACTCTAGCCATAGTTTTATCTGTATATTTTTAAAAAGCTTTCTAGGCAAATTGAAAGCTACATTTTGTGTTGCCATTAAATCTGACAGAATAATTTCATTAATTTATGTTGTCACCCATTGTGATATCATTGTTGTTGGATTTGATGTTAGTTACAAATCAATATCAATTAACCTGAGTATAGATTTCAGTCCTTGAACTCAGTAAATCCTTCATCCAATCTACTTTAATATTAGAATTAAACAAATTTATCTGATACATACAAAATGTAACCGAAGGCTTTAACAGTAATGCATACTGATATCATTAGTTGAGTGGTATATTCCATGCATTATTTAATTTTAGTGCAGTTTGAAATCACCTATATACTCCTATTTGTTAGATAAGGCGAATTACTACTGAGATCAGTGGGAATGTTCCTCTGAGATACACAGAAATACAATTATTGTTGCAGAAGTTTAAAACGTTCCCAGAAGCTCTTCTGCATCACGTAGAATCAATACAGTAGAGGTAGGGTACTTATTTCAGTGATCTTGTAGTTACTGTTAAATTAAGACTAAACCAAATGTGCAAAAGTGTATTTTCCATCATGCAGTGTAAAAAATGAGATATTCACCTTCCATTTGTTCTAATTTTATATTTCCTAAAAGGAAAGTTACATTTAATAGCAGAAGTTTGCTTTAATTTCCAAATACCTTCAAACAATTCTTTGCTAACGTGCTCAGAACATTGCAATACAAAAATTTTGAAATATTTCCATATGATTTGTCTCTGTCTGCTGTTAACAGGAATGGAGAAGCTTTTCCTGAGCCAATTCATGTCCCTTTCAGGGTGGTGTCCTTACATTTTTTCTTATTAATTATATATATTTGAGAAATAAATGATATATGTTTTTCCTCTTAAATTTGAGAAAAAAAGACTTAATTGCTAGGTTGCAGGTAATGAAGGATGTAGGAGTTCAGTGGCTCCTGAATACTTAATATTAAGGTTCAGTACTTCCCTTTCTTGCTTATTATGCATTCCCTTCCCTTCCCTTCCCTTCCCTTCCCTTCCCTTCCCTTCCCTTCCCTTCCCTTCCCTTCCCTTCCCTTCCCTTCCCTTCCCTTCCCTTCCCTTCCCTTCCCTTCCCTTCCCTTCCCTTCCCTTCCCTTCCCTTCCCTTCCCTTCCCTTCCCTTCCCTTCTTCTATTATTATTTTCTTTCTGAAACACAGTGATTTGGTCAGATGTGATATTGGTACTGCAGATAGATAGCTGATCAATGTTAAGTATGTATTAAGAAACAAAGTGGAGGAAAGACTTCATTCAAGAAAGAAGGAAGACCTTATTTCTGGTATGGGTAGGAAACAAGGTTTTCCAGCTTACTGCTACAAGAGATGGGCTGCAAGTTTGGAAATGAAAAATGCTAAAGGAAGTTTTTGACTTGTTGGTACAGACTTCAGGCAGAAGAATAAACTCAGCAAGCTGGGCTGCTTACCTTGAAACTACAGCATATCTTGACTATGTTTCACCCATTTTAGCTTTCCTTCAACAGTATCTAGAGAGGAAGAGGAATGTTTTCTCCCGAAAATCTTTAAATTCCATGTCTGTGTACACATTCATTAGTAAGCCAACACTCAAAATTAGCTCATGCCTGTGCTCCAGCAAAAGTTTATCTGTGTGAGATAGATCCTAAATAATAGGATTTATCTTAGTTATAAGTTTATTCAGAATGCTTAAACTGGGATATTTTCTGTTTCCCCCACTGTACTCAAACTAGTAGATGTGTCCATTTTTGTGGTCTTAAATCTGTCCCAACTGCAGATGTAATTGAGTTTAGATCTCTCCTCTTCTTGTTAATTTGAGATGAATGCCCTACTGCATCATTTTAAATGCTATGTCCTCAACCCCTTTAAGGAATTCCAGACTGCATTCTGACCTGCCACTGGTCTGCATAGCCGGAAGGCTCAGGGAAGCATGATTTAAGTTACAACTGCTCTTCATCATTCCCACTGACTGCATTTGTTAGTACTATTCTTCTCTGTGTACTAGTAGCCCTCAATTGTATCGTCAGGCACATAACTCTTTCCATGTATCATAGCAGGGCTGCTACAGAAACAGGGGATTTAAATACTGCATTCAATGTTGCTGAATGTGCTAACGTAAGCCTTTATGGTGCACTTGCTAGGTCCACTCTCTACCTTGTCCTCACCAAAATCTTCCTTCACATTAACCTACTTAAGATACACTTTTTTCTTTTGAGTGGGCACAGAGTCCTTTGGAACAGAAGAAAATACAGGCCTATGCAATAAAAGCATAAAAGCTTATGAGACTGTCAGATAGTATATTTTCCGGAAAGTGGTTTTTTTTTTTTTTTTTTTTTTTTTTTTTTTTTTTTTTGTTTAGCACGGAAATAAACCAGAAAGATGAACTGGAAAAACTGGAAAGGACAGACCTTTTGAGTGTCAATTAGGTTTAAGGTCCATTGACAAGATGTAATATAAGTCACTTTGTGTACAAATGTTACCATTGATTTTCTGTTTAACTGTACTATCTTCATCCTTCAGCAATTACTGTGCCTGCTGCTAAGATTTTTCTCTTTAATAGCATCTACAAATACAGCTTTTATCCTCAAAGTTTTACCTTTCTGTGCTTATAGGCCAGGTTTTCATACAGAAATATAGTGATGTGTCACCTAATTTTAGATTATCTTTCTATATCCCTCATATTTCAGTAAGTTAAAGGGCTAACTCATAAATCAGGAATGTCACTGGAACACATCTTTATATTTCAGGAAAGTAGCTAACTTGCACTAGCGTGAAAGAGAATCTTCAATCTCTCTGTGAAATATCCCATATTATTTCAGAATTTATAAAGAAAATTATAAAATATATATATATATGTCTTTTTCTTCTTTTTATTATCACTATTTAATTTGGACATCTTCGTGCACTTTGCCAGGAAATAACACTGTTCTTTCCCACCCAAATTCAGTCTGTTTTAGCACAAACTTTTTAAAGTGTATGTAAAGTTTCCCACACCTAAATAGTATTCTAAATTAAAGTGGGCTTGCTGTGTTCAGTCATATGTACTTCATTATTTAAATTCTTTTACTACATACAGCTGTACAAATTTCATCTTGTAATGAGGAAATACACATGCATTAGACAGTGTACTGAAGAACTTTTCTAATATAAAACTCAGAGATCTGTATTACAAAGAAACACAGATGACTGTAGGATTGATGGGGGTACTCTAGAACAAACATCCTTGTTGATATTGGAAGGTCAAGCATTACAATGAGAAAATACTCAAACTTTGAGCTCTTTGCACTCTACCAATTTCAATGATAATTAGTAATTTCATTGAATTCATCTTCCTGCTCTAAAACAGATTTCAAAGACAGAGCTACAGGAGAGTTTTTTGTTTGTTTGTTTGTTTTTTCTCTTTTCCTTTTTAATATATGTCTTAGTCACAAATTTTCTACATGTTTTATATTTTGAACCTCTATGAGGTTCAAGAGATCCACGGTGTGCTCAGTGGTCTTCTGATGCTTCCTGGAAATATTTTAATTATGTATGGTTCTCTTCATGTCATGTAGGCAGAATAGTAGCCAATAACACCCCATTTCCCTGTTGAGCTTTAAAATTGAAACCATGCTTTCAGAACCCTGCCCTAAATTAGCTTTCACACCAGTAAAATTGCATTGCACAGGCAACCTCAGCTCTGCTGTCTGAGCTATATCTAATAATAAATACATCATAAAATGTTTGTAATTGTCCACAATCTGCTTTTCTGCTAGCTCTTTCATATCTGGAAAATCAGTAACCTTCATAAAACTTCCTTTTATCTCTGAGCTTTTGTAGTACACCTGAAATATTAACTTTAATGAAAATGACATTTTTCTGTTGACATTGGTGTATGTATATAGTTATCTTAGAACATCAGTGTGTTGTTCTGAGATGAAATTAAAATTGTGCGTATGTATAATGTGAGTTACAATGGAGTTAAAGCTAAAAAGCTGAGAAGAAAGAATCTCCTAACAGTTTCTACAGATGTATTCACCTTTTCACTTATGTTAAAAACACAGTCATTAAGAAGCCTTAACACATTACTTTCTCTGTGAGTATATTTCTAGCTTTAAACTATTTCCTATTACTTTTTTTTTTTTTTTTTTTTTTTTTTTTTGATTAGGATTATGTGGAGTCATGGTTTAACAAACACTAATGTTTCTATTTTCTCTCTACCTCGTCCCCTACATCCCCCCATCCCCCTCTGCCTCTTATCTTGACTTCTCTCCTACTTTTTTCCTTTCTCCTCCCCCTTTCTCTCTCCATCCCTTAGGGGTCTTTGTTCTCAGCCACTTGTCTTCAAATAAATTGGAGACATAGGTAGTGAATGGCAACGGAATTTATCAGTGTACCATCACTGGCTGCTGTGCTTCAAAGAGAAGGGAATCATTAGTACTTAACAGAATATTTCCAAGTCTTAAGTTGTGTCTCTTTTGCCAATGTCACATCATTTACCCACCTTGTTTTCTTTACATGCCCATCTGAAATCCACTCTGCCCTGGGATTTACCATTTGATTCATAACTTCACCATCATTGAAACTTCTGTTTTATCTAGTTCCCTCATCCATGGCCTCTCTGCCTGTAATGTGGAAGTTCAAACAGTTGACTTAGGAGTCTCATGGTTTGTTTCTCCGTCTTTCTCCCAGAGGAGAAGCCAGAGGACCTCTTCCATAACCCAGCTGCTCAAGGTAGATAAGGTAGGTAAGTCAAGGTAGATACAGCCTGACATTTACTCTTGTGAATGAACTACAAATACAAGTATCAGGAAATAAAAAATGTTCTCCTTGGGAAATTATTTAAAATGGAAATGGAACAATGAACTTTTTTTTAATTTTTTTTTTAAATTTCATGCTGCTCTGTTTGTGTTGAATACATGTTTAAGTCTGTGACCCATAGGAATGTTTGTGAAAATGAGACAGACTTGTGCTTGTAAATGATTACTATCTTTGAGAATTTTATCTGTTGAAAGGATCCATATGTGGTGGACATAAGTCACACTGTTACCAGGTAAAAACTGTCTTGTTCTCTACCTACAGACTCCATAGGAATACTTTAGTCTTGTTTTGTATTTTGTACTGCGGCAATTCTTTACTTCAGATATCTTTCCTTTCACAGCTCTCCTCTGTACCCTTTCTTGCTACCTAAAGTAGCTATTGAAATATTAAATTAATAAGAAGATAGAGTTACAACGCATCTACTCAGAAGTACAATAATGGCTGTAAATGACAAAATCTACTTTGATGTATTATTTAGAAATGCAGTTTTGCTTCCATGCAGCTATTCTCTTGAGAGATGACAGTCTATGACAATATATGATAATAATCTAGGAAGGAGGGGCTATTTAAACATACTGTCTACTGAGAAGCTTTTGTATGAGTTTTTAAACGTCAAAACAGAGGATAACTAGAATGATTTATAACTCTTAGTTCTGCTCCTAATAATTATAGCTAGGTGGAAGGACATCATTGATTATTGCTTTTTCTATTAGTCAGTAAGCTTTCAGTACATATTTGTTAGCCTTTTTCCGGTCTTTGTTTGAATGTTTTACAACAGCTTTACCATAGTTCATTTATATTGGTCTATGGATATTTCAGTATGATTACAAATATGCAAATAGTTTGACCTGCTACGAAGTGGAAGTTGGGATCAGGAACAGCAGATAGACTAAAAGACATATAAGCAAACACCTCACTAGAACTAACTTATTAAAGTAAGAGCCTATGTGCAGAAGGAATCTATCTGTTTGCAGATTTATTAATGGATAAATCTGACATTTTTTCATCAAGTTTAACTTCTGTAGAATGGGAAAGGGCTGGGACAACATACTTTGCATAGCTGAAATTAGAGTTGAAAGGTAACAACATATGATATGAATGAAAGCAGCACCAAGCAAGTCTTCAATGCACAGATTTCCCCAAAACAGGGTGAACTGCTGGGGATATTGGTCTAAACCTAGTTAAGTAGTATAAGGATGGTTTCTGGTAAGAACAGGTCTGTGGAATTATTAGACCTGGGCTGTCCTCCAGAAACCTATTTTATGGTCTTAGGCACATCATTTAATCGTTGAATCATGGAATTCAATGAGGTGGAGATGTACCCTTTAGAAGAGAAAGGGAAAAACTGCTTTCTATCTGAAGACAAATGAATCATTCTTTTTGGTCTTTGTGTTGGATAATCATAATTAGATACTGAAGGTTTTTTTTTTTTTTTTTTTTTTGCCATATAACAATCTTGTTCAACATGCACGTTAATAAATTAGATTAGTAGGTAATTTAGAATATTACATTTATCAGTAAATTAGATTAAGACAAAAATGTCCTGGACTTATATCCTCTAATTCATCTTACAGCAAGGAAATAATTTACTTCTTGAGACCACTAATCTGAAATTTCAGGAAATAATTATGACAGCTTCTAATACTAGTTACTTAAAAAAGCTGATGATATATTCAGCTTCTGCTTTTCTGCATGGAACTAGGTCCCATTTTCTTTAGTGTTTTTGATGGTTTCACTGCACAGAAACATAGAACTCTGAATGTTTCTGTGAATCTTCTGTTTTTGTTTGATTTCATACTGCTGCATGTCAGATGACTTTCACATAAGGTCATAAGGTAGATCTCTTTTTAGTCAAAATTATGTTTAAGTTTTGCAATTAAATTTTGTAAAGAATAAGCACAAAATTGTTGATATATAATAAATGTTAAATCAATATTAATAATGCAATTATTACAGAAAAGTAATTAAAAAGTAATAAAGAAAATAAAGTAATAATTACAGAAAAGTATTACAGAAAAGTCTCTGATAGAATTTATGTCCCCTTTTTCTGGTTAGAGTTCATGTATATCTGCCACATATGATAGCAAGCAATTTAATTATTATACAAGCATTATTTTTATTTTTATTTTTATTTTTATTTTTATTTTTATTTTTATTTTTATTTTTATTTTTATTTTTCATTTTCATTTTCATTTTTTTTGTTTGTTTGTTTTTATTTTTGAATTCTGACAATTTATCCTGAACATTAAAAAAAATGTAAGCATTATCAGCATTTCACAAGTATTCCCTTTCAAAATATATCTTCAATAAACATACTTTCAAGGGATTGCAGAAATCAGCATTTTGAATTCTGCAGATCACAGTAAAAGGAATAATGGGACTATTAATTACTTCTTCAAGAGACAAAAGACTGTTTCTATGTGTTTTATATACTTAATAACTCTGAGACAAATTTTCAGAAAGGTAGAATGATTGAGAAAAACAAGAGTTAAGAACAAATTTCATGATAACAGAGGTAGATATTCCCCAAAAATGCTGCAAAAAACGCTCAGGAAGTGAAAACACACTGATCTCACTGAGAATACTGACCTTTGGCAAAATTTGATGTTCAGAATGTGTTCTAACGTAACTATTCAAAGATACTTTTTACTTGGTAACTAAAAAAAAAAAAAAGATCAGAATTTTATTTCTTAATTGGCATCTTTGAAACGTGTCTGAATATTGCAGAATGATAATAGTTCAAAATGATTTGTTGACTGTTTCTCAAGGTTACAACTCTCCTATATTGGCTAAAATGCTTCTAATTATCACTAACTCAATAGCCTCAGTATAGTTCAAACCAACCCAATAAATGTTTGGGTGGGAAAATTGCTTCTTTTCGTCACAATAATGGTAGAAAAGTGAGTACAGTGAAGTTTCTTCAGTTATCTTGCTAGAAATTCCAGTGTGCAACAACGGATGGGAAGTTGGACAAGTATGTATGGTACATAAGGCTCTTAAAGGAAAAAATAGTAAGAGTTACCACTATGACACTCAATGGCTCTGTGTCCAGGTGGAGGCAAGTGACGAGTGGTGTTCCTCAGGGGCCTTTGGACCAATACTGTTCAGTTTATTTATCACAGACATAGAATGGGATCAAGTGCATTTTTAGCATGTTTGCAAATGACACTAAGCTGAGTGATGCAGTTGATATAACAGAAGGAAGGGATCCCCAAAGGGACCTGGACAAGCTTGAGAAGTGGGCCCACATGGATTGAATGAGGTTCAAGTCCAAGTGCAAGGTGCTGCACCTGGGTTGGGACAATGCCAGACATGAGTCTATACTGGGAGAACTCATTGAGAGCAGCAGAGAAAGACTTGGAAGTTCTAGTGGACAAAAAGCTTGACATAAGCCAGTGGTATGCACTTGCAGCACACAAGGCCAACTGCATCCTGGGCTGCATCAAAAAGACCAGCAGGTGGAGGGATGTGGTTCTCCCCCTCTACTCTGCCCTTGTGAGGCCCCACATGGAGGGGCCTCATCCAGGTCTGGGGCCCCAGCGCAAGAAAGATGTGGAACTGTTAGAACAGGTCCAGAGTAGGGCCAACAAGTTGATCTGATGGTTGGAGTACCTCTCCTATGAAGAAAGACTGAGAGGTTGTTCTGCCTAAAGAGAAGTCTCCAGAGTGACTTGTAGCTTTTCAATATGTAAAGGGGTCTTATAAAAAAGGTGGAGAACAACTTTTTGCTCAGTCATATAATGACAGGAGAGGGGGAATGGTTTCAAACTAAAAGAGGGAATATTTAGATTAAAGGTTAGGAAGAAATTATTCACTCAGGGGGTAGGGAGACATTGGAACAGGTTGCCAGTGGAAGCTGTGGATGCCCCATTCCTGGAGAAGACCAGGTTAGAAGAGGCCCTGTTCAGTCTGATCTAGTGGGTGGCATCCCTGTCCATGGCAGGGGGTTTGGAACTGCATGATCTTTAAGGTCCCTTCCAACCAAAGCCATTCTATGATTCTATAATTCTATGACATGGAAAGTTATTCAGATATCTAAATTGCATTAGCACAGTTAAAGAAAAAGACAGAACTTAGAATTATATTAATAATCACATGGACTCATGTTTTGTTATGACAATTTACATATGGTTATCTACATCTATATATATAGATACCTATATTCAAATCCACAGAATACACCACATAAAAACATTCCAGGCAGAATATAATCCCTTTACTTCCCTTGTTTCAGTCCTTTCTTTGATTCACAGCAAGCAGAAAATAAATAAATAAATAAATGGTTCTATTTGGATTTCACCAAGATTTTTCTTCCTCCACCTACTGAACTGGCTCATCAATATCATGAAACAGAGCAAAGTGCTGAATGCCTTCAGACTGCTGTCACCTATAGCTGGTAAAACCATGGTAAACAGCACAACACAACCTGTTTGGCAGACTTAGTCAACAAATTTTCAGCTTCAACATGTACCTGACTCTACTGTTCTTGGAACGGAACTCGCCTATGCATTTGCTTGAATTTTTTAATAATGAAACAGAATATAATTAGATGGAGGACAGATTTTTCCAGTGAGAAAGTCTGTGCTGTATTATAGTCACCACATTGTTTAGACAGAGAATCTCCTTGAAATTATGACGTTATCTCAAACTGGAGTATGGAATGTTTTGCACCCTGTATCTTCTCCCTTCTCACTTAAGAAGCCCACTCACTTCTTAAAGACCAAGATATTGCAACACTTTCCAGACAATTCTGGATGTAACTGTAACCAAAACCAGCAACATCAATAAAACAAACAAACAAATAAAAAAGGAATAATTCCTTTAATCTCCAAAAAATGTTTGTCTTCTGTGGCTTTTCTTACTAATGAAGTGCTTTATCTGTGTGTTTTTATTACAGAAGTCTTGAGAAATGACTGGGTGTCATAATAGTTTGTCTTTATTTATGGATTGATGTATTATGTTATATATAAATTTTAGCTGAAGTTTGCAAGCTAAGAATATTTCTGTTCTAAAACTAAATTTCTTCAGAGATTCATTTATTTGATGTTAACTCTGATAGTTTTACATTTTTTTAAAACCCCTAAAATGCCCACAAAAATTTTTTCAGCTTTCTGTATCCAGGTATGTACCAGCTCCAAACCAGAAGACACATTTTTATTTGTTATACAAACCCAGACTAATACTGTTGAGGTATACCCCTGGCAGGCATCTAAGTACCACACATCCACTCTCTCACTCTCCCCAGGTGGGATAGGGGAGGGAATCAAAAAGGCAAAAGTTTGAGAATGCATGTGTTTTTAAGGACTTTTTACCAGGCAAAGCAAAAAATATGCACACACAAGTAAGGCAAAGCAAGGATTTAATTTGCTACTTCCCACCAGCAGGCAGATGTTCAGCCACCCCTCCAGGAAAGCAGGGCTCATCATGTGTAACAGTTTCTTGGGAAGACTATCATCACTCTAAATGTCTCCCCAGTCCTCCTCCTTTCCCCCAGGTTTTATTGCTGAGCATGATGCCACATGGTGTGGGACATCCCTTTGGCCAGCCTGGGCCAGCTGTCCTGTCTGTGTCTCATAGCTCCTGGTGCACTCCCAGCCTCCCCACTATCAGGGAAGCACAAGAAGCACGAAAAGCCTTGGCTCTATGTAAAGCACTGCTCAGCAACAACTAAAACATTTGTATGTTATCACCAGTATTTTCATCAAAAATACAAAACACAGCATTATACGAGCCTCTACAAAGAAAATTAGCTTTATTCCAGGCAAAACCATGACAATATATTTAGCAAAGCTTGGTAGGTAAGGGTCAAAACTGAATTACCAACATACCAGTTCTTATTTCTAGTTTACATGTGGACAGCTTGGAGCTTTGTCACAGTCCATTGTGTCTGTTGAAATTTCATGTTGTCACTTACATAAAAAAATCAATCATCATTAAACAGCTGATGAGCATAAAGAGTTAAAAAAATTGCAGAAGGAAGATGGCACAAAAACAGCTTTAAAATTAACCTGTCACAACTATGTGCATTGATTGTCTGGATGGCAAACAAAACAAGTGCTGGAGGAGCATAGCAACTGATTGGTGTTCTCAGCTATCCTCTTTAGGATCATCTTCTCCTGGAATTAGTAACAGTTAAGCACATTATGTTACACAATGATGAACTCTGAGCAATCTGGTCTGAGATGAAGAATGGCCTGTGTCAGATTTGCTACCTGTATATAACGTAAAGGTACGTCCAATATGTCTCATAGTATATAAATTTGTATATTTTAAATAATTTGTACTATTAATATTTGTGGACTTATAATATTACATGAAATATGCACATTAATACAATTTATATAATGAGAGGCTCAAACCAATTAAAAAAATATAGTAAATGCCGCAAAAACACATCATGCAACACACTTTTTCATACTTCTCTGATGAGAACTCACACAGAAAGTTTCTTCAGTATTATTGAAGCTTATATAGTAATATATATGGAATCCATAAGCACTAACAATTCTTACACAATAAGAAAAGAGGATA
The DNA here is from genome assembly GCF_965140915.1 of Aythya marila. NCBI lineage: Eukaryota > Metazoa > Chordata > Aves > Anseriformes > Anatidae > Aythya > Aythya marila. The sequence continues at coordinate 98,193,913 of NC_139043.1, read as the reverse complement.
AAGACCTTTGCTATGCTTGATTTAAAATTAAGTTGAATCCACAAGTTTAGTAATGAAGTATATTTAAACATCAGATATCACACAGGTTTATACACAGGTTTGGTGGGGTTTATCAGATTAGACTACTTTAATAGGATGCTGCAATGTCTTCTGGGAGGTGAGATGTTGTAAATTTATATTGTGTCTTCAAGTGGGCACATAAGGTGTTTCTTGTGACAACATTGTGGGATATATAAATACCCATACTGAGAGAAGGCAAATTTAATCAGAGGTAAAAGCATGTTCTGAGTGATGAGTGGAAAAGTGGATTATTTTATTTTATTTTATTTTTACTTTTTTTATGCAGAATGTACTAGAAGAGAAATCACCACTGAAGTCACTATGTGATGTTTGAGTTATGTGGGAGTTTTTTTATGATGATTATTATTATAGATAACGTATTTTTTTTCTCAGTAGAAATTTATATGGATACCTTAACTGAATGTTTAGGTAAAATCCGCAAATGTTAAATAAAAGTATATATTTTTTGTTGTAATATATATCTATACTTATTATTTCAGTAGAAACAATGTATATGCTTTCTAACTAACTGTGTTTTTAATTGAAAACATATAAATGTTTTTTTTTTTTTTTTTTTTTTTTTTCCTAAACCATATATTTAAGTTTTACATCACAACATCTGCTGAGTATTACATATCACTTGACAAACAATGTTGTTCAATAAGATAGATTACTCCTCCACTTTTCATGTTCTGGGAGATAATGCCTTACTTCATATAATTACAGAACCACAACAGAAGTGGAAGCTCTCAGACAGAAATCTCTGCTAATGCTACAAAAAATATCTACAAGATTGATTTGGAAAATGAATTTACTTTAATTGTGTTCACACTAATTTTGTGTTTGCTTTCTGATGTGAATAAATACTCCATAAAGGTCTTTATGTAAATCAGTAATACAGATCCATTTGGAATCCTGCCTGTAATATCGACTACCGATAAAATTAGTCTACTTGTCTAAAATTAGATAAGTTTAGGGAAAGACAATAAGAAAGTAAATAAGCATTAAAAAATCAAAGCTTGTTGTAAGAATAGAAAAGTTAAAATTATTTTAATTACTTAATTCTAAAAGGACCAGGACATAAAAATGGGAAGAACAGAGTATTATAATTGTCTAAAAAATGTGTTTAATTTAGGGGGAAAAAAAAAAAAAAGGAATGTTATCCAGGCTAAGAAAGATAAGAAATTATCCCATGAAATCAGAAGCTAAGAAATTCAAAAGGAAATAAATTTTCTTACAATATATAAAATTGGACAAATTATATTGAATATTTGTGAAACATATATGCTAAATATTTCAGATGACTAATACAGTAACAGATGGATTTGCAGTCTGATTATATACAAATGCATATCAGTGCTTTAGAATGAGTAAACTCACTAAACATCATATTTTAAGCAAAAAAAAATAATGAATATTAAAATATTAAACTCTCATATGCCACAATATTTAAAGAAGATACCTGCCCAACTAAAATAAAAGAATCATTTCTAGATTGTTTAGATTGCTGGCCTTTTTTAAATTATTTTTGATATTGTTATTATTATTTTGAGCAGAATCTTCAAAGCTTTCATTTCAGAGTCTACGACTATGAAAATATAAATAATTTAGACTGAAATTTGCCACTAAATTCTTAAAATATATGAATTTTCTTCACTTGTCTTCAACAAAAGTGTTAACAAAGACAACTTTTGAAAAGATATCTATCTAATCATAGGACTTTATTTTATTTTTTGTATTAGTATTAAAAGCATTCACAAAAATGCAAATTGGATTTTGAGTCACACTGTTGTAAAGAATATCTTGAAAATATTTGGATCTAAAATTGTAGCACGTGTCCATTTCTTTCTTGATGGCTATGCATAGCCATCTACATTTTGCTAGATTTTTACAGATCTCAGTAGCTTTTTAATTTCAATGAGATACCCCTCTGACTCATAAAAAGACTAATTTGTTGACACTGTGGAGGGAGAGGTTGCTCAGCGGAAACGGTGGATACAAGTCAAGGGAGGAGGTTACCTCAAAGACCTCTTTCTGATGGTTTCTGATAGTAAAAAGCGTAGGTCTCTCTGACATTTTCACCCATCCAAGTACTTCATCTTCATAGCAGGAACAACTCAATCCTATTCTCCCTTCCTAGGGCAGCAACACCTCATGTGTATGATGATGGAAAAGTCAGGGTCGGCTCATAGTTCTTGTAGGTGGAAGAGTAATACTGAGCAAGATACGGAATTTTTTAGTTTGTTGTAACCGGTTGTTTGTTGTAAATAGGTGTTGCAGTGTTTCTTGACACATTGTGGTGATTAATAAGAATTAACGAGGTGGATATTAAGGTGATTTTCTTTTTGTTTTGGTCCATGTCTGTGTTTCCTATGTATGTGTATGTATGTATGCGTAACATAAACACTGACCCCATTTAGGAAACTTCCCATTTTTGTGCTATCTCACCAATCTGTGATTTGAGAGAGCTAATACTGATCTTCTTTGCACAGACTGAAGAAGATCATCTAGTTTAAAAAGATCACCTAGTTTTTATTTTGTATTTTTTAATGTTTTTCAACATATTGAAATATACGAATATTTTTTTGTTGTTGTTGTTGTCACAGAGATGTATATTCATGGGAATAAAAAACTCCCATAGAAACTTCTTATTCATATGAATGTATAATTTTCAATACTGAAGCTGTCTACTTGAAGAATGTTGAATAGCTTTAATCTTATTAAATATTTTAATGGAAAAATACTTTAGTTTATCCACGCAGTAACTTTTTGCTATTTTTTTTTTTTTTAATTTGTCCTTTAAGATATAAACTGTCTCCCACACTAAGGAAAACTTTTAATTGATATTTGGGGATTACTCATTTTAAATAAGATATTAGTGCTTGTCATATAATTAATTTACTCTTTTGCTTTGTGAGCAGTCCTTGCAGTTTGCTGTCTGTAATGAGTTGAAGGTGTGCCCATGAGAAAACTACATCCAGGTTTCTCAAGTGTTTGTGAAATGTGAGCAGTACCATGCTGAGGGCAATTTCTTATTTCCTTTGCAACTCTGACAGAATTCTGCAAGGAATTGTGAAGGTCAGAAGATTTTGATGTAGCTACACCAGAAAAGAACAATATTTTTTCTTTTTTTTTTTTTTTTTCTTTTTATATATGTATTTTATTTTTTCCTTCCCAGATAAAACTAAATTAATATATTTGGAGCTTCTGTTAGAAAGAAAGGGTTTGAGGATAGCCTGCTGACAAGAATTAACTCATTTAATTTGAGAAGGTACTGGCAACCCGAGTAAAGTTAGGTCAAAAACATGGGACCTATCTGAGTTAGCAGTTATTTATTTTTATATTTTTTTAAACTATATTAAAAGCTCATTATTTGAAAATTATGTTTAGTTAACAAATAGAAACTGTTTCAGATTGTGCTTGTTCTGTAATCTGTAATTCAGTTTCAATTTTTCTTCTGGACTTCCTTATCTAAGACCAAATGAAAGCTCCTAGCTAAAAGGTTGTTAGGCACACACACACACAAAAGCCTAACAATTGTTGTACAAATACTTATCAAAACTTCTGCTAAGAGTTTGCAGAACTGTCATCAGCTTAGCTTAGTTTTGAGTTAAAAGAGCTTACATTGTTATAACTACTTCCACTGTTTTCCAGCTGTTGAACAAAAATAGAAACCAGTAGGGGCATCTGGATTTTTACAAGACCACCTGTTGTACAGAAGAAATGCAATATAATTTTGCACTGAAATATTGAATTGCGTGACCATTATGCTGTCATTGGTCTGTTGCATATCTTCTCTCAACTGGTTCAGGGAAGCATATCTAATACTTCTGTGAGCTGCAATTTTATGGAATATTTGTTCAAATTTATGTTCTGAATACAGTAGTAAGTGGAAATCCATTTGTTCAAGAAATAAGAAAATACGAGATAGGCTCTACCAATGTTAAAATCTGTATTTCTTATGGCTTATATACTGTTTAGCATACTCATTTCATACCAAATATTACTTATTTTCAAAGTGATTTGAATATGAACATAAAATGTTATCACTAGATGACTGTAAAATTATGATTTTGTTGTCTTTCATCCTCTGTCTTATTTTTGAATGGATTAAAGTGATTATGCAGGAGAGACTTTTTATTTTGCTTTGCTTTGTTTTCTCAACTATTTCAATCTGCAAATGATATAAATATAGAATTTTATTTTGTTTTTCATTCAACACACACACTATCTCATCTCTCCTACTCAAAGTATCAAATAGCTAGTTAAACAACCAACAATCTCTTGCTAAAAGAAAATCAAAATGAGCTTTGGTATCGGGAATGGAATATCTGGAAAAGCAATTTATTCAAGCCTAGCATTTTTTTTTTTTTTTGTGGTTCCTTTGTGATCAACACCTTAAATACCAAATCTACTTCCCAGTACAGAAGAAGCTACCTCACAACCTACATCTTTCCCTCTTCACAATTTTTGTCCCTAACATTTGGTCAGATTTAGCAATAGCATGTACTGACTAGGAGTTTTTGTAGTCCATGTGCTATGCAGAGGAACAGATATTCACTCTGGACACATCAGCTCAGGCAGCGAGAAAACTAGATAGCCATTGTGAGGAAATATGACAAAAGGCTTTTTTCGTTCTTTACATCCTATTTAAATGTCACTAATGAAAGCCAGGAGGTAAACAATATCAGGGAACTGATCCAGCTAAAAGTCATTTTCTGGTTAACTTTTTGACTGGATTCATTTATTTTATCTGGTAGTCTGTTTGCTCCGCTTCATGAATGCTTGGGCCAATTGGCAATGAGAGGGCTGAAACAAGCAGCCAGGGTATTTTGGGAGCAGGTGGCCATTAACGAAACTAGATTAAAATTTGCTGATACTGACTGAATCATCATGACCTTAGTTGTCAGAAAAGTCTTAACATTCATTGTCCTTTGTCTATCTGGGGTAGTTACACTACTGCTTATTTTCTGCTGCTTACTAAAGCCCAATTTAAAACACGTGAAAAAGGTTGGTTTTTAGTACTTTAGCATGTCATTTCATTTTCCCTGTGGTATTAGGAGAGTGAAGGTGAGTTGAGATTTGAGTGTTGGACAAGGGTAAATTTTCCTAGGTTTCAGTATAGGTAAATTCTGCATCAAAAGAAATCTTGAATAAACAAACACTTCTATATGAAATAAACTTTCTATTCTATGCACAGTTGCCATCATTTAATAGCTCCCTTTCTTTACTCATTAGATTTTCTATGCCTCTTCTTTCTCAGTTTTCTCACTGTCCTCTCCTAGTCCCAGATTGGTGATTTTGTCACCTTTCTTGTGGAAAAGACCAGTGTTTGTTTAACACTAAAACTCATGAACTGGGAAGTCCATACTTTTTGCCTTCTGGCTTATTTCTATAAAATTCATAATTATTTCCATTGGTGGCCAGAGGTACTACAGGTGAGTTATCAGAGTACTTAGCCAGGACTGGAGAAAAATGGGGAATTATTTGCCTTTTTAGGGACCAGTAAACTGTTAAGGAAGCTCACTGAACATGTTGAAAACATGACACAGCCTTAGATTTTTTATTTTTTTTTTGATTTTTTTTTTTTTTTTTGGTATAAAATTCACTAGCATAAATGAACACAAAAAGTCACACCAACATACTGACAAATATCTGTCTTTACATGAGAGAGTAGATTTTGCTCCACATCACAATATAAAAATTTGAGCAGAAAAAGCATACACTAGTACTAGTGTTGAAACCACAGATTTTGAGTTAGATTGCACACAGTGGGAAGCGCATCTTCAATGGCCTTGCTTGGAGTCATCTTGCAAGTAACTGAATGAGCAGCAATGACATGATGTGGGATAAACAGCAACAGTTCTGTAGACCCAGCAATTCAGGTTGTTAGCACTCCATTGTTGTGGGAAATCCACAAAATGCATCTTTTATAAATGTGTTACTATATCACTGAGTAGACTATTAAATCCTTTACCATGGCAGTCTAATATATTTCAGAAGGACTTTAAAACTTAGAACATTATTATTAAGCCCCTTACTCAGAGGCTACACAGGAAAACAAACAAACAATCAGGCTTGATTCCATGTTACTAGTATACTCTTCATCTGAAGAACTAAATTACTTTATTTCAACTGAAATTACTTTTTTCAACAGAGAGGAAAAGGTGGGTATGTCTTTGGCCAGTTCTGGTGCTTGTGCTGCATTCTACAGCACAGCCAGTAAATTGAGATTGAAAGCTCTTGCTTCAATTGCAATGAAAGGGAAAAGTATGAGTATTTTTATACTATGTTCATATGCCCATAGGTCCTATTCACTAGGAAGGTAATCACTTTGATGGAATTTTATATCAGGTGAATGAAATTTAAATGCTTCATTTTTCATTGATGTAAATATCCTCATTTGGCTGATCTGCTATGGGCCATCATGAGAATTTTTGCTCCGTTTTCAGTATCTTTAACACAGGTGTATTTTCTGTTTGCACTGCTGTGCTTGAAGCAGATACATGATTCTGCTGGCATCAATAAATCAGGCTAATGTAGAGAGCAAGTTTTTTTCCAAGAAACCCATCCCTCATCCAGCTCTGTGTTTGTTACTCATTCTATGAAACTTTTCTCTAATCTGTCATTTTCTAACTATGAAAATTTCCAAACATATTTTCTACATGTCAGTTATTTTCTTAATTGGTTATCAATTGGTTACAGTAAATTTACTTTTATCTTTCTTTCACATGTGGCAGAAAATGAAGGGATCTGGAAATATGTCTTTGTATGTCTGGAGTCTATAATGACATCGGTGTTAGTATTGAATGCCATTTATCTTGGGTGGAGACTTTTAGCAGCTTCTGAGTGATTCATATTACCTCTTTAACTATCCATCTTCAGATGAGATGAAGCAGTTCATAGTGTCTCTAAAGTGCAGTGTTTGTTAGAGTTGTATTCCAAAAAGGGGAAAAAATAGTATTTAGAAATGGATTCTTGTGTCACTCAGATGTGATGCAAGGCAGATAAAATCAGTATTTTTGAAAGCTATTTTAATTTACTGCTATATGTAGTTAGTCAGTGTGAGATTTACAGGAAAGCCTTCACAATCAAAGAAACAAAAGAGCAACAGTCATGTTCAGGCAAGCTACAATCAATTTTAATTGTGGCAGCCTCTAATAAATTTGTTGTAGTGATGGAGATGCTAATAGACACACACATGCATATATATATATATATGTATATATATATATATTATTTTTTTCCCTCCTTTTTATTTTTATTTTTCTCAGAGTTTGTATCTCACTTGGAACAGATAAATTTCTCTTCAAGTAAATCTTGTAGGTCAAGAAGTCAGTTATCTGAAGAGGGAAGAGGTGATTAAAAGGTTTATGGTGTGGTACTCTGAACTTAAATGTTTTCCTGAACTTCAAATCTGACTATTTGTATTTTTAGGACTTGCAGTCCTTACAGTCTACACTACTTTATCAGTCATTTTTGTTTTACTGTTTGATCTATATTTGTGAAGAGTTTGCCTCTTGTTTCAAAATAAGCAGGAGCTGGCTGATCAGAGTATCTTGACTGGAGTTGTACAAAACATTATATATTGGGAAAGGAGCTATGAACATTTTTTCCTCCAATACTAATTGTAACAGCTATCTCATGATTATCCAGAGAATTTTATGAACAGTTTATCTATAAAACTCATACAAGTGAAATATTTGCTGTTTATCATCTTTATTTCATGAATTCATGGTTTTTTTTTTTTTTTTTTTTTTTAATGAATTAAAAATATGCTTAAATACATCATTTCTATAGAATATTTTTAAGTCCTATAGAAGAAAAATTTTCCTCATGCAGAGGTAATGCATTAATTGCAAAACAGTCATTAGTCTTTCTCATTGTAAAAAATATCAGCTTATTAGAAAGTGCTTTCCTAATAAATATATTGAATGAAAAATGTTGTTTACCTCATAAATTGCTAGCAAACAATTTATTTTATTTTAATTTTTATTTTTATTTGCTAACAAAATCAGTAAGACTTTCATTTACTACCTAGCTAATTACAATTTTTCCAGACCAGAAACTTTAAGGAATTTATCCAGAGCCTGTTTACACTAATTGTCTTGTCTCTGAGCTTAAATATAAACCAACAAAATAAAATAAAACAAAAGGTTAGAATTTTTATAATATTTAAAATGTTTAAAAAATATTTAATATTTTAAAATATTTTTATTTATTTATTTATTTAATTACTTATTTTTAAAAATATTTTATTTTTTAAAAATAATATTTAATAAAAATATTTATTATTTTAAATATTAAAAATATTTTTAAAAATTAAAATATTTTATATTTGCATGTTTTCATTGTTTTCCTTAAATATTAAATTGATTTCCAGGAAGGGAGTATTTATTGAACTATATGAATGAATAGACCTAAGCACTTCAACTGAATCAGAAATCCAGGACCTTATGATGAAACAAAAATTAGTAACCAGTGTAATGCAAATAACTTTTATCTGAATTGCATTTAAGAGGCATATTTTATGCTCATCTGAGCTCTAAAAAGGAATACAGATTTTCAGGCATGAAAACTATACTGCCTTTAAGCCCAAGTATGGAAACATTGCTTTCAAATTTAAATATTTAAGAAAGGTCTAAATTTATCATGCCTTTGGGTTCTTGATAGCTTCAATGGGATTTTATGTGGAATAACGTTATCATTGTAAAATACAAAATTGTTCTAAACTGATAATGAAAAGTCCCAACAACTACTTTTCTGTAACTAATATTTAATTTTCAACCAGGAAAAAATAGAAATGCATACAAATGAACACTTTTTTTTTTTTTTTTTTTTGAAATGAGTGTATTGGGAGACTATGGCTAATATTCAGCCTGAAATGAAATTATCATGTTCTGAATGAAAAAAAAATAATAATAAAATAAAATACATTAAATTAAATAAAATTTAAAAAAAAAAAAAAACACAAACCAAAAAACTACAAATAACAAACCCCGTATAATTTGATGACTCAAGCATATATTTTGGTGACTTAATATATATCTAAAAACAAAATCTGGACCAAATCCTTTTATGCTTAGAAACTGATAATGTATTTTTTCCACTGCTAGTCAGCCAATTTGGAATTACAAAAACAAGGTGTAAATGCTGTAAATGCCTTGTGTTTTGAGAGAGAGGCATTGTCATAGTTTTCAAAGAAAGTTTTATTTTATCATTTTTTGGCATTTATGAGGTATTCCTGAAAAAAATATATAAATAGCACTTTTCTCAAAGTAATTGAATATTTGAAGCTGTTTGCTGAATAATCCCTGTGAAGAAATGCAGCTAATTCATAAGCACATTGTTGTAAATATTTAGTATTCATAATTTGAATTTCAAAGTTTTTTGATGGACTATGCACCTGGTGCACTACATACCCAAAGTAATAGGATGCATTTCACTGTCATTTTTGAGCATTGCAGTGTGGGTAGTTTTATGTGACTTTTCTTCTTCTAAAGAAAGTGAGATTTTAATGTCATGTTACTGTTATATACCTTGTTTGACAACCTATATATACACTTAAAAATTCTAGTGCGTTTGCTTTACATGCTACAGGGAAGAATATTGTTGCCAACAATACCATTGCCAACAGTGTTAATTCCTCTTAATTCGATGTTGTAGACTGCTGCTGAAATATAAATACATAATCAGGTAGGTTTACTTTAAATGAATATTCATAAATGCATATTTATTTATCTATGTATTATTTATCTATCTTGCCATACTTGTAAAGATCAACATTTCACTTGTGATTTGAGGATACTGCTGAGAAAATTATTGGAATTAGTTTGCCATCATTATGTGAAGTCTGTGCTGCTACTGCCATTCATCACCACCTAGGGATGCCGCTGTATTTAATGGGATAAATTGACAAAAATGTTAATAAACCTCTGCAGAGAAATTCATCCATCAGCTGAATTTACCTTTCTAAAATGCCCTTTTGTGAAAATACCTGGGGCGTACCATACAATTAATATAAAACATAGGCACCAATAAATCTTTAATAGGCTTAATCCTATGGAATAGCTTTTTTAAATGAAGTCTTAAATATGGACTGTCCGATGATTCAAAGTGAATAAATAAATAGGGTTCCAGTGTCAAAGCCTGAAAAGGCAGTCTCTAAGAATTTTTTTTTTCATGCTTATAAGCATGTTTTTATAAATAGCATTTTGATGAATGAATGGAATAAGGAAAAAAAAAATTCCTGTGACACCATTTTGATGTTGCTAAAAGCTTTAATTAGGAGAATCATGACCTAAATGCAATTTAATCAGAACTGTGGAACTGTTTGTGGCATAACATATCTTCACTATTGAATTGTACAGCAATTGAGAAACCAAGAGCAGAAAACTGCAGTGCACAAGTTAAGGCAAGGATAAATAGACTCCTCCTCCTCCAATAGTATGAGCTAGTAGCTCTGTAGCAGCTCAGGAACACAGATCTCAAGTGCTCTATTTCAGAATTGGTAGCAGACCATCTCAACTGCGTGACTGATCTGTACTTCTACATAAATCTCGAAGTTGCTCTGGCTACAAGGTTAGAGAATTACCTGCAACATAAATTAAAACTGCTTCCTGATTTTAACACCCACCCCGAAATAAGAAAATGATATTTCACAAAAGAATTACAATGACAGTGTTACAGGAAAGGCTTTTGTGGCTGGAAACTCCTCAAGTTTCATCACTAGTGCTGTGAATATCAGTGTTCCCCTTTGAAGTCTCACAGTGGTACTGATAAAGAACTGTTGCCCCCAGCTCCTCTGTATGACGACAAACAGAGCTGGCTTTCTCCAGACAGCTATGACTGATTTACTGAAAAAATGCATCCTTACTATATTGGAAAATTCTTATGTTAACTACTGCATTTGGTTACATAAAATATTCACAAGGATGTTGGAAATGAATAGAAGACTTTTATAAAGAAAAATAAATAAATTAGGCTATGAAAAATGGCAATGAAAAATGGCCATACAATACAGTTTAGTTTCATATTTGTAAACAAATAAGAAAATTGAGCCAACAGAACAGCTGGGATGCTAGGCCTGAAACATGCATACAGAATCAGGTCTATTAAGCCAAGTAAATCCAAGGAGTGGGAGTATTCAAGAGCACTGGACTGGCAAGGACCAATGTGCTCCACCTGCTTCCCAGTGTCTGTATGTGAACACACCATCCACACCAAAGCACCTTAAATATGTTCAAATGAAACATGAAAAATGAAAATGTAATTTAAACATCTAATTATTAAGTCAAAAACATTTAAAAGACACAAATAATGTAGATAAGTGCTTTTACATAACCTGGGAGAGAGAGGGAGAGAGAGAGAAAGATGTTTACCATGATTTTATTTTTGTTTGTTTTCCTTCTCAGAAAATGGCAATTTGTTGAAAAATGATTTCAACAGAGGTTTTAAACCTCTGTTCAGCTTACAAATTACAGTCCTAGCAGCAGAAGCACCCTCTTCTAAAAAGGACTTCTGCCCTGGTTCTGAGACAGGAGAGTGAAGTCCACAAGCTGCTCTAATCTCTGCCAGCTGGCTAAAGGCACAGTCACCAAAAGAGAGAGAGGACTTTTGGGTAGGCAGATGTGGCACAGTCAAAGACCATTGTGATCCGTTTCTCATCTTCCAAGTGCTATTAACAGTTAGTGGCACAAAACTTATTTCAAGTTTTGTATTTTATTATTTTTTTTTGTGAACAGAATATGAATAAAATTGATAAAAGTATGGGAATGGAGGAAAACAGATACAACACATTTATGTATTATTCACTTCTGTTGTTCTTAAATCTTACAGGAGACAACTATTAGACTGAAATGGTATGTAAGAATCAGACCAATGGTTTATTTCTATTTCTAATCTGGCAGAAAAGCATATACCTTCAGAGCCCTCTGTTATGTCCTGATGAATTCTTTCGCATTTTTGTTTCATTGTCAGTTTCAGGAAGAACATAAAGTCTTTTTCTCAACTCTCCATCTCTTGTCCCTTACATCTCCTGTATATTTCACATTTTTTCCTTACTAACCATTTTCTCTTCTCTTACAGGAACACCCTGAATTATTTGCTCTCTACCTTCTAACTTGCCTGCACAAGCAGAAAAAAAATAAAAATAAAAATAAAAAATGTTTGAAACAAAGTTGCTTGTGTCCATAAGGCATAGGCTTTCAAAGTCAGCCCAGTTTTAATGGGCAATAAAGTTATTGCAGTATTAATGATATAAAGACACAACCTGGAGGAAAAAAAAACACAACAACAACAACAACAACAAAACATCTTTGTCTATACCTTGCTACCTTGTCCTTGACCAACCCATAGAGAATATAATTCTATTCAGTATTTGGTATAGAGCACAACTCTATGCAGTATTTGTATTTCTGAATTACTTTCTTATTTAAAAACCTCCAATCTTCTTCAGAAATAGTAATATCCATCCATTATATCATTATTCTCCAATCTGGGGGTGCACGTTTGTCCTTCTTAACACTGCTTCAGAGGAAATGATTGGGCATAAGTTCACCAAATGATCAGACTCCGGATCAAGTCTAGGACAACATGCAGTATGAAGCTAGTTATTTTCAGTGGAGTTTATCTTCTGATATCTTAATTTCATAATTTAATTGTCTTTTTTTTTTTTTTTTTCTTTTCTTGTGGAATGGGAAATAAATATCAATATTTAATATTTATGATATTGAGTGATCACCAAACAGTCTGGATCTCACAGGTCCCTGAAGCTCTATTATATGCTATATAAATATTCTAAAATTAAAATGTTGAGACTGCTAAAAAAACAAACAAATAAACAAACAAACAAATAAAAACAGTATGAAGTTTTTTTTTTTTTTTTTCAGGGGATGTCTTTACTTTCTGTCTGTAGATGTTTACCCGTTTTAATGTACTTTTCCACTAGCTGGAGAGCTGAATCCCGAAATATTTGGATGACTGAATAGCTTCCCTAGGATGAGGAATTTCATTGAAATCCCTATCTACTATTTTCAGTCAGCAAGGTTATGCATGCACATAAAGTTACTCAGATACATAAATACTTACAGACTTGACCACATTTTGCATTTGGAAAACAGCAAGAAAACAAAAACAAAAACAAATTATAAACATCTTCATAAAATAATAATTTCTGGAATCTGAACAGGGGGTACTCTACATTTAGAACTACACTATATGAGAGCAATTACAACTGTTTTCAAATCAGTAAGGACCTAAAATATATATGCTGCCTTCTTGCGTTTTACCTTCTTGCCATTTTACTTTCTGTGTCTGCTGATGTGCCTTATCAAGAGAGGGGAATATAGGCAGAGTGAAAATATTTTCTACTTTGTACAACTTTTGGTAATAATTATGGACTCCTAGTACTCAGTTCTTAATAGTTCGTTGACTTCATTTCCAGTGATTACATCTCCTTACCTTAGGAGAAATGAATGAAACAAACAGATAAACAAACAAAATCACTACTGTGATAGGGGGGATGTAGTGGGTTTACATGGTAAAGTTTTGGTAGTGGGGGGCTGCAAGAGTGGCTACTGTGAGAAAAATCTAGCAGCTGCCCCATGTTAGATATGGGCCAGTTTCTGCTGGCTCCAAAGGGACCTGCTGCTGAGACCTGTTATGCTGCAACATAACAAACAATGTTGTTTGTGTCTCTGTGAGAACATATTTAAGATAGAGAAAACAACCTGCTGCACTACAGCAGCTGGGAGAGTGAGGAGTGAGAAACAGCCCTGCATACCGCAAGGTCAGTGAAGAAGGAGGGGGAGGAGGTGTTCCAGGCACTAAAGCTAAATTTCCCCTGTGGCCTGTGGGGAGGACCATGGTGAAGCAGGTTGTCCCCCTGCCCATGATGTACCACAGCAGAGCAGGTTTCCACACTGCAGCCCATGGAGAAGCCCCCGGTGGAGCAGGTGGATCTGCCCTGAAAGAGGCTGCGGCCTGTGGAGCAGGACCTGGGCTGGAGCTGCAGGCTGTGGAGAGGGGACCACACAGGAGCAGGTGACCTGGCAGGAATCAGTTTTCTCCTGATGGATGGACACTGTGGTATGGACCCATATTGTAGCAGTTCTTGAAGAGCTGCAGCCTGTGGGAAGCCCAAGCAGCATCAGTTTGGGAAGGACTGCATCCTGTGGGAGGGACCGCATGTTTAAGCAGGGGCAGAGAGTGACCAGGAAGGAGCAGAAGATGAGAACTACTATAGACTGACTGCAACCCCCAGTTACCCCAGTTCCCCTGTGCCACTTGAGGTGAGGAGGTGGAAGAGGGTGGATGAGGGGAAGGTGGTTTTGGTCTCTTTCCTTTGTTTCTCACTTCTCTAGCTTACTAATAATAGTCTGTAAATTTTACTGTCTCCCTACTCTGTGTCTATTTTGCCCATCATGATAATTGTTGAGTGATGTCACTGTCATTATCTCATCTCTTGAGCCATTTGCATCATATTTTCTCCTTCTTTTCCTTTGAGGAGAGGGAGTGAGAGAATGGTTACGGTGGTGCTCAGCTGCCTACTCAAGTAAAATCAATCTATTGGAACAGGGGAATAAAAAGGCCTAAAAGGCCTAAGTATTTATCCTATTACCCCCTTTCCCTCTAGATTGTCTATATTGTTTGTCAATTATACACAGGCCATTTTAATTTCTCTTGCAACTCTGTGCACTCATAGTGTGTTCATTGATAGTTACGACATCAAAAACAGGACAAATTATTTTATAATTCAGTTTGCAGTTTCTGCAAAAACCTACACACACAAAACAAAACAACAACAAAAAAGGGCTTAATGTCTTGAAGAATGCAAACTTTCGTCATGTAAAGTTATTAACATCTTTGTTTCTAAAGGAAGGTGTTTTTTTTAATGTTTATGAAACAAAGTTTTTGCTGAGATTGATAAAAATATTTAAATTGTGCTCCCTCTGTGCTTAACACCTGATTTCATCTGCTGCCCTGCAAGAGATGACATTTCCTAGGTTGTCTTGCAAGAACTGCAAGGCTCAGCTGAAACTGAGCTGAGTTGCTTTTGAAACTGAACATCTGGCAAAGTATTTATGTGTTCTATTGTTCCTTTGAATAAAATTAAAATATCACAAAGCTCAATAAAATTTGTTTTCCAGCTACGAAACTAAGACTAAAGCTTCTTTAATAATCTACTCATCTCATCATATCGTATCATAGTACGTTTTTTATAAGTTGTTATAAGAGAGGAAAGATTTTGTCTGTGTCTTTCAAAAAATCATTTGACATAATTATGCTTTGACATTTGATACCAATCAGAAAAAAATCACTGTTAATAAAGACTGGACTTCTGGCATTAGGGTCAAAATACGTGTTCCTTCTAATAGAATGGTTTGGGACAATTTTTTGTTGTTGTTGTTTTAATTTCCTGATAGAATAAAAAAAAAAATAGAAGCAAATATTTCTTCTTCTAAAAGAAGAAAACATTTACACACCTGCTTGGAGACCATCTGCTTAGAAAATGAATTTGTACATGCCAGTGTCTCACGCACTGTGGCTGCATATAAGTTCTACTCCACTATATATGGTTTCCTTAAGCAGCACTTAAGTATCTAAGGAATGTATCTATGGAAGATATTTTTTTCCTGTAAGGATTAAAAGACAGTGTGATTTTGTGGCTCAGGAGCTACACTGATAAATGTTAAACGTATTATTTGACAGAAGATAATATTTTTGTCACTGCATGAAAGAAAAAAAAAAACAACCAATTTTTATACATTATATTTTTTTCCCCCATGGTGACAGGGCTAAATTGTTTTTAGGCTTGGGGTATAATTTCTTCTCTGTCAAAAATTACTCTTGAATTTGTTTTTCTTCAGGGAAAGATAACTGAAACTGTTACAAAGAACAGTCTTTTATCCTTCTGGAAACTTATTCAATAATGGTTTCAGTGAGATAAGAGGAAGTAAGATGGGAAAATGACTCTTCTTTGGAGGTAGGTTAATTCTTACAAATTGAGTTAGAGAGAATGTGAACTATAATGTAATTAGTGTGATACTAATGTGGTTCATGTCAGGTACCATGAAGAAAATTAGAGGTGTTATGCAAAAGGAACACATACCACCTTCTCTTATGTAGTGAATTAAGATAAAAATACTTTGAAACTAGTGTTTGATCTCGTTACATCATGGGGTTGTACTTTTGCAGATGCTGAAATCTAAGTTCAGTTCATTGTGCCTGAGAGCAGTATTTCCTCAGAATTGCACTGGCCTCATGTTGGGACATAATTTTCTAAGACTAGCTTCATTTAAATAATGTTCATCAACCATTATATGGAATTTCATTACAAATTTCATTTATTATCAGCTGTAATTTAGAGCAGATGTTGCCCCCCAGTCTTCAACATGCTTTTATTTTTCTAGCTATATCCAACCATCCTCAGCTGAGACAACATTTCCTTGGCAAACTCTTTGTTAAAAAAGAAAAAAAAAACTCAAGGAAAATATTCATTAAAGGATAGATAATTGTGTTCCGTAGTTATGGCATTATATACATGCATTAAATCTGTCCTCTTTACAATGTAGGATATTACTTTTTCTGTTATAGGCTATTTTATTTCACAGAAATGGTATGAATGAACAATAGATGTACATTTGTTTAAAATCACTTAGAGACTTGAATCTTGAAGAAAGAGAACCGTAGTTGCTGAGTATGAGCCAAAGCTATTCCTTTTAACTTAGCTGAAGCATTGCAGTACCATTTTCAGCATTGTGAAAGTTAGCTACCTTTACAATTATTTCATAAGAATTCAGATGACTTGTGATTCCGCCCCCCACACCTACTTTTTGTTTGTTTCTTTTTTTTTTTTTTTTAATTCCCCTTTGGGTCTAAAGTCAAATACAATACAGATTGCTGTGACAGAGAAAAAGTTATGTTGATGTCTTGTTAAATATGTTTTTGATTTTGAGTAATCTGTAGTTTCTTTCATGGTGCTTTCATGAGGACATAATGTGTACATACAAGATACAATATTGGAAATGATAATGTGATAAAGACTAATTATTATCTAACATTTAACTACAGGCATTTAAAAACTGCCTACAGTTTACTGTGATTTGATTAATCTCAGCTTGAGGGTTTATAGATCTACTTTGATAAATATGTTGCTACTTCTAAACCCAAGAAAACTCATGGGTTTTGGATTCTTTTCTTTATACTAAGTTAAAAATTACTTGCTTTAAAATGTATAAACAAGTAATGACTGTGTAAGCAGTGTCACACAGAGACAGAGAACAAGAAAGCAAAATTACACAAGACTGTTAAGGAGAAACCTGTGTGTATTTTAGATCATATCAATAACAGTGAAGGATAAAAATGAATGGGACTTGCTGTCTTTTAATGCATTTACGTATGTGGATACATGCATTTTTAATTATAGTAACTTATTCTTGGCTTCTTTTTTTGTATTTTCTTCCAATAAGAAAAGAAGCAATGAAAATTTACTATGTTCCATAGTTCTTATTTAATTTATTGTTAAAGTATGTATCAGAATTCTTCCTTTTTGTATGGAAACACCAAGATTTACAGAGAAAAAATATTGCCTGCTTTATTTATTCACTCTGCTTCAATCATACATTTTCATGTGACAGTCTCTATTAAGCACAATTCCTGTACAAAATATCTTTTATCCTGTCAGTCTCCCAGGCAATTGACAATGAATTGGTTTTATCTTCCTGGAATGTCTTATATTTGTGTACATAGTGACAACAAAGCTGACAACATTCTGAAGTCTTCTATTGGCAAATACAATACCAATATGTTTTCTAACGCTGTCAGACAACCTTGTTGTTGATGTATAAAAAAAAATATTAATAAAATTAATGGAGAATTTTGCTTAAACTTCAATGGCACAAAATAATCCCAAGTGATCAGAGTAAATTTATTATAAAAAAAAATCTGGAGAGTCTCCTTTTTTGGAATAAAAGAGAGAAAAAATATTTCTGCCTGTAAAGGCAAAGAATTTAAAGATAGTTTGTATTATAATAGCAGCATAAATTTGTCATCATATGACAAAATGTATCAGCCGAGTGAGAGATTATTATAAAGTAATTATTTACATAAATTTTTAAAGAATTTCCTCACAGAATTAAGAAAGTGAAGAAAAAAAAAAAAAAAAAAAGAACCTCAGGTTTGAAAAATACATTCAATTACATTCAATTATAAACTTTTAATTACAGATTTCATCAACCTTTCCTCATACGTTTTAAGACCATTTCCATTTTTAACAAGTTAAATCATATCACAGAATCACAGAATCACAGAATTTCCTAGGTTGGAAGAGACCTCAAGGTCATCGAGTCCAACCTCCAACCTAACGCTAACAGCCCTCCACTAAACCATATCCCTAAGCTCTACATCTAAACGTCTTTTGAAGACTTCCAGGGATGGTGACTCCACCACTTCCCTGGGCAGCCTGTTCCAGTGCCTCACAACCCTTTCAGTGAAGAAGTTCTTCCTAACATCTAACCTAAAACTCCCCTGGCTCAACTTAAACCCATTCCCCCTCGTCCTGTCACCAGGCACGTGGGAGAACAGGCCAACCCCCACCTCGCTACAGCCTCCCTTGAGGTACCTAAAAAGAGCGATAAGGTCACCCCTGAGCCTCCTCTTCTCCAGGCTGAACAAGCCCAGCTCCCTCAGCCGCTCCTCGTAGGACTTGTTCTCCAGGCCCCTCACCAGCTTCGTCGCCCTTCTCTGCACCCGCTCAAGCACCTCGATGTCCTTCTTGTAGCGAGGGGCCCAAAACTGAACACAGTACTCGAGGTGCGGCCTCACCAGAGCTGAGTACAGGGGGACGATCACCTCCCTAGCCCTGCTGGTCACACTGTTCCTAATACAAGCCAGGATGCCGTTGGCCTTCTTGGCCACCTGAGCACACTGCTGGCTCATATTCAGCCGACTATCAACCATCACTCCCAGGTCCTTCTCTGCCTGGCAGCTTTCCAACCATTCCTTATATCACCACAATCCATCTGAGGAAACTAAGGCACAGATCAGTGAATTAATTAAATTTGAAGTTGCCATGCTGAAAGCTAAAACAGCAATAGAAGAATAGAAGCAGATCTTTCCTTCTCAGTAGCAGTGTCTATTCTAATAAGCTTCTTAGTCTTTTTAGCTGTGGCTTTAGCTGTGTCAAGAAAAAAATGAAAATCTGAGGCAGAGGAAAAGGAAATCCTTTATCATCTTTATTCAGAGTAAGCATTACATTCATTATATTCAGCCTGGTGTGTGTCCAGGTATATACCAGAGACATATCTGTGTGCACTCCATAGCATTCGGTCATTGATCACTTTGTTCTAGTGGTTGTATGAGTGCTAGTCAGAAGGCAGCTGAGGAAAAAAAAAGGAAATCAGATTTAGGTAGCCCACAGATGATGTTAGTGGGCATCATAGATATTTCATCAGAGTGGAATTACACCTGTTGAAAGATATACATTAACAATGAAGGACAGAAAGTTTGGACAGGCACAAGAGCTTTTCAGCTCCTAAGGGTGGTACTTTTCTTAAGTTTGCACAAAAATATACACTGCACTTTATATACTTAAAAATAAGAAAGGCTAAGGTTTGTATTTAGTAAGATTTTGGACTAAATCACAATAATACACTGCCTTATAAATGCACAAATAAAGGAAATGTCAGATAAGCATGTAAACTATTTTGCTCATTTAAATGAGATAGTCTGACCTCACTTTACACCAATCTAAACTTTTATTACAGCAGTCTCTGAAATACTTTGTGAACTGCATCAAAACTCAGAATGAAGGATGTCATTGATTATTTCCATTCTCTTAACTGTTTTGTAAAATTTCATATTGTTATTTCTAGACATAACTAGCATAGCCTTCTTTATGTAGAATCTAATCTGAATAGAAAGAATGTGGTTTCTTAACACTCTAACTCAAAGTGAAGGTATTTTCATCTCTTTTAAAGACATAATTGTAATGATAACAATATTAAAACACCAGATCTCAACTTCGTTCAGTTGAAAAATAGTAATACAAATTTCCTCAGACACAATTCCGGGATAACAAAACCTCTTCACTGGATAAAAATTAAAAAGGCATGAAACAAGATGACTATATTTGTTCTGAAGAATAAGACATGCTAAAGTTGACAGGCTGTATTACTCACGTATTTGTATCTCTGTATGTACTTATAATTTGTTCATACAGCTTCTTTATTTAACTGTGTTATTTGAAGTGTAACTTTTTATATTTAATAGTGCATGAATTACTATCAATGCAGAGGTCAAGGAAAATGATCTTGATGCAATTGTTTGGTGACTCAAATTTAGTAGTTTAGTGAAAGCTAATGATGAAGAAGGATTTATTTCCTAAAAGAGGTAGTTCCTGGTTATTAAATTCAACTAACTGCTTTGTTAGAAGCTTGATGACCTCCATCATTTATTTATTTGATCTCTAAACAGTTTAAGATTTACTTTAATTTTTGTTCATACCCTAAGATTGCAGGCTAAGAGGAGCAATTTAACTCCTTTATGGAGAAAAAACTGTAGAATCCAATGGCTTGGGTCCTGAGTCATTTGCATGGGGCTATTGAAGAACCTCAGGTTGTCTGAGATTGTCTGAAACTTGTGTAATAGTGTTTCTGGAGGCTGGCTTCTGCTGTGTTCACTTACATTCATTTTTCTTCTACAGTTTAATATCACTCACACCAATGAATTTATGCCATTTTATCCACCGGTACTCTGCCTCATTTTTATAAATGAAATCACAGAATCACAGAATTGACAGGGTTGGAAGGGACCTCAAAAGATCATCGGGTCCAACCCCCCTGCCAAAGCAGGTTCCTTAGAGCAGGCTGCCCAGATAGGTGTCCAGATGGGACTTAAATATCTTCAGAGAAGGAGACTCCACAACCTCCCTGGGCAGCCTGTTCCAGTGCTCCATCACCCTCACTGTGAAGAAATTCTTTCACATGTTGGTGCGGAACTTACTGTGCTCTATCTTGTGACCATTACTCCTTGCCCCATCCCCACAAACCACTGAAAAGAGGTTGGCCAAATCCCTCTGTCTTCCACACCTCAGGTATTTATACACATTGATGAGATCCCCTCTCAGTCTTCTTTTCTCCAGGCTAAACAGACCCAGGTCTCTCAGCCTTTCCTCATAAGGAAGATGCTCCAGGCCCTGTATCATCTTTGTGGCCCTCTGCTGGACTCTTTCCAGGAGATCCCCATCTTTTTTTGTACCGGGGAGCCCAGAACTGGACACAGTACTCCAGCTGAGGCCTGACCAGGGCAGAGTAGAGGAGGAGGATCACCTCCCTTGACCTGCTGGCCACACTCCTTTTTATGCACGCCAGGATCCCACTGGCCCTCTTGGCCATGAGGGCACAGTGCTGGCTCATGGTCAACCTGTTGTCCACCAGGACCCCTAGGTCCTTCTCCTCAGAGCTCCTCTCCAGCAGGTCATCCCCCAGCCTGTACTGATACATGTGGTTGTTCCTTCCCAGGTGCAGGACTCTTAATAAACACTTGCTCTTAATAAACCTCATTTGGTTTCTTCCTACCCATCTCTCCAGGTGGTTCAGGTCTCGCTGAATGGCAGCATAGCCTTCTGGTATGTCAGCCACTCCTCCCAGCTTTGTGTCACCAGCGTACTTGCTGAGGGCAGACACTATTCCCTCATCAAGGTCATCGATGAAGATGTTGAACAAGACTGGACCCAGCACCAACCCCTGGGGAACACCATCAGTCACAGGTCTCCAGCTGGACATTGCACCAACCCCTGGGGAACACCGTTAGTCACAGGTCTCCAGCCGGACATTGCGCCGCCGATCACCACCCTATGAGTTCAGCCAGTCAGCCATTTTTCAACCCACCTTACTGTCCACTCCTATCCCACACTTTCACAGCTTTGCTATCAGGATGTTATGGGAGACAGCCTTGCTAAAGTCAAGGTAGATGACATCCACAGCTCTCCACTCATCTACCCAGCTGGTGATGTTCATCGTAGAAGGCAATGAGGTTAGTCGAGCATGACTTCCCCTTGGTGAATCCTTGCTGACTACTCCTAATAATCTTCTTCTCTTCCAGTTGCTTGGAGATGGCATCCAGAACAAGCTGTTCCAACACTTTTCCAGGGACAGAGGTGAGACTGACTGGCCTGTAGTTTCCTGGATCCTCCTTCTTGCCCTTCTTGAAGACTGGATTGACCTTGGCTATCCTCCAATCTTCAGGCACCTCTCCTGTTCTCCTGGGCCTTTTCAAAGATGATAGAGAGCAGTTTGGCAATCAACTCTGCCAACTCCCTTAGCACTCATGGATGCATCCCATTGGGACCCATGAATTTGTGTGCATTGAGCCCACTCAGACACTCCCGAACCACTCCCTTGTCAACAAGGGGGGAGATTTCCACTTCCCAGACTCTTTCTCCTTCCTCCAGTGTCGAGGAGTCCCAGGGGGGAGTCCTTGAAGCAAAGAGTGAAGCAAAGAAAGCATTAAGTATCTCCGCCTTCTCAGCATCTCCTGTTACCAGGACACCCACCTCGTTCAGTAAGGACACACATTATCCCTAGTCTTCCTTTTACTATTTACATACTTAAAAAAAAAAAAACCCTTTTTATTATCTTTTATCTCTTTTGCAAGCCTCGTCTCTAGGTAGGCTTTAGCCTTCCTTGTCGCCTCTCTGCAGGTTCTGACAACACTTCTATACTCCTCCCAAGAGGACAGACCCTTTTTCCACATTTCATAAACCTTCCTCTTCCTTTTGATCTTATCGATGAGCTCCTTGCTTATCCACGCAGGTTTCCTGCACCCCTTCCATGATTTCCTACTCTTAGGGATGCACTGATCCTGAGCTTGGATGAAGTGCTGTTTAAATGTAGCCCAGCTCTCACATGCACTCTTGCCTTCTAGCAACCTAGCCCATGAGATACTCCCAAGCAGGTCCCAGAAGAGGTTGAAGTTGGCACTCTGAAAGTCCAGGGTTGCAATCCTGCTTTTAGCCTTACTTCTTCCACCAAGTTCCATCTTGAACTTCATCATCTCATGGTCACTGCATCCCTAGCTGCCCCCAACCTTCACATCCCTAACAAGCCCATCACTGTTGGTAAGTACAAGGTCCATGAACACCCCCTGCCTCATCAGCTCCACCACCACCTGTGTTATAAAATTGTCTTCAGTGCATTGTAGGAACTGTTTGGACTGCGCGTGCCTGGCTGAATTGCTTACCCAACAGATGTCCGGAAAATTGAAGTCCCCCATGAGAACCAGTGGCTGTGATCATGAGGATACTACCAGCTGCTTGTAGAAGGCCTCATCAATCTCCTCCTCCTGATCTGGTGACCTATAGTATACCCCCAAAACAGTGTCCCCCATACCAGCCCACCCCTTAATTTTCACCCACAAGCTCTCTGCTTGTCCATCACCCTCTGCCAGCTGGAGCTGTGTACTCTCTAATTGCTCTGTCACGTAAAGAGCAACCCCACCCCCTTGCTTCCCCAGCCTCTTTCCTAAAAAGGACATAGCCCTCCACAACAGCATTCCAGTCATGTGAGCTGTCCCACCATGTCTCTGTGATTGCAATGAGATCGTGGCCCTGCGACTGAACACAGATCTCAAACTCATCCTGTTTATTTCCCATGCTCCGTGCATTGGTATACAGGCTCTTTAGCGAAGCAGCAGGCACAGTTATCCCTGGAGGGATGCAAGAAGAAAATTCCAGACGGGGTATCAGGATCATTACCTTCTCTGAGGAGCCCTTGGACGATCCTATGGGACAATTCAGAGGTTCTTCCCTACTATCTTCAACAGTGACAGCAGTGACAACTTCACTCAGCCCTTCTCTGTCACTTTTAGATCCCCTTCCTTCCCCTGTCAAACCTAGTTTAAAGCCCTGGTAATTAGCTCAGAGAGCTTGCTCCCCAGCACACCTGTGCCCCACTTGCTGAGTTGAAGTCAGTCAGCAGCCCACATACCCATCTTCTCAAAGGTCTGCCCAAGATTGAAATACCCAAATCCTTGACCCAGACACCACCCCCTCAACCAGTCGTTCACCTGTCCCATTCTCCTTCTTCTTTCTGGGTCCCGGTCACCCAGAGGGAGGACAGAGGAAAACACTACCTGTGCCCTGATCCCTTCAACAACTTCCTAGGGATGCAAAGTCCTTTTAATATTCCTCATTTTTCTAGTTGCAGCTTCCTGGGATCCAACAAGAATGACAACAGGATAGTAGTCCTCCGGTTTAATGAGCTGTGGCAGAGCCTTCCTAATGTCTCTGACACATGCCCCAGGAAGACAGCACACCTCTCTGGATAGGTTATCTGGGTGACAAATAGGAGCCTCAGTGCCCCTCAGCAAGGAGTCTCCAATCACTAAGACTCTCCGTTCTTTTTTTGTGGCACTGGTTGTAATGCAGTGCTCCGCCTGGCCCCGATCCATATGCTCAGTACTTCCCTCAGTCTTGACATGCTTTGCAGGGTTGCTTCCCGGGTTTGGACTACTGTCCAGACCCTCAACCTCAACCTTTTCCTGCCTGAGAAGGGAGTCGCCTACAACAATTACCCTTTTGTCTTTTTTGGTGGAGACAGTCTTGAGGTGTGGAATCAACCAGGGTAGACCTAGTACCCCATCCTTACCCACTGGTCTCTCAAGCTCCAGGCCCTCAAACTTGTTATGTAAGGGCACCTGGGAAGGTGGGGCCGGTGGGGGGGGGGCATCACCTGTGAGGTCGAGCAGGGACCTGTCTCCATTTCTCCTCAACTCCCAGGTCCCCTCCCTCTGCCCAACTGTGACAGGGCAGGGGGTCCACCCCCATTTGGGGTAAAATGATTCATTTCAATCATTTGGGAAATCATTTGGGAAATGATCATTTGGAAAATGATGTGGCTGAAGTCTATCATTTATCTATTACAAAGTCTATCATTTTGTTAAAAAAATGTAATAATCAAATATTTCTTATTTGAAAAACAGTTCTCTAGTTTCCAGGAAAAAACAACAACAAAAAGCAACAACAACAACAAGACATTTACAGTTGTGTGAGGCTTGCCCTCTGATTTGTGTTAATGACTCACTGTGATGTACTGTAAATATTGCCATTGAAGCACATACTACAAGTTACAGTTAATTGTAATAATGTAATATATTGCAAAAATTGTTATATATAAAAATTCTAAATAATGTGAATAATGTAAATAATGTAAATAATAAAAATTCTAAATAACTCTTAAAGTTATTTCTGCCACTGACTTCAGGGGAACTACTATTTTACTCAAAGATTTTTTTCTCCACTATTTAGGGTCTTTCTAATTTGGTGAAAGTAAACCTGAATCCAGGGTTCAAGATGGGTACATTTAAGTGGACAATAATAAACAGATTTTTAAGTTAGATTTTGAAATGGGGGTACAAATGCATATAGCACAACTAAATGAGCATGCACACATTCATACAAGAGCTTTCCTTCCAAATTCTAGGGTTTTACTATAAATGCTTAATGCATGTATTATTGAAATACTAAATAATTATTTTCCAGTTTTAAATGCTACAGAACTATCAGTTAAGAAGCTGGTAGGGCAAGGTCTTTCTCGGTAACACTGAAGGAAACTGTGTGAGCCACAGTACACCTTACTCTGAAAGGGAAAACAGGGATGATCTCATTTTAATGATCTGTGCTCAAAACAATAATAATAATAATAAAGTTTGCAAACTTTGCTGCATTTTGAAAATGAGGAAGACAAAATACTCTCTCTTCACAGTAGGAAGTTCCTCTGCCTTTCATATTTCTAATTCCAGGCAGCATGCTGTCTGCTCCAAAGAGCAAGAAAACAAATGCCAAGCTTTAATCAGAATCATATTGGCTGTGTAGGGACTTTCAGATCATTTGCCCATTCGTAACAATGTCATGCAGATTCCCTTCAGAATATCAATGCAGAGACCTTTGCCCTTGCTGTGAAGAAAAGGTTGCCAAATACTGAAGATAAGCAGCAAGTCCGTTTGAGGTTAACATTCTTTTTTTGTGATGGGGAGAGGAGGAAAGGGTAAAAGTTTCACTCTAATTTAATTCTTTAATGAAACTAAGAATTAGAATCCCTGCAGTGTAGCGCTAACCTTTTCTCTAGTGTCAAGCAATTTTTTTCTTCAAATACATCTTGGATAATGCTGTAGGCTTATGGCTATCTGAGGATTGGCTTAGAGGCCATTAATACCATACTGAATTTGACAGATCTTAAGGAAAAATCTTTTTTCCTGAAAGTGCAGAACTGTATTTCAAATAAGAAATGCTTGATCATTACAACATTTATTCATTGCTTTAGAGAAAATGATAGATTTTGGCTACACCAGATCATTTATTTTATTTTATTTTTTTAAATGGAGCACAGTACCATTGGGTAAAATGGAAAAACTTCACTGACATGAATGAAATTAAATTGATTTACCTCAGTTTAGCAACCTATTCAAAATATTATTTGTAATGGTAATTTTGCTGAGGGAAAGCACTGAAACCAATGAGGTATATTAAAAAAAAAAAAAGTCAATGTTTGTTGCATCTTTTCAAATGATTGATCAATTGATTCATCTATGTCTATTTTTTTCAATATTGAAGAGTACATGTATGTTGCTTTTAGTTAACCATGGATTTTCCCACAGAATGAAAACCAGTACTTATATTTACAATGAAAACTTCAGAATTGCCCAGTCTTCCTTTTTATGAAGAATAAAGGTGTATTCAAAGTAAATTAGCATCTCCAATATCATAACCTACCTGGATTTGTGCAAAGCATTTGACACTGTCCTGCATAACACTGTCCTTGCATCCTTGTCTCTAAATTGGAGGGACAAAGATCTGATGGATGGACCACTTTGTGGATAAGGAATTGCCTGGATGGTTGCACTCAAAGTATTGCAGTCAGTGGTGTGATGTGAGGCTAGTGACAAGTGGCATTTCTCAGGGGTTGGTACCGGGACTGGCTCTATGCAACATCTTTGTTGGTGACATGAACAGTGGGACTGAGTGCACCCTCAGCAAGTTTGAGGACGACACCAAGCTGTGCGGTGCAGTCAATACACTGAAGGTAATGGATGTCATCTAAACCTTGACAGGGACCTTGACAGACTTGAAAAGCGGGCATGTGTGATCCTCATGAAGTTCATCAAGGCCAAGAGTGAGGTCCTGAATCTGGGCTGGGGCAATCCCAAGCACGTATATGGGCTGAATTTAGAATGGATTGAGAGCATCCCTAAGGAAAGCCCAGAAGAGCTCAGCATGACCTGGCAATGTGAACTAGCAGCCCAGAAAGCCAACCATATCCTGGGCTGCATCAAAAGAAATGTGGCTAGCAGGTCAAGGGGAGTGATTTTCCCCCTCTGCTCTACTCTCATGACACCCTACATGGAGTATTGCATTCATTTCTATGGGCCCCCAATGCAAGAAATACATGGAACAAGTCCAGAGGAGAGCCATGAAGATGATCTGAGGGCTGGAGCTCCTCTCTTATGTGGGCAGGTTGCAGTAGTTGGGGTTGTTCAGCCTGGAGAAGATAAAGCTCTTGGAGAGACCTGAGAGCAATTTAACTTGAAAGAGATGTATTCTACACCATAGTTTACCTTGCATGACATTGCCAGAGCTTCTCCCATTTCGAGTTTGTCTTTCCTGAACATGACTGATCAGGTCTGCAAATCCTGGGTAAAGTTACATCAGAATCTTTTCTAGCGATATTCATTGTAATTTGTCTTTGCTGCAAATAATACACTACAAACCCCTTTTAAGAAGCACTTAATACTATGGCTTATAATTTGTATATTGTTAAGTAATGAATGAATCTCTCATTATTAATTTTAAACAAAGATTTTTTAATGTTTTGATATCCATGCAGCACAGTACTTGATTGTACTTGTAATCTTCTTTTCTATTATTTTCCAGATCCATCCACTGAAAGACAGTCTTGATTGAATACTAAGGCTGAACTGTCTTTTGGTAAATTTTACTGTTGAGGGATTTTTTGAAACAGCAAAAATCCCATGGCTTGCTGCAGCTGAGCAAACCAAGCTACCAGGGCAACTATGAGAAGTTCTCATGACAGTGTTCCCACATCGCCCAATTGAGGAATTTAGAAAAATATTGTTACCAGCATCTGGCTTCAAGGACAAGGTCTACGTGACTTCTAATCACAAGGGGGTTGTTTTCTTGAAGGTGGGGTTGTTTTCTTGTAGTTCTTTGTCTGAGTGCTTTTGACCAATAATCTTGTGTGAAACACTATCCGCCCCTGTTAAGTTCACTATAAAAGTTAGGCTATTCGGGCGATAAAATGGAGCATGGTCTGACCATACTGGTCTCTGTTGTGCTTTCGGCCATGCTTCCTGCAACATTCTTCCATTTTATTTCCTTGGAGCAACAAAGTGACTCACTGTGTCAAATACTAACCTTTGTAAGTGGTTGACAAGATGACATTTTGCAGGATATTACTAGAAATTATAATAACTGGGATTAATTTTTTGAGTGTGTAATGATATAATTGTTAGTATTTTTCACTGTCAGCTAGGAATGTTAGAAGGAAATTTCAGATCAAGTCTTCTATCTGTTGCTAGTTCTTCTGTCCTGCTGGTGCACGCTAGTAGCCAATTACTCTAGATTTTTCTGAAGGTGAAAACTATCTACACATCCCTGCCCACAGCAGGGGGGTTAGAACTACATGATCTTTAAGGTTTCTTCCAACCCATATCTTTCTATGCTTCTATGACCTAGCTGAACTATGCAACCATGCTTTTTCTGGTCAGTTTCTTTCATTACATGAAGCATCTAAGCAAACATCTAAGATTTCATTGTCTTTTTCTTACCACTTTTTATAATGCATTCAGCTCTCCACTTATGTTGCCTAGTTAAGGGTGAGGAAATGATAATCCACAGCATAATATCACTCTAGGAACCACGAAAGCTAGAAGTGATGTGTGCTAGCGCCATCTCTCCTCCTTCCCTACCACCTGCAGTGAAGTAAAAGCAAAATACGGAGGAAGTACACCAGATCAGTGTAACACAGGTTGGGGCTGAAAGCTACAGCTGTAATGGATAACACCTTCTTGCTGAATTAATGGCTATTTTATATTAAAGACTCTCCTAAAGATGTGCTATCTTCTTTATTTTGTGTATTATTTTTTTTTTTTTGAGTCGGTCTGTCTATATCTCTACTGGTCTAACACTCTCTAAAATAATATCATTTTTTTCTCCTTTTATCCTGGAAATCTTCAGTGCACAGGAGACTAATATGCACCTTTTACCTGTGTCAACTTCACCAACACATAGGTATCACTTTCCCAATATTTTTGCACATAGGTCATGCAGAGAAGAAGGAAAACACTAAGTCCAGCTGCACACAGAGACTTTCCGCAAATTTGTTTTTATACTCAACTTTACAAAGTACTTTTTATATCAAAGCAATTGTGTATCACAACAAGTGTGTATGTAAATTTTTTGTATGTAAAAAAATGTTTGTGAAGGATGGTTCAAAGGATGTGAAAGTCCTTAAAGACTATGCAGAAAACTGCAATTTCAGGGTTCCAAACAGGGGAAATTTGATCTTTGGAAAAATTTTACTTCAGAGACATTGATCTTAATTTTCAGGAAAAACAAACTAACAAAAAAAAAAAAAAAAAAAAAAAAAAAAAGCAAACATTAAAAAAAACAGTTTCCTTTTCAGGGTTTACAAATTAAAAACAAAAACAAAACATATTCTGTTCTTGTGGAAGCATCTATGTAATCTTTTTGGGTAATATTTTGGAACAGGAAATCCTTATAATATGAATAAGAGAGAGAAAAAAAAAAGCCTTACTATTTTTGTTGGAAAAAGTGTCAGTTCCCCTATTCATCCAACATCTAATTATTCACTGTTCTTTTGAATCACAACTAATTTAGAGCTGCATTTCACACGGAACTATTTGTGCTTTTATGTCATGAAAAAAGTGGTGGTTTTTTTTTTTTTTTTTTTCTAAATACAACAGTATTTTCTTATTTCTATCAAACAACATATAATAACACTCATTCAGTTATTCAGAATATTTGAAGTATGTAGTTTATACTTAGTTTCCTTTCTATTCTTTTCTTTTCTTAACTTGTGCTATTAGGATTTTCTCTAATGTATGATATATGACAGAAATGCCTAAGCTAGCAGGGACTAGACTACCTTGGGAAATGAAAAGCTGTGTTGGGAAAGTGGTTTGTGTGAAGTAATTGGCTTTAGCTATGCTCTCCTTAGATGGCTAGACTTAGATGGCTAGACTTTCCCTAGAAATATTTACATCAGACACCATTGCACTATAGAGATGTACATATCATGTATTCATTGAAAATGATAGAGGCAAGGCTTATTGTCATAGCAATCATATCTAAGTGCTTCTCAAGGGGAATTAAGCCTTTAAATAAGAACTTACATGCCTAAATATCTTTGTGGACTTGGACTTTGGCCTGCTAAATTAGTTTTCTAATTACAGTTTCACTGAGGATACTTGGCATGAGGCATAAACAAATTAAGTACTATGACAGACGCCTCCCAGTGATACCTCTGATTGATCAGGTAAGAAACTAAAGGAGTTGTAAGAAAATTGGATAAAACTTCATGCTAGAATATACAATGTTCCTGATAATATAGTCTTAAAGGTTATCAGTCTGAACGTTCTTTGCATACATGTCCATTGGTTTTATGTGGCAAAGGTTTTGTAGTCGGGGGCTGTAGGGTTGACTTCTGTGAGCAGAGCCCACCAGCTGCCACATGTAAGATCAGAGCCAGCTCCAGCAACCTCCAAAAGGGACCCACTGCGTGCCAGAGCTGAGCCAGTGAGAAACACTGGATATGCCTCTGTGAAAGCAGGTGTAATAAAGGGAATAATCTGCT